>NC_091125.1:10267997-10877372 GCF_040183065.1 Periplaneta americana | reverse complement strand
GCATGGCATCTGGCAAGGGAGATGGCTTGCGATCTGGCATGGGATCTGTCATGCGATCTGGCATGATACCTGGCATGCGATCTAACATCGGATCTGGCATGGAAGCTGGCAATTAGAACTGACATGAGTTCTGGCATGGTAGGTGACATGGAATCGCTGGCATGAGAGCTCCCTTGACAACTTGCAAGGGATCTGGTAAGGTTCCTCCTAATATATCTGGCATAGGAACGGGCAAAAGGACGTGGCATGGAATCAGGCATGGGAACAGCCATGGAATAGCTGGCATGGGAACTGACAATGGGAGATAGTATTGGATCTGACGTGGGAGCTGCTAAGGGATATACCTTGGGATCACTGGCAAGAGACCCGGAAATGAGGGCTTGCATTGGAGATTGCAAGGAATCTGGCATGGGAGCTGTCAAGGGTGTGCTGGCATGGCATCTGGCAAAGGATTTCGCTTGGGAGCTGGCATGAGACCTTTTAAGGGAACTGGCATGGAAGCTGTCATCCGAACTAGAATGATATCTGGCACGCGATCTAGCATGGGATCTGTCATGCGATCTAACATCGGATCTGGCATTGAAGCTGGCAATTAGAACTGACATGAGATCTACCATGGTAGGTGACATGGAATCGCTGGCATGAGAACTCGCATGACAACTTGCAAGGGATCTGGTAAGGTTTCTCCCAATATATCTGGCATAGGAACGGGCATTGTGACGTGGCATGGAATCAGGCATGGGAACTGCCCTGGGATCGCTGGCATGGGAACTGGCAATGGGAGGTAGTATAGGATCTGACGTGGGAGCTGATAAAGGATCTACCTTGGGATCACTGGCAAGAGAGCCGGAAATGAGAGCTTGCATGGAAGATTGCAAGGTATTTTTCATGGGAGCAGTCAAGGAATCTGACATGGCAGCCGGCACGTGTGTGATGGCATGCCGTCTGGCAAGGGATTTCGCATGGTAGCTCGCATGAGACCTTTTAGAGTATCTGGCTTGGAAACTGTCATGCGAAATGACATTGGTGACAAGTAGGCTAGCATGGGACATAGCAGTGAGAGCTTGCATGGGAGCTAATTTTGGACCTGATATGGGAGCTGGCAAGGAATGTGGAATGTGATGTAACATAGAAGCGCAAGCGAAGGTAATGGCACTGGGAGGACGCATGGGAGCAATGGCAAGGTGTCTGGAATGGTAGCTGGCAATGGGATCTGGAATGGCAAGTGGTATGTTATCTGGCATGGGAACTTGCGTGGGAGCTGGCATGGGGGCTGTAGTGGGACCTGACAGGATTGCTGGCCTGCGACCTGTGATGGGGGCAGGCATTGGGTCTGTCATGGGAAGTGGCGTGGTGTCTGGAGTGGGTGCTGGCATGGGGGCTAGTGTGGGTCCTGGCAGGGGGGCTGGCATGGCAGCTGGCGTGGGAGCTGGCACGGCAGCTAGGATCGACGCAGGCACGTTAACTAGAACGGCAGCTGTTGTGTCAGCTGGCATGTCATCCAGCATTGCTCGTGGTAATTTATCTGGCATGGGAGCTGACATAGGAGCTCGAATGTGGGCTCGCATAGAAGCTGGAGTGGGGGCTTGCATATCAGATGGAATGGGAGCTGACATGGGACCTAGCATGACATCTAAGGCACCTATACACGCACTTATCCTGGCACGAAGCATGGCAAATTGAATTTCAAGTGGCAGGAGGCCAGGCATGGGATCTAGCAAGTGGGCTTGCATGGGACTTGGCAGGAGTGCTGCCATGGGGGCTGGCATGGAAACTGGCATGGGATCTGAATGGAGGGATGGCTTGCGACCACGCATGACGTCTAATGTACTGATACAGGCACTTATCCTGACACGAAACATGGCAAATTGAATGTCAAGTGGCAGTTTGGCTGTCATTGGACGTGGCACGGGGGCTGGTGTGGGACCTGGCAGGAGGGCTAGCTTTGGAGCTGGAATAGGGCCAGGCGTGGGAGCTGCCATGATAGCTGGCATGAGGGCTAACATGGAAGGTGGCATGGGGGCTAGCATGGGAGCAGTCACGGCAGCTAGTTTCGAGGCTGGTATGTTAACTAGAATGGCAGCTAGTATGTCAGCTGGAATGGCATCCAGCATGGCTGGTGGTGTGTTACCTAGCATGATACATTGTGTGGCAGGTGGCATGTCAGCTGGAATGGGAGCTGGCATGAGATCTAGCATGGTAGGTGACATAGAATCGCTGGCATGAGAGTTCGCATGACAACTTGCAAGGGATCTGGTAAGGTTCCTCCCAATATATCTGGCATAGGAACGGGTAATAGGACGTGCCATGGAATCAGGTATGGTATCTGCCATGGGCTCGCTGGCATGGGAACTGGCAATGGGAGGTAGTATAGGATATGACGAGGGAGCTGATAAAGGATCTACCTTGGGATCACTGGCACGAGAGCCGGAAATGAGAGCTTGCATGGGAGATTGCAAGGAATCTGGCATGGGTACTGTCAAGGAATCTGAAATGGGAGCTGGCACGGGTGTGCTGGCATGGCGTCTGGCAAGGGATTTCACATGGGATCTCGCATGAGACCTTGTAAGGGATCTGGCATGGAAGTTGTCATGCGAACTAACATCGGTGACATGGGGGCTAATATGAGATCTAGCAGTGAGAGCCTGCATGGGAGTTAATATTGGATCTGGTATGTCAGCTAGCAAAGAATCCGGAATGGGATCTAGCATCAGAGCGCAAGCGAAAGATATGTCAATGGGACCTCGCATGGGGGCACTGGCATGGGATCTTGAAAGGAATCTTGCATGGGTGCTAGCATGGGAGGTGGCAATGGAAGCTGTTATGGCATCTCGGATGGAAGGTGTCATAGGATTTCGCATGGGACCGCTGGCATGGCATCTGGCAAGGGAGCTGGCTTGCGATCTGGCATGGGATCTGTCATGCGATCTACAATATCTGGCATGCGATCTAACATCGGATCTGGCATGGAAGCTGGCAATTAGAACTGACATGAGTTCTGGCATGGTAAGTGACATGGAATCGCTGGCATGAGAGCTCCCTTGACAACTTGCAAGGGATCTGGTATGGTTCCTCCTAATATATCTGGCATAGGAACGGGCAAAAGGACGTGGCATGGATTCAGGAATGGGAACAGCCATGGAATAGCTGGCATGGGAACTGGCAACTGGAGGTAGTATAGGACCTGACGTGGGAGCAGGTAAGGGATCTACCTTGGGATCACTGGCAAGATACCCGGAAATGAGAGCTTGCATTGGAGATTGCAAGGAATCTGGCATGGGAGCTGTCATGGGTGTCCTGGCATGGCATCTGGCAAAGGGTTTCGCATGGGTGCTGGCATGAGACCTTTTAAGAGAAATAGCATGGAAGCTGTCATCCGAACTAGAATGATATCTGGCACGCGATCTAGCATGGGATCTGTCATGCGATCTAATATCGGATTTGGCATGGAAGCTGGCAATTAGAACTGACATGAGATCTACCATGGTAGGTGACATGGAATCGCTGGCATGAGAACTCGCATGACAACTTGCAAGGGATCTGGTAAGGTTTCTCCCAATATATCTGGCATAGGAACGGGCATTTTGACGTGGCATGGAATCAGGCATGGGAACTGCCCTGGAATCGCTGGCATGGGAATTGGCAATGGGAGGTAGTATAGGATCTGACGTGGGAGCTGGAAAGGGATCTACCTTGGGATCACTGGCAAGACAGCCGGAAATGAGAGCTTGCATGGAAGATTGCAAGGTATTTTTCATGGGAGCAGTCAAGGAATCTGACATGGCAGCCGGCACGTGTGTGATGGCATGGCGTATGGCAAGGGATTTCGCATGGTAGCTCGCATGAGACCTTTTAGGGTATCTGGCTTGGAAACTGTCATGCGAAATGACATTGGTGACAAGTAGGCTAGCATGGGACATAGCAGTGAGAGCTTGCATGGGAGCTAATTTTGGACCTGATATGGGAGCTGGCAAGGAATGTGGAATGTGATGTAACATAAAAGCGCAAGCGAAGGTAATGGCACTGGGAGGACGCATGGGAGCAATGGCAAGGTGTCTGGAATGGTAGCTGGCAATGGGATCTGGCATGGCAGGTGGTATGTTATCTGGCATGGGAACTGGCGTGTGAGCTGGCATGGTGGCTGTAGTGGGACCTGGCAGGATTGCTGGCCTGCGACCTGTGATGGGGGCAGGCATTGGGTCTGACATGGGAAGTGGCGTGGTGTCTGGCGTGGGTGCTGGCATGGGGGCTGGTGTGGGTCCTGGCAGGGGGGCTGGCATGGCAGCTGGCGTGGGAGCTGGCACGGCAGCTAGGATCGACGCAGGCACGTTAACTAGAACGGCAGCTGTTGTGTCAGCTGGCATGTCATCCAGCATTGCTCGTGGTAATTTATCTGGCATGGGAGCTGACATAGGAGCTCGAATGTGGGCTCGCATGGAAGCTGGCGTGGGGGCTTGCATATCAGATGGAATGGGAGCTGACATGGGACCTAGCATGACATCTAAGGCACCTATACACGCACTTATCCTGGCACGAAGCATGGCAAATTGAATTTCAAGTGGCAGGAGGCCAGGCATGGGACCTAGCAAGTGGGCTTGCATGGGACTTGGCAGGAGTGCTGCCATGGGGGCTGGCATGGAAGCTGGCATGGGATCTGAATGGAGGGATGGCTTGCGACCACGCATGACGTCTAATGTACTGATACAGGCACTTATCCTGACACGAAACATGGCAAATTGAATGTCAAGTGGCAGTTTGGCTGTCATTGGACGTGGCACGGGGGCTGGTGTGGGACCTGGCAGGAGGGCTAGCTTTGGAGCTGGAATAGGGCCTGGCGTGGGAGCTGCCATGATAGCTGGCATGAGGGCTAACATGGAAGGTGGCATGGGGGCTAGCATGGGAGCAGTCACGGCAGCTAGTTTCGAGGCTGGTATGTTAACTAGAATGGCAGCTAGTATGTCAGCTGGAATGGCATCCAGCATGGCTGGTGGTGTGTTATCTAGCATGATACATTGTGTGGCAGGTGGCATGTCAGCTGGAATGGGAGCTGGCATGAGATCTAGCATGGTAGGTGACATAGAATCGCTGGCATGAGAGTTCGCATGACAACTTGCAAGGGATCTGGTAAGGTTCCTCCCAATATATCTGGCATAGGAACGGGTAATAGGACGTGCCATGGAATCAGGTATGGTATCTGCCATGGGCTCGCTGGCATGGGAACTGGCAATGGGAGGTAGTATAGGATATGACGAGGGAGCTGATAAAGGATCTACCTTGGGATCACTGGCACGAGAGCCGGAAATGAGAGCTTGCATGGGAGATTGCAAGGAATCTGGCATGGGTACTGTCAAGGAATCTGAAATGGGAGCTGGCACGGGTGTGCTGGCATGGCGTCTGGCAAGGGATTTCACATGGGATCTCGCATGAGACCTTGTAAGGAATCTGGCATGGAAGTTGTCATGCGAACTAACATCGGTGACATGGGGGCTAATATGAGATCTAGCAGTGAGAGCCTGCATGGGAGTTAATATTGGATCTGGTATGTCAGCTAGCAAAGAATCCGGAATGGGATCTAGCATCAGAGCGCAAGCGAAAGATATGTCAATGGGACCTCGCATGGGGGCACTGGCATGGGATCTTGAAAGGAATCTTGCATGGGTGCTAGCATGGGAGGTGGCAATGGAAGCTGTTATGGCATCTCGGATGGAAGGTGTCATAGGATTTCGCATGGGACCGCTGGCATGGCATCTGGCAAGGGAGCTGGCTTGCGATCTGGCATGGGATCTGTCATGCGATCTACAATGATATCTGGCATGCGATCTAACATCGGATCTCGCATGGAAGCTGGCAATTAGAACTGACATGAGTTCTGGCATGGTAAGTGACATGGAATCGCTGGCATGAGAGCTCCCTTGAAAACTTGCAAGGTATCTGGTATGGTTCCTCCTAATATATCTGGCATAGGAACGGGCAAAAGGACGTGGCATGGATTCAGGAATGGGAACAGCCATGGAATAGCTGGCATGGGAACTGGCAATTGGAGGTAGTATAGGACCTGACGTGGGAGCAGGTAAGGGATCTACCTTGGGATCACTGGCAAGATACCCGGAAATGAGAGCTTGCATTGGAGATTGCAAGGAATCTGGCATGGGAGCTGTCATGGGTGTGCTGGCATGGCATCTGGCAAAGGGTTTCGCATGGGAGCTGGCATGAGACCTTTTAAGAGAAATAGCATGGAAGCTGTCATCCGAACTAGAATGATATCTGGCACGCGATCTAGCATGGGATCTGTCATGCGATCTAATATCGGATTTGGCATGGAAGCTGGCAATTAGAACTGACATGAGATCTACCATGGTAGGTGACATGGAATCGCTGGCATGAGAACTCGCATGACAACTTGCAAGGGATCTGGTAAGGTTTCTCCCAATATATCTGGCATAGGAACGGGCATTTTGACGTGGCATGGAATCAGGCATGGGAACTGCCCTGGAATCGCTGGCATGGGAATTGGCAATGGGAGGTAGTATAGGATCTAACGTGGGAGCTGAAAAGGGATCTACCTTGGGATCACTGGCAAGAGAGCCGGAAATGAGAGCTTGCATGGGAGATTGCAAGGAATCTGGCATGGGTACTGTCAAGGAATCTGAAATGGGAGCTGGCACGGGTGTGCTGGCATGGCGTCTGGCAAGTGATTTCACATGGGATCTCGCATGAGACCTTGTAAGGGATCTGGCATGGAAGTTGTCATGCGAACTAACATCGATGGCATTGCGGCTAACATGAGATCTAGCAGTGAGAGCCTGCATGGGATTTAATATTGGATCTGGAATGGCAGCTAACAAGGAATCCGGAATGGGATCTAGCATCAGAGCGCAAGCGAAGGATATGAAAATGGGACCTCGCATGGGAGCACTGGCATGGGATCTTGAAAGGAATCTTGCATGGGTGCTAGCATGGGAGGTGGCAATGGAAGCTGTTATGGCATCTCGGATGGAAAATATCATGCGATTTCGCATGGGACGCCTGGCATGGCATCTGGCAAGGGAGCTGGCTTGCGATCTGTCATGGGATCTGTCATGCGATCTAACATCGGATCTGGAATGGAAGCTGGCAATTAGAACTGACATGAGTTCTGGCATGGTAGGTGACATGGAATCGCTGGCATGATAGTTCCCTTGACAACTTGCAAGGGATCTGGTAAGGTTCCTCCTAATATATCTGGCATAGGAACGGGCAATGGGACGTTGCATGGAATCAGGCATGGGAACAGCCATGGAATAGCTGGCATGGGAATTGACAATGGGAGATAGTATTGGATCTGACGTGGGAGCTGCTAAGGGATATACCTTGGGATCACTGGCAAGAGAGCCGGAAATGAGAGCTTGCATTGGAGATTGCAAGGAATCTGGCATGGGAGCTGTCATGGGTGTGTTGGCATGGCATCTGGCAAAGGATTTCGCCTGGGAGCTGGCATGAGACCTTTTAAGGGAACTGGCATGGAAGCTGTCATCCGACCTAGAATGATATCTGGCACGCGATCTAGCATGGGATCTGTCATGCGATATAACATCGGATCTGGCATGGAAGCTGGCAATTAGAACTGACATGAGATCTACCATGGTAGGTGACATGGAATCGCTGGCATGAGAACTCGCATGACAACTTGCAAGGGATCTGGTAAGGTTTCTCCCAATATATCTGGCATAGGAACGGGCATTGTGACGTGGCATGTAATCAGGCATGGGAACTGCCCTGGGATCGCTGGCATGGGAACTAGCAATGGGAGGTAGTATAGGATCTGACGTGGGAGCTGATAAGGGATCTACCTTGGGATCACTGGCACGAGAGCCGGAAATGAGAGCTTGCATGGAATATTGCAAGGTATCTGGCATGGGAGCAGTCAAAGAATCTGACATGGCAGCCGGCACGGGTGTGATGGCATGGCGTCTGGCAAGGGATTTCGCATGGTAACTAACATGAGACCTTTTAGGGTAACTGGCTTGGAAACTGTCATGCGAAATAACATTGGTGACAAGTGGGCTAGCATGGGACATAGCAGTGAGAGCTTGCATGGGAGCTAATTTTGGACCTGATATGGGAGCTGGCAAGGAATGTGGAATGTGATGTAGCATAGTAGCGCAAGCGAAGGTAATGGTACAGGGAGGACGCATGGGAGCAATGGCAAGGTGTCTGGAATGGTAGCTGGCAATGGGATCTGGCGTGGCAAGTGGTATGTTATCTGGCATGGGAATTGGCGTGGGAGCTGGCATGGGGGATGTTGTGGGACCTGGCAGGGTTGCTGGCCTGCGACCTGTGATGAGGGCAGGCATTGGGTCTGTCATGGGAAGTGGCATGGTGTCTGGCGTGGGTGCTGGCATGGGGGCTGGTGTGGGTTCTGGCAGGGGGGCTGGCATGGCAGCTGGCGTGGAAGCTGGCACGGCAGCTAGGCTCGACGCAGGCATGTTAACTAGAACGGCAGCTGTTGTGTCAGCTGGCATGTCATCCACCATTGCTCGTGGTAATTTATCTGGCATGGGAGCTGACATAGGAGCTCGAATGTGGGCTGGCATGGAAGCTGGCGTGGGGGCTTGCATATCAGATGGAATGGGAGCTGACATGGGACCTAGCATGACATCTAAGGCACCTATACACACACTTATCCTGGCACGAAGCATGGCAAATTGAATTTCAAGTGGCAGGGGGCCAGGCATGGCACCTAGCAAGTGGGCTTGCATGGGACTTGGCAGGAGTGCTGCCATGGGGCCTGGCATGGGAGCTGGCAAGGAGGCTGGCATGGGAGCTGCATGGGGGGATGGCTTGGGACCACGCATGGCATCTAAAGTACTGATACAGGCACTTATCCTGACACGAAGCATGGCAAATTGAATGTCAAGTGGCAGATTGGCTGTCATTGGACGTGGCACGGGTGCTGGTGTGGGGCCTGGCAGGAGGGCTAGCATTGGAGCAGGAATAGGGGCTGGCGTGGGAGCTGCCATGATAGCTGGCATGAGGGCTAACATGGAAGGGGGCATGGGGGCTAGCATGGGAGCAGCCACGGCATCTAGTTTCGAGGCTGGTATGTTAACTAGAATGGCAGCTAGTATGTCAGCTGGCATTGCATCCAGCATGGCTGGTGGTGTGTTATCTAGCATGATACATTGTGTGGCAGGTGGCATATCAGCTGGAATGGGAGCTGGCATGAGATCTAGCATGGTAGGTGACATAGAAACTCTGGCATGAGAGTTCGCACGACAACTTGAAAGGGATCTGGTAAAATTCCTCCCAATATATCTGGCATAAAAACGGGTAATAGGACGTGGCATGGAATCAGGTATGGTATCTGCAATGGGATCGCTGGCATGGGAACTGGCAATGGGAGGTATTATAGGATATGACGTGGGAACTGATAAGGGATCTACCTTGGGAATACTGGCACGAGAGCCGGAAATGAGAGCTTGCATGGGAGATTGCAAGGAATCTGGCATGGGTACTGTCAAGGAATCTGAAATGGGAGCTGGCACGGGTGTGCTGGCATGGCGTCTGGAAAGGGATTTTACATGGGATCTCGCATGAGATCTTGTAAGGGATCTGGCATGGAAGTTGTCATGCGAACTAACATCGGTGACATGGGGGCTAACATGAGATCTAGCAGTGAGAGCCTGCATGGGAGTTAATATTGGATCTGGTATGGCAGCTAGCAATGAATCCGGAATGGGATCTAGCATCAGAGCGCAAGCGAAGGATATGACAATGGGACCTCGAATGGGGGCACTGGCATGGGATCTTGCAATGAATCTTGCATGGGTGCTAGCATGGGAGGTGCCAATGGAAGCTGTTATGGCTTCTCGGATGGAAGGTATCATGGGATTTCGAATGGGACCGTTGGCATTGCATCTGGCAAGGGAGCTGGCTTGCGATCTAACATCGGATCTGGCACGGAAGCTGGCAATTAGAACTGACATGAGTTCTGGCATGGTAGGTGACATGGAATCGCTGGCATGAGAGGTCCCTTGACAACTTGCAAGGGATCTGGTAAGTTTCCTCCTAATATATCTGGCATAGGAACGGGCAATGGGAGGTATTATAGGATCTGACGTTGGAGCTGGTAAAGGATCTGCCTTGGGATCACTGGCAAGAGAGCCGGAAAGGAGAGCTTGCATTGGAGATTGCAAGGAATCTGGCATGGTAGCTGTCAAAGGTGTGCTGGCATGGCATCTGGCAAAGGATTTCGCATGGGAGCAGGCATGAGATCTTTTAAGGGAACTGGCATGGAAGCTGTCATCCGAACTAGAGTGATATCTGGCATGCGATCTAGCATGGGATCTGTAATGCGATCTAACATCGGATCTGGCATGGAAGCTGGCAATTAGAACTGACATGAGATCTACCATGGTAGGTGACATGGAACCGCTGGCATGAGAACTCGCATGACAACTTGCAAGGGATCTGGTAAGGTTCCTCCCAATATATCTGGCATAGGAAGGGGCAATGGGACGTGGCAAGGAATCAGCCATGGGAACTGCCATGGGATCGCTGGCTTGGGAACTGGCAATGGGAGGTAGTATAGGATCTGAAGTGGGACCTGATATGGGATCTACCTTGGGATCACTGGCATGAGAGCCGGAAATGAGAGCTTGCATGGGAGATTGCAAGGAATCTGGCATGGGAGCAGTCAAGGGTGTGCTGGCATGGCATCTATTAAGGTATTTCGCATGGGAGTTCGCATGAGATTTTTTAAGAGATCTGGCATAGAAGCTGTCATCCGAACTAGCATGATATCTGGCAAGCGATCTAGCATGGGATCTGTCATGCGATCTAACATCGGA
The DNA here is from genome assembly GCF_040183065.1 of Periplaneta americana. Lineage (NCBI taxonomy): Eukaryota > Metazoa > Arthropoda > Insecta > Blattodea > Blattidae > Periplaneta > Periplaneta americana. The sequence continues at coordinate 10,866,543 of NC_091125.1, read as the reverse complement.
TCTGGCATGGAAGCTGGCAATTAGAACTGACATGAGTTCTGGCATGGTAGGTGACATGGAATCGCTGGCATGAGAGCTCCCTTGACAACTTGCAAGGGATCTGGTAAGTTTCCTCCTAATATATCTGGCATGGGAACTGGCAATGGTAGGTAGTATAGGAACTGACGTGGGAGCTGATAAGGGATCCACCTTGGGATCACTGGCAAGAGAGCCGGAAATGAGAGCTTGCATGGGAGATTGCAAGGAATCTGGCATGGGTACTGTCAAGGAATCTGAAATGGGAGCTGGCACGGGTGTGCTGGCATGGCGTCTGGCAAGGGATTTCACATGGGATCTCGCATGAGACCTTGTAAGGGATCTGGCATGGAAGTTGTCATGCGAACTAACATCGATGACATGGGGGCTAACATGAGATCTAGCAGTGAGAGCCTGCATGGGATTTAATATTGGATCTGGTATGGCAGCTAGCAAGGAATCCGGAATGGGATCTAGCATCAGAGCGCAAGCGAAGGATATGAAAATGGGACCTCGCATGGGAGCACTGGCATGGGATCTTGAAAGGAATCTTGCATGGGTGCTAGCATGGGAGGTTGCAATGGAAGCTGTTATGGCATCTCGGATGGAAAATATCATGCGATTTCGCATGGGACGCCTGGCATGGCATCTGGCAAGGGAGATGGCTTGCGATCTGGCATGGGATCTGTCATGCGATCTGGCATGATACCTGGCATGCGATCTAACATCGGATCTGGCATGGAAGCTGGCAATTAGAACTGACATGAGTTCTGGCATGGTAGGTGACATGGAATCGCTGGCATGAGAGCTCCCTTGACAACTTGCAAGGGATCTGGTAAGGTTCCTCCTAATATATCTGGCATAGGAACGGGCAAAAGGACGTGGCATGGAATCAGGCATGGGAACAGCCATGGAATAGCTGGCATGGGAACTGACAATGGGAGATAGTATTGGATCTGACGTGGGAGCTGCTAAGGGATATACCTTGGGATCACTGGCAAGAGACCCGGAAATGAGGGCTTGCATTGGAGATTGCAAGGAATCTGGCATGGGAGCTGTCAAGGGTGTGCTGGCATGGCATCTGGCAAAGGATTTCGCTTGGGAGCTGGCATGAGACCTTTTAAGGGAACTGGCATGGAAGCTGTCATCCGAACTAGAATGATATCTGGCACGCGATCTAGCATGGGATCTGTCATGCGATCTAACATCGGATCTGGCATTGAAGCTGGCAATTAGAACTGACATGAGATCTACCATGGTAGGTGACATGGAATCGCTGGCATGAGAACTCGCATGACAACTTGCAAGGGATCTGGTAAGGTTTCTCCCAATATATCTGGCATAGGAACGGGCATTGTGACGTGGCATGGAATCAGGCATGGGAACTGCCCTGGGATCGCTGGCATGGGAACTGGCAATGGGAGGTAGTATAGGATCTGACGTGGGAGCTGATAAAGGATCTACCTTGGGATCACTGGCAAGAGAGCCGGAAATGAGAGCTTGCATGGAAGATTGCAAGGTATTTTTCATGGGAGCAGTCAAGGAATCTGACATGGCAGCCGGCACGTGTGTGATGGCATGCCGTCTGGCAAGGGATTTCGCATGGTAGCTCGCATGAGACCTTTTAGAGTATCTGGCTTGGAAACTGTCATGCGAAATGACATTGGTGACAAGTAGGCTAGCATGGGACATAGCAGTGAGAGCTTGCATGGGAGCTAATTTTGGACCTGATATGGGAGCTGGCAAGGAATGTGGAATGTGATGTAACATAGAAGCGCAAGCGAAGGTAATGGCACTGGGAGGACGCATGGGAGCAATGGCAAGGTGTCTGGAATGGTAGCTGGCAATGGGATCTGGAATGGCAAGTGGTATGTTATCTGGCATGGGAACTTGCGTGGGAGCTGGCATGGGGGCTGTAGTGGGACCTGACAGGATTGCTGGCCTGCGACCTGTGATGGGGGCAGGCATTGGGTCTGTCATGGGAAGTGGCGTGGTGTCTGGAGTGGGTGCTGGCATGGGGGCTAGTGTGGGTCCTGGCAGGGGGGCTGGCATGGCAGCTGGCGTGGGAGCTGGCACGGCAGCTAGGATCGACGCAGGCACGTTAACTAGAACGGCAGCTGTTGTGTCAGCTGGCATGTCATCCAGCATTGCTCGTGGTAATTTATCTGGCATGGGAGCTGACATAGGAGCTCGAATGTGGGCTCGCATAGAAGCTGGAGTGGGGGCTTGCATATCAGATGGAATGGGAGCTGACATGGGACCTAGCATGACATCTAAGGCACCTATACACGCACTTATCCTGGCACGAAGCATGGCAAATTGAATTTCAAGTGGCAGGAGGCCAGGCATGGGATCTAGCAAGTGGGCTTGCATGGGACTTGGCAGGAGTGCTGCCATGGGGGCTGGCATGGAAACTGGCATGGGATCTGAATGGAGGGATGGCTTGCGACCACGCATGACGTCTAATGTACTGATACAGGCACTTATCCTGACACGAAACATGGCAAATTGAATGTCAAGTGGCAGTTTGGCTGTCATTGGACGTGGCACGGGGGCTGGTGTGGGACCTGGCAGGAGGGCTAGCTTTGGAGCTGGAATAGGGCCAGGCGTGGGAGCTGCCATGATAGCTGGCATGAGGGCTAACATGGAAGGTGGCATGGGGGCTAGCATGGGAGCAGTCACGGCAGCTAGTTTCGAGGCTGGTATGTTAACTAGAATGGCAGCTAGTATGTCAGCTGGAATGGCATCCAGCATGGCTGGTGGTGTGTTACCTAGCATGATACATTGTGTGGCAGGTGGCATGTCAGCTGGAATGGGAGCTGGCATGAGATCTAGCATGGTAGGTGACATAGAATCGCTGGCATGAGAGTTCGCATGACAACTTGCAAGGGATCTGGTAAGGTTCCTCCCAATATATCTGGCATAGGAACGGGTAATAGGACGTGCCATGGAATCAGGTATGGTATCTGCCATGGGCTCGCTGGCATGGGAACTGGCAATGGGAGGTAGTATAGGATATGACGAGGGAGCTGATAAAGGATCTACCTTGGGATCACTGGCACGAGAGCCGGAAATGAGAGCTTGCATGGGAGATTGCAAGGAATCTGGCATGGGTACTGTCAAGGAATCTGAAATGGGAGCTGGCACGGGTGTGCTGGCATGGCGTCTGGCAAGGGATTTCACATGGGATCTCGCATGAGACCTTGTAAGGGATCTGGCATGGAAGTTGTCATGCGAACTAACATCGGTGACATGGGGGCTAATATGAGATCTAGCAGTGAGAGCCTGCATGGGAGTTAATATTGGATCTGGTATGTCAGCTAGCAAAGAATCCGGAATGGGATCTAGCATCAGAGCGCAAGCGAAAGATATGTCAATGGGACCTCGCATGGGGGCACTGGCATGGGATCTTGAAAGGAATCTTGCATGGGTGCTAGCATGGGAGGTGGCAATGGAAGCTGTTATGGCATCTCGGATGGAAGGTGTCATAGGATTTCGCATGGGACCGCTGGCATGGCATCTGGCAAGGGAGCTGGCTTGCGATCTGGCATGGGATCTGTCATGCGATCTACAATATCTGGCATGCGATCTAACATCGGATCTGGCATGGAAGCTGGCAATTAGAACTGACATGAGTTCTGGCATGGTAAGTGACATGGAATCGCTGGCATGAGAGCTCCCTTGACAACTTGCAAGGGATCTGGTATGGTTCCTCCTAATATATCTGGCATAGGAACGGGCAAAAGGACGTGGCATGGATTCAGGAATGGGAACAGCCATGGAATAGCTGGCATGGGAACTGGCAACTGGAGGTAGTATAGGACCTGACGTGGGAGCAGGTAAGGGATCTACCTTGGGATCACTGGCAAGATACCCGGAAATGAGAGCTTGCATTGGAGATTGCAAGGAATCTGGCATGGGAGCTGTCATGGGTGTCCTGGCATGGCATCTGGCAAAGGGTTTCGCATGGGTGCTGGCATGAGACCTTTTAAGAGAAATAGCATGGAAGCTGTCATCCGAACTAGAATGATATCTGGCACGCGATCTAGCATGGGATCTGTCATGCGATCTAATATCGGATTTGACATGGAAGCTGGCAATTAGAACTGACATGAGATCTACCATGGTAGGTGACATGGAATCGCTGGCATGAGAACTCGCATGACAACTTGCAAGGGATCTGGTAAGGTTTCTCCCAATATATCTGGCATAGGAACGGGCATTTTGACGTGGCATGGAATCAGGCATGGGAACTGCCCTGGAATCGCTGGCATGTGAATTGGCAATGGGAGGTAGTATAGGATCTGACGTGGGAGCTGAAAAGGGATCTACCTTGGGATCACTGGCAAGACAGCCGGAAATGAGAGCTTGCATGGAAGATTGCAAGGTATTTTTCATGGGAGCAGTCAAGGAATCTGACATGGCAGCCGGCACGTGTGTGATGGCATGGCGTATGGCAAGGGATTTCGCATGGTAGCTCGCATGAGACCTTTTAGGGTATCTGGCTTGGAAACTGTCATGCGAAATGACATTGGTGACAAGTAGGCTAGCATGGGACATAGCAGTGAGAGCTTGCATGGGAGCTAATTTTGGACCTGATATGGGAGCTGGCAAGGAATGTGGAATGTGATGTAACATAAAAGCGCAAGCGAAGGTAATGGCACTGGGAGGACGCATGGGAGCAATGGCAAGGTGTCTGGAATGGTAGCTGGCAATGGGATCTGGCATGGCAGGTGGTATGTTATCTGGCATGGGAACTGGCGTGTGAGCTGGCATGGTGGCTGTAGTGGGACCTGGCAGGATTGCTGGCCTGCGACCTGTGATGGGGGCAGGCATTGGGTCTGACATGGGAAGTGGCGTGGTGAATGGCGTGGGTGCTGGCATGGGGGCTGGTGTGGGTCCTGGCAGGGGGGCTGGCATGGCAGCTGGCGTGGGAGCTGGCACGGCAGCTAGGATCGACGCAGGCACGTTAACTAGAACGGCAGCTGTTGTGTCAGCTGGCATGTCATCCAGCATTGCTCGTGGTAATTTATCTGGCATGGGAGCTGACATAGGAGCTCGAATGTGGGCTCGCATGGAAGCTGGCGTGGGGGCTTGCATATCAGATGGAATGGGAGCTGACATGGGACCTAGCATGACATCTAAGGCACCTATACACGCACTTATCCTGGCACGAAGCATGGCAAATTGAATTTCAAGTGGCAGGAGGCCAGGCATGGGACCTAGCAAGTGGGCTTGCATGGGACTTGGCAGGAGTGCTGCCATGGGGGCTGGCATGGAAGCTGGCATGGGATCTGAATGGAGGGATGGCTTGCGACCACGCATGACGTCTAATGTACTGATACAGGCACTTATCCTGACACGAAACATGGCAAATTGAATGTCAAGTGGCAGTTTGGCTGTCATTGGACGTGGCACGGGGGCTGGTGTGGGACCTGGCAGGAGGGCTAGCTTTGGAGCTGGAATAGGGCCTGGCGTGGGAGCTGCCATGATAGCTGGCATGAGGGCTAACATGGAAGGTGGCATGGGGGCTAGCATGGGAGCAGTCACGGCAGCTAGTTTCGAGGCTGGTATGTTAACTAGAATGGCAGCTAGTATGTCAGCTGGAATGGCATCCAGCATGGCTGGTGGTGTGTTATCTAGCATGATACATTGTGTGGCAGGTGGCATGTCAGCTGGAATGGGAGCTGGCATGAGATCTAGCATGGTAGGTGACATAGAATCGCTGGCATGAGAGTTCGCATGACAACTTGCAAGGGATCTGGTAAGGTTCCTCCCAATATATCTGGCATAGGAACGGGTAATAGGACGTGCCATGGAATCAGGTATGGTATCTGCCATGGGCTCGCTGGCATGGGAACTGGCAATGGGAGGTAGTATAGGATATGACGAGGGAGCTGATAAAGGATCTACCTTGGGATCACTGGCACGAGAGCCGGAAATGAGAGCTTGCATGGGAGATTGCAAGGAATCTGGCATGGGTACTGTCAAGGAATCTGAAATGGGAGCTGGCACGGGTGTGCTGGCATGGCGTCTGGCAAGGGATTTCACATGGGATCTCGCATGAGACCTTGTAAGGGATCTGGCATGGAAGTTGTCATGCGAACTAACATCGGTGACATGGGGGCTAATATGAGATCTAGCAGTGAGAGCCTGCATGGGAGTTAATATTGGATCTGGTATGTCAGCTAGCAAAGAATCCGGAATGGGATCTAGCATCAGAGCGCAAGCGAAAGATATGTCAATGGGACCTCGCATGGGGGCACTGGCATGGGATCTTGAAAGGAATCTTGCATGGGTGCTAGCATGGGAGGTGGCAATGGAAGCTGTTATGGCATCTCGGATGGAAGGTGTCATAGGATTTCGCATGGGACCGCTGGCATGGCATCTGGCAAGGGAGCTGGCTTGCGATCTGGCATGGGATCTGTCATGCGATCTACAATGATATCTGGCATGCGATCTAACATCGGATCTCGCATGGAAGCTGGCAATTAGAACTGACATGAGTTCTGGCATGGTAAGTGACATGGAATCGCTGGCATGAGAGCTCCCTTGAAAACTTGCAAGGTATCTGGTATGGTTCCTCCTAATATATCTGGCATAGGAACGGGCAAAAGGACGTGGCATGGATTCAGGAATGGGAACAGCCATGGAATAGCTGGCATGGGAACTGGCAATTGGAGGTAGTATAGGACCTGACGTGGGAGCAGGTAAGGGATCTACCTTGGGATCACTGGCAAGATACCCGGAAATGAGAGCTTGCATTGGAGATTGCAAGGAATCTGGCATGGGAGCTGTCATGGGTGTGCTGGCATGGCATCTGGCAAAGGGTTTCGCATGGGAGCTGGCATGAGACCTTTTAAGAGAAATAGCATGGAAGCTGTCATCCGAACTAGAATGATATCTGGCACGCGATCTAGCATGGGATCTGTCATGCGATCTAATATCGGATTTGGCATGGAAGCTGGCAATTAGAACTGACATGAGATCTACCATGGTAGGTGACATGGAATCGCTGGCATGAGAACTCGCATGACAACTTGCAAGGGATCTGGTAAGGTTTCTCCCAATATATCTGGCATAGGAACGGGCATTTTGACGTGGCATGGAATCAGGCATGGGAACTGCCCTGGAATCGCTGGCATGGGAATTGGCAATGGGAGGTAGTATAGGATCTAACGTGGGAGCTGATAAAGGATCTACCTTGGGATCACTGGCAAGAGAGCCGGAAATGAGAGCTTGCATGGAAGATTGCAAGGTATTTTTCATGGGAGCAGTCAAGGAATCTGACATGGCAGCCGGCACGTGTGTGATGGCATGGCGTCTGGCAAGGGATTTCGCATGGTAGCTCGCATGAGACCTTTTAGGGTATCTGGCTTGGAAACTGTCATGCGAAATGACATTGGTGACAAGTAGGCTAGCATGGGACATAGCAGTGAGAGCTTGCATGGGAGCTAATTTTGGACCTGATATGGGAGCTGGCAAGGAATGTGGAATGTGATGTAACATAGAAGCGCAAGCGAAGGTAATGGCACTGGGAGGACGCATGGGAGCAATGGCAAGGTGTCTGGAATGGTAGCTGGCAATGGGATCTGGCATGGCAGGTGGTATGTTATCTGGCATGGGAACTGGCGTGGGAGCTGTCATGGTGGCTGTAGTGGGACCTGGCAGGATTGCTGGCCTGCGACCTGTGATGGGGGCAGGCATTGGGTCTGACATGGGAAGTGGCGTGGTGTCTGGCGTGGGTGCTGGCATGGGGGCTGGTGTGGGTCCTGGCAGGGGCGCTGGCATGGCAGCTGGCGTGGGAGCTGGCACGGCAGCTAGGATCGACGCAGGCACGTTAACTAGAACGGCAGCTGTTGTGTCAGCTGGCATGTCATCCAGCATTGCTCGTGGTAATTTATCTGGCATGGGAGCTGACATAGGAGCTCGAATGTGGGCTCGCATGGAAGCTGGCGTGGGGGCTTGCATATCAGATGGAATGGGAGCTGACATGGGACCTAGCATGACATCTAAGGCACCTATACACGCACTTATCCTGGCACGAAGCATGGCAAATTGAATTTCAAGTGGCAGGAGGCCAGGCATGGGACCTAGCAAGTGGGCTTGCATGGGACTTGGCAGGAGTGCTGCCATGGGGTCTGGCATGGAAGCTGGCATGGGATCTGAATGGAGGGATGGCTTGCGACCACGCATGACGTCTAATGTACTGATACAGGCACTTATCCTGACACGAAACATGGCAAATTGAATGTCAAGTGGCAGTTTGGCTGTCATTGGACGTGGCACGGGGGCTGGTGTGGGACCTGGCAGGAGGGCTAGCTTTGGAGCTGGAATAGGGCCTGGCGTGGGAGCTGCCATGATAGCTGGCATGAGGGCTAACATGGAAGGTGGCATGGGGGCTAGCATGGGAGCAGTCACGGCAGCTAGTTTCGAGGCTGGTATGTTAACTAGAATGGCAGCTAATTTGTCAGCTGGAATGGCATCCAGCATGGCTGGTGGTGTGTTATCTAGCATGATACATTGTGTGGCAGGTGGCATGTCAGCTGGAATGGGAGCTAGCATGAGATCTAGCATGGTAGGTGACATAGAATCGCTGGCATGAGAGTTCGCATGACAACTTGCAAGGGATCTGGTAAGGTTCCTCCCAATATATCTGGCATAGGAACGGGTAATAGGACGTGCCACGGAATCAGGTATGGTATCTGCCATGGGCTCGCTGGCATGGGAACTGGCAATGGGAGGTAGTATAGGATATGACGAGGGAGCTGATAAAGGATCTACCTTGGGATCACTGGCACGAGAGCCGGAAATGAGAGCTTGCATGGGAGATTGCAAGGAATCTGGTATGGGTACTGTCAAGGAATCTGAAATGGGAGCTGGCACGGGTGTGCTGGCATGGCGTCTGGCAAGGGATTTCACATGGGATCTCGCATGAGACCTTGTAAAAGATCTGGCATGGAAGTTGTCATGCGAACTAACATCGGTGACATGGGGGCTAATATGAGATCTAGCAGTGAGAGCCTGCATGGGAGTTAATATTGGATCTGGTATGTCAGCTAGCAAAGAATCCGGAATGGGATCTAGCATCAGAGCGCAAGCGAAAGATATGTCAATGGGACCTCGCATGGGGGCACTGGCATGGGACCTTGAAAGGAATCTTGCATGGGTGCTAGCATGGGAGGTGGCAATGGAAGCTGTTATGGCATCTCGGATGGAAGGTGTCATAGGATTTCGCATGGGACCGCTGGCATGGCATCTGGCAAGGGAGCTGGCTTGCGATCTGGCATGGGATCTGTCATGCGATCTACAATGATATCTGGCATGCGATCTAACATCGGATCTCGCATGGAAGCTGGCAATTAGAACTGACATGAGTTCTGGCATGGTAAGTGACATGGAATCGCTGGCATGAGAGCTCCCTTGACAACTTGCAAGGGATCTGGTATGGTTCCTCCTAATATATCTGGCATAGGAATGGGCAAAAGGACGTGGCATGGATTCAGGAATGGGAACAACCATGGAATAGCTGGCATGGGAACTGGCAATTGGAGGTTGTATAGGACCTGACGTGGGAGCAGGTAAGGGATCTACCTTGGGATCACTGGCAAGATACCCGGAAATGAGAGCTTGCATTGGAGATTGCAAGGAATCTGGCATGGCAGCTGTCATGGGTGTGCTGGCATGGCATCTGGCAAAGGGTTTCGCATGGGATCTGGCATGAGACCTTTTAAGAGAAATAGCATGGAAGCTGTCATCCGAACTAGAATGATATCTGGCACGCGATCTAGCATGGGATCTGTCATGCGATCTAATATCGGATTTGGCATGGAAGCTGGCAATTAGAACTGACATGAGCTCTACCATGGTAGGTGACATGGAATCGCTGGCATGAGAACTCGCATGACAACTTGCAAGGGATCTGGTAAGGTTTCTCCCAATATATCTGGCATAGGAACGGGCATTTTGACGTGGCATGGAATCAGGCATGGGAACTGCCCTGGAATCGCTGGCGTGGGAATTGGCAATGGGAGGTAGTATAGGATCTGACGTGGGAGCTGAAAAGGGATCTACCTTGGGATCACTGGCAAGAGAGCCGGAAATGAGAGCTTGCATGGAAGATTGAAAGGTATCTGGCATGGGAGCAGTCAAGGAATCTGACATGGCAGCTGGCACGGGTGTGATGGCATGGCGTCTGGCAAGGGATTTCGCATGGTAGATCGCATGAGACCTTTTAGGGTATCTGGCTTGGAAACTATCATGCGAAATAACATTGGTGACAAGTGGGCTAGCATGGGACATAGCAGTGAGAGCTTGCTTGGGAGCTAATTTTGGACCTGATATGGGAGCTGGCAAGGAATGTGGAATGTGATGTAACATAGCGCAAGCGAAGGTAATGGCACTGGGAGGACGCATGGGAGCAATGGCAAGGTGTCTGGAATGGTAGCTGGCAATGGGATCTGGCATGGCAGGTTGTATGTTATCTGGCATGGGAACTGGCGTGGGAGCTGGCAAGGGGGCTGTTGTGGGAACTGGCAGGGTTGCTGGCTTTCGACCTGTGATGAGGGCAGGCATGGGATCTGTCATGGGAAGTGGCATGGAGTCTGGCGTGGGAGCTGGCATGGGGGCTGGTGTGGGTCCTGGCAGGGGGGCTGGCATGGCAGCTGGCGTGGAAGCTGGCACGGTAGCTAGGATCGAAGCAGGCATGTTAACTAGATCGGCAGCTGTTGTGTCAGCTGGCATGTCATCCAGCATTGCTGGTGGTAATTTATCTGGCATGGGAGCTGACATACGAGCTCGAATGTGGGCTGGCATGGAAGCTGGCGTGGGGGATTGCATATCAGACGGAATGGGAGCTGACATGGTACCTAGCATGAAATCTAAGGCACCTATACACGCACTTATCCTGGCACGAAGCATGGCAAATTGAATTTCAAGCGGCAGGGGGCCAGGCATGGGATTTAGCAAGTGGGATTGCATGGGACTTGGCAGGAGTGCTGCCCTGGGGGCTGGCATGGGAGCTGGCAGGGAGGCTGGCTTGGGAGCTGAAAGGGGGGATGGCTTGGGACCACGCATGCCATCTAAGGTACTGATACAGGCACTTATCCTGACACGAAACATGGCAAATTGAATGTCAAGTGGCAGATTGGCTGTCATTGGACGTGGCATGGGGGCTGGTGTGGGACCTGGCAGGTGGGCTAGCATTGGAGCTGGAATAGGGGCTGGCGTGGGAGCTGCCATGATAGCTGGCATGAGGGCTAACATGGAAGGTGACATGGGGGCTAGCATGGGAGCAGCCACGGCATCTAGTTTCGATTCTGGTATGTTAACTAGAATGGCAGCTTGTATGTCAGCTGGCATGGCATCCAGCATGGCTGGTGGTGTGTTATCTAGCATGATACATTGTGTGGCAGGTGGCATGTCAGCTGGAATGGGAGCTGGCATGAGATCTAGCATGGTAGGTGACATAGAATCGCTGGCATGAGAGTTCGCATGACAACTTGCAAGGGATCTGGTAAGGTTCCTCCCAATATATCTGGCATAGGAACGGGTAATGGGACGTGGCATGGAATCAGTTATGGCATCTGCCATGGGATCTCTGGCATGGGAACTGGCAATGGGAGGTAGTATAGGATATGACGTGGGAGCTGATAAGGGATCTACCTTGGGATCACTGGCACGAGAGCCGGAAATGAGAGCTTGCATGGGAGATTGCAAGGAATCTGGCATGGGTACTGTCAAGGAATCTGAAATGGGAGCTGGCACGGGTGTGCTGGCATGGCGTCTGGCAAGTGATTTCACATGGGATCTCGCATGAGACCTTGTAAGGGATCTGGCATGGAAGTTGTCATGCGAACTAACATCGATGGCATTGCGGCTAACATGAGATCTAGCAGTGAGAGCCTGCATGGGATTTAATATTGGATCTGGAATGGCAGCTAACAAGGAATCCGGAATGGGATCTAGCATCAGAGCGCAAGCGAAGGATATGAAAATGGGACCTCGCATGGGAGCACTGGCATGGGATCTTAAAAGGAATCTTGCATGGGTGCTAGCATGGGAGGTGGCAATGGAAGCTGTTATGGCATCTCGGATGGAAAATATCATGCGATTTCGCATGGGACGCCTGGCATGGCATCTGGCAAGGGAGCTGGCTTGCGATCTGTCATGGGATCTGTCATGCGATCTAACATCGGATCTGGAATGGAAGCTGGCAATTAGAACTGACATGAGTTCTGGCATGGTAGGTGACATGGAATCGCTGGCATGATAGTTCCCTTGACAACTTGCAAGGGATCTGGTAAGGTTCCTCCTAATATATCTGGCATAGGAACGGGCAATGGGACGTTGCATGGAATCAGGCATGGGAACAGCCATGGAATAGCTGGCATGGGAATTGACAATGGGAGATAGTATTGGATCTGACGTGGGAGCTGCTAAGGGATATACCTTGGGATCACTGGCAAGAGAGCCGGAAATGAGAGCTTGCATTGGAGATTGCAAGGAATCTGGCATGGGAGCTGTCATGGGTGTGCTGGCATGGCATCTGGCAAAGGATTTCGCCTGGGAGCTGGCATGAGACCTTTTAAGGGAACTGGCATGGAAGCTGTCATCCGACCTAGAATGATATCTGGCACGCGATCTAGCATGGGATCTGTCATGCGATATAACATCGGATCTGGCATGGAAGCTGGCAATTAGAACTGACATGAGATCTACCATGGTAGGTGACATGGAATCGCTGGCATGAGAACTCGCATGACAACTTGCAAGGGATCTGGTAAGGTTTCTCCCAATATATCTGGCATAGGAACGGGCATTGTGACGTGGCATGTAATCAGGCATGGGAACTGCCCTGGGATCGCTGGCATGGGAACTAGCAATGGGAGGTAGTATAGGATCTGACGTGGGAGCTGATAAGGGATCTACCTTGGGATCACTGGCACGAGAGCCGGAAATGAGAGCTTGCATGGAATATTGCAAGGTATCTGGCATGGGAGCAGTCAAGGAATCTGACATGGCAGCCGGCACGGGTGTGATGGCATGGCGTCTGGCAAGGGATTTCGCATGGTAACTAGCATGAGACCTTTTAGGGTAACTGGCTTGGAAACTGTCATGCGAAATAACATTGGTGACAAGTGGGCTAGCATGGGACATAGCAGTGAGAGCTTGCATGGGAGCTAATTTTGGACCTGATATGGGAGCTGGCAAGGAATGTGGAATGTGATGTAGCATAGTAGCGCAAGCGAAGGTAATGGTACAGGGAGGACGCATGGGAGCAATGGCAAGGTGTCTGGAATGGTAGCTGGCAATGGGATCTGGCGTGGCAAGTGGTATGTTATCTGGCATGGGAATTGGCGTGGGAGCTGGCATGGGGGATGTTGTGGGACCTGGCAGGGTTGCTGGCCTGCGACCTGTGATGAGGGCAGGCATTGGGTCTGTCATGGGAAGTGGCATGGTGTCTGGCGTGGGTGCTGGCATGGGGGCTGGTGTGGGTTCTGGCAGGGGGGCTGGCATGGCAGCTGGCGTGGAAGCTGGCACGGCAGCTAGGCTCGACGCAGGCATGTTAACTAGAACGGCAGCTGTTGTGTCAGCTGGCATGTCATCCACCATTGCTCGTGGTAATTTATCTGGCATGGGAGCTGACATAGGAGCTCGAATGTGGGCTGGCATGGAAGCTGGCGTGGGGGCTTGCATATCAGATGGAATGGGAGCTGACATGGGACCTAGCATGACATCTAAGGCACCTATACACACACTTATCCTGGCACGAAGCATGGCAAATTGAATTTCAAGTGGCAGGGGGCCAGGCATGGCACCTAGCAAGTGGGCTTGCATGGGACTTGGCAGGAGTGCTGCCATGGGGCCTGGCATGGGAGCTGGCAAGGAGGCTGGCATGGGAGCTGCATGGGGGGATGGCTTGGGACCACGCATGGCATCTAAAGTACTGATACAGGCACTTATCCTGACACGAAGCATGGCAAATTGAATGTCAAGTGGCAGATTGGCTGTCATTGGACGTGGCACGGGTGCTGGTGTGGGGCCTGGCAGGAGGGCTAGCATTGGAGCAGGAATAGGGGCTGGCGTGGGAGCTGCCATGATAGCTGGCATGAGGGCTAACATGGAAGGGGGCATGGGGGCTAGCATGGGAGCAGCCACGGCATCTAGTTTCGAGGCTGGTATGTTAACTAGAATGGCAGCTAGTATGTCAGCTGGCATTGCATCCAGCATGGCTGGTGGTGTGTTATCTAGCATGATACATTGTGTGGCAGGTGGCATATCAGCTGGAATGGGAGCTGGCATGAGATCTAGCATGGTAGGTGACATAGAAACTCTGGCATGAGAGTTCGCACGACAACTTGAAAGGGATCTGGTAAAATTCCTCCCAATATATCTGGCATAAAAACGGGTAATAGGACGTGGCATGGAATCAGGTATGGTATCTGCAATGGGATCGCTGGCATGGGAACTGGCAATGGGAGGTATTATAGGATATGACGTGGGAACTGATAAGGGATCTACCTTGGGAATACTGGCACGAGAGCCGGAAATGAGAGCTTGCATGGGAGATTGCAAGGAATCTGGCATGGGTACTGTCAAGGAATCTGAAATGGGAGCTGGCACGGGTGTGCTGGCATGGCGTAAGGAAAGGGATTTTACATGGGATCTCGCATGAGATCTTGTAAGGGATCTGGCATGGAAGTTGTCATGCGAACTAACATCGGTGACATGGGGGCTAACATGAGATCTAGCAGTGAGAGCCTGCATGGGAGTTAATATTGGATCTGGTATGGCAGCTAGCAATGAATCCGGAATGGGATCTAGCATCAGAGCGCAAGCGAAGGATATGACAATGGGACCTCGAATGGGGGCACTGGCATGGGATCTTGCAATGAATCTTGCATGGGTGCTAGCATGGGAGGTGCCAATGGAAGCTGTTATGGCTTCTCGGATGGAAGGTATCATGGGATTTCGAATGGGACCGTTGGCATTGCATCTGGCAAGGGAGCTGGCTTGCGATCTAACATCGGATCTGGCACGGAAGCTGGCAATTAGAACTGACATGAGTTCTGGCATGGTAGGTGACATGGAATCGCTGGCATGAGAGGTCCCTTGACAACTTGCAAGGGATCTGGTAAGTTTCCTCCTAATATATCTGGCATAGGAACGGGCAATGGGAGGTATTATAGGATCTGACGTTGGAGCTGGTAAAGGATCTGCCTTGGGATCACTGGCAAGAGAGCCGGAAAGGAGAGCTTGCATTGGAGATTGCAAGGAATCTGGCATGGTAGCTGTCAAAGGTGTGCTGGCATGGCATCTGGCAAAGGATTTCGCATGGGAGCAGGCATGAGATCTTTTAAGGGAACTGGCATGGAAGCTGTCATCCGAACTAGAGTGATATCTGGCATGCGATCTAGCATGGGATCTGTAATGCGATCTAACATCGGATCTGGCATGGAAGCTGGCAATTAGAACTGACATGAGATCTACCATGGTAGGTGACATGGAACCGCTGGCATGAGAACTCGCATGACAACTTGCAAGGGATCTGGTAAGGTTCCTCCCAATATATCTGGCATAGGAAGGGGCAATGGGACGTGGCAAGGAATCAGCCATGGGAACTGCCATGGGATCGCTGGCTTGGGAACTGGCAATGGGAGGTAGTATAGGATCTGAAGTGGGACCTGATATGGGATCTACCTTGGGATCACTGGCATGAGAGCCGGAAATGAGAGCTTGCATGGGAGATTGCAAGGAATCTGGCATGGGAGCAGTCAAGGGTGTGCTGGCATGGCATCTATTAAGGTATTTCGCATGGGAGTTCGCATGAGATTTTTTAAGAGATCTGGCATAGAAGCTGTCATCCGAACTAGCATGATATCTGGCAAGCGATCTAGCATGGGATCTGTCATGCGATCTAACATCGGATCTGGCATGGAAGCTGGCAATTAGAACTGACATGAGTTCTGGCATGGTAGGTGACATGGAATCGCTGGCATGAGAGCTCCCTTGACAACTTGCAAGGGATCTGGTAAGTTTCCTCCTAATATATCTGGCATGGGAACTGGCAATGGTAGGTAGTATAGGAACTGACGTGGGAGCTGATAAGGGATCCACCTTGGGATCACTGGCAAGAGAGCCGGAAATGAGAGCTTGCATGGGAGATTGCAAGGAATCTGGCAAGGGAGCTGTCAAGGAATATGACATGGGAGCTGGCACGGGTGTGCTGGCATGGCGTCTGGCAAGGGATTTTGCATGGGAGCTCGTATGAGACCTTTTAGTGTATGTGGCTTGGAAGCTGTCATGCGAACTAACATCGGTAAAAAGTGGGCTAGCTTGGGACCTAGCAGTGAGAGCTTGCATGGGAGCTAATTTTGGACCTGAAATGGGAGCTGGCAAGGAATATGGAATGTGATCTAACATGGTAGCGCAAGCGAAGGTAATGGCACTGGGAGGTCGCATGGGAGCAATGGCAAGGTGTCTGGAATGGGAGCTGGCAATGGGATCTGGCATGGCAAGTGGTATGTTATCTGGCATGGGAGCTGGCGTGGGAGCTGACAAGGGGGCTGTTGTGGGACTTGGCAGGGTTACTGGCTTGCGACTTGTGATGAGGGCAGGCATGGGGTCTGTCATGGTAAGTGGCATGGTGTCTGGCGTGGGAGCTGTCATTAGGGCTGGTGTGGTTCCTGGCAGGGGGGCTGGCATGGCAGCTGGCGAGGAAGCTGGCACGGCAGCTAGGATCGACGCAAGCATGTTAACTAGAACGGCAGCTGGTATGTCAGCTGGCATGTCATCCAGCATTGCTGGTGGTAATTTATCTGGCATGGGAGCTGACATATTAGTTCGATTATGGTCTGGCAAGGAAGCTGGCGTGGGTGCTGGCATATCAGTTGGAATGGGAGCTGACATGGTACCTAGCATTACATCTAAGGCACCTATACACGCACTTATCCTGGCACGAAGCATGGCAAATTGAATTTCAACTGGCAGGAGGCCTGGCATGGGATCTAGCAGTTGGGCTGGCATGTGACTTGGCAGTAGTACTGCCATGAGGGCTGGCATGGGAGCTGGCAGGGAGGCTGGCATGGGAGCTGGAAGGGGGGCTGGCTTGGGACCTCGCATAACATCTAAGGCACTTATACATGCACTTATCCTGGCACGAAGCATGGCAAATTGAATGTCAAGTGGCAGATTGGCTGGCATGGGACGTGGCATGGGGCCTGGCGTGGGACCTGGTAGGAGGGCTAGCATGGGAGCTGGCATAGGGTCTGGCGTGGGAGCTGGCATGATAGCTGGGTTGAGGGCTAGCATGGGAGCTGGCATGGGAGCTAGCATGGGAGCTGCCATGGCAGCTAGGATAGAGGCTGGCATGTTAACTATAATGGCAGCTAGTATGTCAGCTGGCATGGCATCCAGTATGGCTGGTGTTATGGTATCTAGCATGACACCTAGTGTGGCAGGTGGCATGTCAGATGGAATGGGAGCTGGCATGAGATCTAGCACGGTACGTGACATGGAATCGCTGGCATGAGATCTCGCAAGACAACTTGCAAGGGATCTGGCATGGTTCCTCCCAATATATCTGGCATAGGAACGGGTAATGGGACGTGGCTTGGAATCAGGCATGGGAACTGGCATTGGATCGTTGGCATGGGATAAGGCATGGGAACTGGCAATGGGAAGTGGTATAGAATCTGATAAGCTATCTACTTTGGGATCACTGGCAAGAGAGCCGGAAATGAGAGCTTGCATGGGAGATTGCAAGGAATCTGGCATGGGAGCTGTCAAGGAATCTGACATGGGAGCTGGCACGGGTGTGCTGTCATGGCAGCTGGCAAGGGATTTCGCATGGGAGCTCGCTTGAGACTTTGAAAGTGATCTGGCATGGAAGCTGTCATGCGAACTTACATCGGTGACATGGGAGCTAACATGGGACCTAGCAGTGAGAGCTTGCATGGGAGCTAATATTGAATTTGATATGGGAGCAGGCAAGGAATCTGGAATGGGATCTAACATGGGAGCGCAAGCGAAGGATATGGCATTGGGAGCTCGCATGGGAGTAATGGCATGGGATCTGGAATGGGAGCTGGCAATGCGATCTGGTATGGGAGCTGAGGTGGGTTTTGCAATTGGGACTGACATTGGATCTGCACGCGACTGACATTGCACGCGATCTGGCACGGGAGGTGGAATGCGATCTGGCAAAGGATATGGCACGCGATCTGGCACGGGAGGGGGAATGCTATCTGGCATGATATAATGCTGGCCAGTTGGCATGGGAGAATTTTTGGGAAATAGGTGGAATTTTTTTAATGTAATTCGTGGGTGTGGTGTGACAGGTGGCATGGGTGGTATGGAAGCTGGTCTGGCTTTCGAGAACCCTGCAACATAAAAATAAACTTGATCGTTAAGCATGTGTCATTGCATTCACTGGCTTTCAGGAATAACATTAATACGGCCACGATTCGTATGCAATTACATAGTTTTACTGTCCATTTGGAAGTCATACAAAATCATTTTATACACATTTTGAACTACTGTAATGACGAATATTCCAAATTAATTGTGCATAATTTTGCATATTTCAGGCGTTGTTGTACACAATAGACTTATGAGCAAACAATATTTTTAGTATTTTGTGGCACAAAGCCCCAAATTCGCATATTTTGTAAAAAAAAAATTCTGAATTGTTTAACACATTTTCATCTTAACTGTACTCGGTGGCGGGAAATTCCTTGAATATGCAATGTTGGTGTGGAAAAATCAAAACAACCGCACTGCTTTTTTACTGCACAACAAGAAGCATTCCCAAACACCTCTACTTACCTGAATTAATCATCATCAGCAGCTATACAAATAGCCGATTAGGCCATGTGTCCTATTACGATCTCACAATAAAGATGAATTCCCCCTCTTTTTGGGTCGTCCCAGAGATCTCTTCCCATAGACTTGTAGTGAAGTGTATCTTTCAGGATTCTGTGGGATCTCATACGTCGCAAATGGCTCTTCCAATTGTTATGATGTTTCTGAATGAAATGGAATACTGATTCCAGATCAAGCTCTTTCATACTTCGTCGTTGTGTTTGTGGTTCCATTTTGTACAGCAACCTTTTCATCGCATAAATCTAATTTCGTTATTGTTATTCTGCTTTCATCCACCCGCCTTAATGTTCATGCCTCACTAGCATAACAGTGAACAAGGTTTATTAAAGGCGTGTTATAGGGACTTTCGTAAAATGGAAGTTTTCATTATCCTGTTGATTATTCCCATACTTTTGGAGTATTTTACAAATTTGCTCATATTCAAATGAAATATTAATTTCTAGCCAAGATATGTAAAATCATTAAGTCTTTCTAAAATTTTACCGTCTAAACATTTTACGAGAGATTTGTTGCGACGAAAGTGTCAAAAAATAAGAACAGAAGAAAGAACATCCCTTTCCTGTTGCTTAGCAATAAAAATATGATTAATTCACAATATACAGCTCCAAATATTTCTAAGCATGATGTACTTGTTTGGAAACGAATGAATTAAATGAAAATTACAACCACACGTGCTTAATTGTCGCCACATTGAGTGAAATGAAGGGACCGAGTGTGAGATTCAGATATGAGTCATTCCACGTCAAATCGCACAAAATTATACAAATTTTGATCTTCATATTTCTGTTTGCGTTTATATTTTTTTACCACTCTATGGGTATAATAAACCAACAAGTGTATTTTTATTTCCTCCTAAGTCCACATTATTTTAAAATATTGCATGTTAAAATTCGTTAAAAATGTCGCACAATTCAACATTTAAAGCGTCATATATCCGAGGATATTTATGTTAAATTTAAAAAAAAAATGCATTTAAAAGCTTAAAGTACTGTCTTTTGTTAAATATTTACTAACTAATTTTAATATAATTATTACAAATATTTTTTTTATGATTCAATTTTTAAAAGTTAGATATCAATGTGAAATAGCCGTATTAAAAATCTAAAAAAAAAAAAAAAAATGCCTACTAGGTGCACTGAAGTATTCTTAATAATTCCAGAAAAAATCACAATGGGATCTCCAATAGTTTAATGGAAATTTAATTACTTACGACGCAATGTGTAGCGGTCGGTGCAGCAGCAGTGGACGGGAAGCGTTGAAGTGTGCTGGGAGGTTTATCGGCGCTGGATGATCGACTGAACGTTGCAAGATTACACACAGTACAGATCAAGTCACTCGAGAAAACACTGCTAATTTACTTATTATGATATCCTCAAATATTTGTACATTATGCTTTTTAAACGTTTGTTTTCATTCACACTACACTTTAAATTTTCATTCGCCTACCTTCTTTCTTGAAAGAAAATTGTTTTACTAGGCCTAAATCTTCAGTTTTTGACAACGGAATGAAAGAATGTAATTTTAATGTACCAGTTATTGGTTTAAGATTGTGGTACCTGGCCTGCAAATTTTCAGTGTGGTTTCTGTGCTTATTCAATGGACAAAATATAAATGACACGTTAGAAATGTTTTTTGTGACCAATCAAACATTTTTTTTTTGTTGATGTTGTTTTATAGGATCTTGTATAGACTGCTCTCGTTGCAAGTCTTTTAACAGTTCCTCCAATGCCACCACATGGACTTTTACCATGCGACGCTGCAAAGAAGTGTCATTCAGCACTAATTCCATGATCGTCTTCATGTAAGCAATTATATTTTAAAAATTCTTTTTGTTTTTGTATTGTTAACTTGATCCTTCGGAAAAGTAAATGATTTTTTTCATATCGTTGAATTCTTGCTTTAAGAAGTTGATTGCTTCGGATTGAAAACAATTAAAGGAATCGGTGTCTTGTTTCATGCTTTCTGAGATGACAATATTTTTGTGACGAATTTCTGTATCTTCTTTTAAATATACTACGAAAGGATGTATTGTGTCTTGGCATTTTTTCCAATGCACACCTTGTACTCAATCTTGTATTACAAATGAATAATTTTCAGAAAAGTCTGCAATAGGCCTAACTATGTAATTTTCAGGTTGTACATTTTCTTTGCATTCCGTCAAAAATAAAATATGGCGACTTTTGAAGGGATGACGATGCTTCTTCTACATGAAAAACTTTACTTGCTTGGAAGCCTTTTATTTTTTTAAACTTTTCATGGGGGTATCGTTTTCGTTGTAGTTTTCTTTTCTTGATAGGGGATTCTATTGACATCAAACTCTTGTTTAATTCCTCAATATTGGTGATTTCTAGCGCTGTATCCATAGATCTGCTAGAATAAGAACTGGGATAATCACTCTCTCTACCCACACTTTTATTTGATTCATGTTTAATAATATCACAAGAACTACCGGCTTCACATATAATTTCATCTGACCTATCTGGAAGTTGATAGATTTTTTACAGAACGAATCACACATTCGCACATTCAGACTCCTTTAAATTGAGCTTTATCAATAAATCGCGACTTATGCGTCTTAGTGTTTTCTTTTTAAAAGCGTGATTAGAAAGGTCAAATGGATTTAAACACTTGTTATATATTACGCATTCTTTACCGTCACTGATGTTGTATAGAAGTCACGTTACTCCGTGAAATTCAAACCCTGACTGATTATTTTTCTCTTCTATATTTTGTCTCCTGCCATCTGCTTACTGCCATAAAGTTTACTGCCTTACCCAGCCTTGCTATCTTTAAACACTTCGCTATATTACAGTATAAACATACAGCATTGTGAAGGGCACCCCCTCTTATCTGTTCTGACAATAATAAGATAACTTTAGATATTTACTGTTCCTTAAAGGAGCAGTCCGCGATAAAATTCCATATTTCGATTATATTATAGGATGTTTACCAAAGTAATCCTTGGATTAACGGCGTTTGTCGCATCGCTCTACGCCTTTCAGTTTGCGAAATATTAAAGGTCTTACAGCAGGCTCTGACGTCATAACCACTGATCGCTTCATAAGACTGCGTTGTAGTTCAGTTTGATATACAGCGCAGAACGAGTAAATATATATTCATACGTTACAGTCAGTTATTACACACTTAGGACCTATCACATGCATATACTGTAACAATAATAATAATAATAATAATAATAATAATAATAATAATAATAACTTACCCATTTTGAATTTCGTACTCATAGTGATTAGAACAACTTGGGTCTGGCAAGGGTTCAAACTGAAAAGGTTTAATATGTCGATCCATTATAACCTAATTCAACGCCTTCACTGAGTGAGTGAATGTATGTGAGACGTGAAATATTCGTTATAAATGGACTGTAAATACGTGTTTATCTCACGTCAGCAATAAATTAGTACATGGTTTATATTATTCTATTGCGTCATAGTTGTTGAGTCACACGGTTTAGGCACGAAGCTATGTTTGGGGGAACCTCTAAAACATGTGGATCATCGAATTGCGGCAGTTGATAACCAGAACTACTTCCAAGATATTTTTCTGTATAGTATCTTCTCTCCACGCATTTTTCTTCCAGCTGTATGTTTTGTCTTCCACCCATCGTTTAGTGGCTCTAGAGTACTGGAGTCTGGAGCCAGTTACATCTCTTTTCACGTTGTAATTATGGTCCATTATCGCAATCATAGTTCTTGTTACCATTCCACCATATGGAAAGTGTTTTCTCTTAGGAGTGTAAAGCAATCTCTCGTTATGGTATGATCAAATTTGCTGGTGTGACAAAATTGATTAGTCTGATTTAGGTCTTTTAAAAGGGCAGGGTTACATACAACTTTTTTCAGAGCATTGTAATCGCTGGATCCAGGTTCGATCTATTCCCTCTCACTATTGCATGGGTGAATGTGTGCACATTTTGTATTATGTCTCTGTTTCTCCCCATTAGTGTATATTACAAACATGATTTAATACAGAAATGAATCTGTCTTCTAAGTCGTCAGAATCACCTTCACATGTAGCACAAGACCACATAGGTGATTTATGATGCTCTCTTTCCACATTTGTGCGGCGGCTTTAAGCTTTTTGCTATGTGCCAAATGTCAAATTGATAGCCCATCCATTCATATTTGGTCCTTATCAATTTCCTAATTCCTCTATGGCGGTCCGATAGAAAGAGGGTAATGTTAATTTTTTCTTTTAGGCGATCTAGAACTTTTTCGCATGCTGCTTCGCCTACAATTGGACCTTTTTGCAGAACTACGAAGTCTATAATCTTATCTGAATCGAGGTCCATTACACTGTAAGTCACATATTTTGCACTGTAATTGGTGAGTCAAATTGGCCATCACTGCGATTCGCACGTTTTTATCTTTTAGGGAATTGATAAGTTGTTCATGAATCTGAAAACAAGTACATCTGACTGTTGGTTCTACGAATTTTGAAATTATTTTATAAAATGTTGTCTTGCTGATGAAACATAGTTGTAAAGTTTTTGAAAAATTTTCAAACAATTTGTATCTTATATCGCACAAGTATAACACAGAACTCACTGCTATGCTTCACGTCTGTTAGGACTTCCACTCCCAATTACGGGCATTCTGGCACACTGAATTAACTTTCAGCAATGATCCTATTGTTTCTACCAAATATTTGTAAAAGAGGAATGACAAATATTACAGAAGAAAAACAAAATTTGTAATGCTGACCAGGAAAAAGAAACTTTTTGACTTCCTATTTACTTTCTGTTTCATGTGCAGCGTCCTCGGAACCTGATGAATTAGAATTTGAAGTTTCTTCTTCTATTTGAAAATATGTCTCTAAGTCAGTTTCTGCTCCCCCATATCTGATTCACTACACACATTTCTTAGCGTCTCGCACCCTATCTCACACTGCACAGCTTTGTTTATATTAGGTTCCTGTGAATTTTCAGCCTCATCAAGAACTACACACGTCAATATTTTCAGCTATAGGTGCATCACTGCAACTTGCTATTGCTTCTTCAACGACCTTCTTTCATTTATAAGCAGAGGAGTGCGTAGATCAGAATTGTCTTGGGGAGATTCTCCTTTCAAAAATAGGAAAGGGACAGAAGTTTTCTCAATTTTCACAGGGGTTCTATTGTCTTTCATTAAACGTCTTTTTAGTAAAGACGATTCTTCAAAATCAGTTTCACGGAAATCATTGGAACACACAACAGTAGTTTTCGATAGTGTAAAACCTTTTCTGTTGATTTTCTTCACCCATATTTTAAATCTTTGCAGTAACTTT
Source organism: Periplaneta americana (assembly GCF_040183065.1). Classification (NCBI taxonomy): domain Eukaryota; kingdom Metazoa; phylum Arthropoda; class Insecta; order Blattodea; family Blattidae; genus Periplaneta; species Periplaneta americana. The sequence goes on along the minus strand of NC_091125.1, from coordinate 10,842,360 downwards.
TCTCTGTTCGGAAATACATGAAATGATACCCCTTCTTCATGTTCTGTTTTTGTTGTTCCCTCTGAACACGAAAAATTACAACACCACGGCATTTTAAACTGTATTACGATACAATTTCTTCTGTTTAGTCTACTGTAGTTCAATATCGTTCATATAAAAGAAAATACGTCTACATAAAACTACAACATTGGTATGTGCTGGTTTTATGATTAAATGAAAAGCAAAACATGACTTCACACAATCATAATTAAGTCCGAAATTCTGTTCACGTTTACTACGGCGAGAGAAGATTATTTATTTTAATACAAAGCACTGCGCTGCACTCTCCGATGTTCTCGGTCTATTACGCAATCACACCAGTTCAGTGGCTGTGACGTCATAAGTTTTTGTGCGGAGTCAGTAAGTCAAGAACCATGCCTCGCATTGACATACGGCAAATTACATTCTACTTAGATTGAAAAACGTGTTTGATTAAAGCCAACTTAATTTTATCGCGGACTGCTCCTTTAAGGTATTGATCATTTGATGAATGAATGCATTTCTTTTGTAGTGTTGCGAGATCAGATATTACATCCAACAGGGGATTTCGTAAAAATTTCCGCCAACAGCCTTCTAGTCTATCTATGGCTGCAAGTAGTACATTAGCTGGGAATCGCGAGCGCGTGCATGCTCGCGAAAATAAATTGTTACAAATGTATGTGTGGAGATCCCACATTTCTAAATGCAGTAGTTTACAGATAATACATCAGGGGAAAAGTCTATAATTTTTTCAGATTTTTAACTTGGCTATTTAATATAGTAATTATGCTTTGAAAAAGAAATGATTAAAAAAATACGCCAAATTTTAAATTTATTAGTGATAGGCCTAAAGTAATAAAAAGTGTTGTATTTAGTCTTTAAAATGCGCCAAACCGCAAATCTCAATTTTTTGTAGACACAGAGTTCCAAGTGAGTTTATGTAACAGTGCGCGCATAATTTGCGTAATTTCAGATAGTCATAACTACACAAATAATTAATAATTGTGAAAATAAAACAATACGGGTCTCTTTATTTGATGTCTGGAATTCATGAAAAAAAATTCGACCATTTCCGAGAAGGTAGTGTTTTATGGCTGTGCGATTTGACGTGGAATGACTCATATATTCAAACAAAATGAAAGTTTTAATTGTTGGTAACTTTAAGGAGTGCACATAATGTAAGTACTATTACTGTAACAGAATTGCTTCACTGTGAACAAGTGATAAGGGAAACAAAGGAAGACACCGAGGGCGATCAATCTGAAAATGGCTCTGAGACATAAAATTCATATTTACTTACGCCTAAAAAGACGAAGTCTCCGAAATACATTTCTTAAAAAGGACCAGCAGCCAATCTTCGTTTTTCCTTCCTCAGCTTCTACTTCTTCTTTTTCTTCTTCTGCTGGTAGGTGTTCCAATGATAGTGCTGGCATGCGAGCTGCCATGAGATTTGGCATGGATGGTATGGCCTTCAGGATGGAGATATTTCGATAGTCATCCGTGGCTTCCTTCATCTCTGCAAGAAGCAAAATAAATGTGATCGTTAAGCATGTGTCAATGTATTCACTGGCTTTCAGTGAATGGCTTATTAATAGGACGAGGATTCGTATGCAACTGTATATTTTTGCTGTTCGTTTGGAAGTAATACAAAATCAATTTATACACATTTTGAACGATTGTAATGACGAATATTCCAAATTAATTGTACATATTTTTGCATATTTCAGGCGATCTTGTATATAATACACTAATGAGATGCAATGTAACGTATTTTTAGATTTTTGTGGCATGAAGCCTCAAATTAGAATATTTTGTAAAAACAACAATATTCTAAATTATTTGTAATCACATAATATTTTTTCTCTTAACTGTACCCGATGACGGGAAATTCCTTGCATATGCAATGTGGGTGTGGAAAAACCAAAACAATCACACTATGCTTTTGTTCCATTTAGTTACTGTACAACAAGAAACATTCCCAAACACCACTACCTACCTGACTTCATCATCATCATCATCATCATCATATTCATCCAAAAATTTAGCCTATTAGGCCATGTGGCCTATTACGATCTCATAATAAACAGGAATTTCCTCTTCAACTCTTTGGGACGTCTCAGAGATCTCTTCCCATGGGACTGATAGTGAAGTATAGCTTTTCGCATTCTGTGGCTCTCATTCATAGCAAATGGCTCATCCAGCTCTGTTATTTCTGTATGAAATGGAATACTGATTCCAGACCGAGTTATTCCATACTTTGTCGTTGCGTTTATGGTTCCATTTTGTACATCAGGCTGTTCTTTGCATAAGCCTAATTTAGTTACTGTTATTCTGCTTTCAGCCACCCGCCTTAATATCCATGCCTCACTGCTATATCAGAGCACAAGGTTTATTAAAGGCGTATTCTAGTGATTTTCTGTGCCATGGAAGGTTTCATTACCCTGTTGATTATTCCCATACTTTTGGAGTATTTTACAAATTTGGTCATATTCAAACCAATATCAAATATTAATTTGTAGCCAAGATATGTAAAATCCTTAAGTCTTTCTAACATTTTGCCTTCTAAACGTATTTTACGTGGAAGAGAATATTTTTCCCAGAAGGCCATAATTTTGTTGCTTTTCTTCTGTATTTATTTCCATGTTATATTGTTTTGCAATTATATTTAAATTATGCACTGAATACTGTAAATCATTTTCTGTAGGTGCTATTGAAACCAGGTCATCTGCAAATACTGCAAATATCAATGAACCTATTTTTAAATTCCTGTGTATCTGCAACTGATCATGTCGCATTTGTCTCCATTCCTGAATAATTTCATTCTTGTGCATTATAAACAGAAGGTGGGAAAGGCCGCAATCCTGTTTTACTCCTGTGTTAATTTCGTCATATCGCGTGTGTAGGATGTTTGGCTATATCAGTAGCTCGTGGATTTTTGTTCTGTGTCTGTTTTTATTGTCGTGTGTTATAGATGGCTTATGTTCATGTAACTGATTTACATTTTGTTTTAATGTTGATAATATTAGTGATTAAGGAGATCATGAATCATGGCAGGCCTATGTAAATTTCCAATCTGGCATGTGCCTTCGTGACGGAGGGAAAAGCATGAAAAACGATTGACTGAGCACGGGATTTGAACCCGGGGCCTTCCGAATACTAGTTTCAAACACTACCGTTTGAGCCAAGTCGCTCAGTTTTCTTTATTTCTTATGCATTTCTTGTAATTTTATTGTTTGTTAGTTGCAATTATAACAATAAACGTTACACTAAGAATTATAACAATAAACGTTACACTACAGTAGACTACTAAGACATGCTGTGTTGTGCAGTGTTGTTCAGTTGTGCAATTAAAAGTTCTTCGGAGAAAATTTTGTCACTATAACTCTTATAACTCTTTCATCCAATATTCACACGATGCATAATATGCGAAAATTTCGGGGCATTTTACTGGAATGTGACGCTTTTTAGATTTTAATAATGATGAGGGATATCTTGCTCCAAAACATGACGGCCTTTCTTCCTGAAATTGGTAAATTCCCATCTTCTCCTCAAGTCTTAGGCACGTGGCAGAAATGAAATATGACAATAACTTCAAGAATTGGCAACTGAGCTAAGTGTTTATCCCTTGATTGTTCCTTAGGGCCCTTACACACGAGCGACTTTTAGCCGCCAAGGTCGATTGCAAAAAGCAGTGGGTTTGCCGCCGACATGAGCTGTTCTTCGACGGCAGACACAGTTGACATGAGCAACTCTACAGTCGATACGGGCGTTGTGTGTCGTCGGTTCCGGCGGCAGTCAAACTGCAAAAGGTGTGTCATTTTCACTCGCATTATAATAATGCACGCCGAGGAAGAACTACTTTTATTATTTCTTATCCGTCCTAGAAAAATACCTGTTAAACATAGAAAATATAGGATACATCGGATTCTCATTCATTGAGCGCAGTATGGCCAATTTCACTGTATTTTTCACGAGCTTCGTGCCTATGGAGATAATTTTTTTCACTATTTCAGAATGTCAGGGTTATCATTCGATCATCTGTTGGAAAAAGTGACCAGGCGTCAGTCGACTGAGGTGCTCGCCTGTCGATCTGGAGTTGCACTTGGGCCTGGATTCGATTTCCGCTTGGACTGATTACCTGGTTGAATTTTTTCCGAGGTTTTTCAACCGTAAGGCGAATGTTAGGTAATCTATGGCGAATCCTTGGTCTCATCTCGTGAAATAATATCTCGCTACCACCAATCCCATCGACGCTAAATTACTTCGTGGTTGATACAGCGTCGTTAAATTACCACATACACTGCAGTCCCAAAAACGGAGTAACTTCTCTTTCTTACACAGATAAGCTTGACAGATCAGAGAAAGAGAGATACTGCTAATTTTGTCAAGAAAATTACAATTACTACACCGAAACATGCCACAAAATAAAAAGAGCGTACATGTCAGCTGCCATAAAGTCTATTCCACTAACTTTTGCCTCTTGTTACAAAATAAATATTTTACCTCTAACTACTGTACAAAGTTTGATCATAATCTGATAGATAGAAGGAAACTTATTAAATTTATCTAATTTCACCCCTATAATGGGGTAGTTTGCTTTACACAAATATAATTAGAGCTTGTATACAAAACAAGTATGTTACCCTTAATAATAGTACAATTTTGATGAAAATCTGTTTCGTATGAGAAAAGGTACTAATTTTATCTAAATTCACCCCTACAATGTGACAGTTTCTTTTACACAAGTATAGTTAGAGTTTGCATATAAAACAAATATACTGCCTATATCTGCTGTGTAAATTTTAACGAAAATATGTTAGATAGAAGAAACGTTATTAATTTCCTCTAAATGCGCCCCTTATAAGGGGTAGTTTCCGTCAAACGTAACAAGAGTTGCTGTACAAAACAAATATACTATCTGTAACTACTGTACAAAGTTTCATGAAAATCTCTTAAATAGGAGAAAAATTAATAATACGAGTAGTTGTTAATTTTTCTATAAATTTAGCCCCTATAAAGGGTAGTTTCCTTTATAAAAGCATAATCGGAGTCTGTATACAAAACCAATTGTACAGCCTATAACTACTGTACAACTTTTCATGAAAATCTGTTAGATAGAAGAAAAGTTATTTATTTTTCTCTAAATACACACCCTTAAGGTGTAGTTCCCCTTCTACCAACGTATTCAGTTTGTATATAAAACAAATATACTACTTACTTACTACTTACTGGCTTTTAAGGAACCCGGAGGTTCATTGCTGTCCCCACATAAGCCCGCCATTGGTCCCTATCCTGAGCAAGATTAATCCATTCTCTATCATCATATCCCACCTCCCTCAAATCCATTTTAATATTATCCTCCCATCTACGTCTCGGTCTCCCTAAAGGTCTTTTTCCCTCCGGCCTCCCAACTAACATGCATTTCTGGATTCACCCATACGTGCTACATGCCCTGCCCATCTCAAACGTCTGGATTTAATGTTCCTAATTATGTCACGTGAAGAATACAATGTGTGCAGTTCTGTGTTGTGTAACTTTCTCCATTCTCCTATAACTTCATCCTTCTTAGCCCCAAATATTTTCCTAAGCACCTTATTGTCAAACACCCATAACCTATGTTCCTCTCTCGAAGTGAGAGTCCAAGTTTCACAACCATAAACAACAACCGGTTATAAAACTGTTTTATAAATTCTAACTTTCAGATTTTTCGACAGCATACTGGATGACAAGACCTTCTCAACCGAATAATAACAGCCATTTCCCATATTTATTCTGTGTTTAATTTCCTTCCGAGTATAATTTATATTTGTTACTGTCCAGCCAAATGGTTAAATCGCATCCCGGTTTGTAACACTCGTTCCTCCTGTCCCCTCTTAAGGGCTAGTTGCTGAGGTGTTGGGCTCTTCTCCACAAAATATTTGCTGTACGGAATTGGAAGTTTACGTAATATTATACAACTGTTTAAAATAATTTAAAGAAAAGGGCCCCGTTAAACAAGTAGGCCTGTCATATGATTTTCCTAGTTTTGACGACCATGTGACATAACCAATCGGACGGACAGTAGCATGACAACATGTACGTCACCAAGCTATTAACAATAAAACTTAATCATAAGAGTAGAGTCTGAAAACGAATCAAAAGATGAAGCACATAGTAACGGTTACTTCTAATATAGGTATAACCTCAAAGAAAGATAAATTCAGGGAACTGAAATCAAGTTTAGACTTCTATTAAAGAATGAAATTGATTCGATTCTGGAATGTAGACTATGATTAGATCGTAAAAAAGTCCGTTAAATAGAAGAAAATGGCACTAATGCAACAAAAAGTAAAACATTTCGTAAATATGGCCAGTAAACATTTAAAGACCAAAAAATACAAATAAACGCAAGTAAAAGAAGAGTATATTGGTTTATGTTGACGTGAAACGAGTTTATATTGTATCCTGCATTGTTTGTGATGTCTAAGGAAAAATATGATGTTTCATAACTCCGAGCCCTATTCATCACTCATCAACTCACCACTATTTTCCCACCCCACTTCTGATATTCCCATCACATCCATTCTGATTCCTCTCATTGTTTCCTTCAAGTTTTCCAACTTACCTGGTACAGGCGGAGTCTTCACATGCCGGGTTGAAGTCGATCTTCTTGTCAATCTTCTTGTCCATCTTGTCCATCTTCTTGTCCATCTTCTTTTCTTCTCTCCGTTGGATTTCGTCATGACATGTCCTTCCCCAGTATCCCCCACCCGGACATCCGATTGGGGGGATAGTTTACGTCCGGAATTTTTTACCAGGGAAAGACTCATCATGGCATTTTTATCATATCATAAACTATCTTCTTGGGATATGTATAAATGCGGTAGCCTCCCATTGCTATCCGCACACCACTCTCTCTTTCGCATCTTAAAAGATCCCAGGGGGCCCCAGCGTGAAGGTGAGGAGAGTGGATTTGACTAATTAGGCCCTCCGGACTTCACCGAAATTCTCCACAAGGGTTAAATATCAGTTCCATCAGGGTTTTTGACCCGATCAGAGACCAGGAAATCCCAATTAGCCTTTGCCCCCCTTATTGAGTTTAAAGCGTTATAAATTTCATCCATGCGAAAGAATAACTAAGATACTTATCGAACATAATACCAAGAAAGTTAGTGTTCCAGGATTTAAGATTAAAGTTATGTCATTGAATGTAAAATTAACATTATTACAAGAAATAAATCTTAAATCTCAAATCTCTCTGCAGTGCATATGAAGAGAAGGCATATGTCACTGTTGTTAGGGATTCGTCTGTAGATTAGGGGCGTTAAGCTTGACGGCCCTCTTAGTGCTATTCGACAGGAGTAGGCTACGTGCTGGCACTGGGATTCTCCTTCTCTCTTTCTCATCTTCATCATCACTCATTCCATATACTATACTTACATATACACTCACCCTAGTACAAGACATAACTCTCAACAGATACACATCATGTACAGCGTGACCCGCCGAAGTGGTGTGCAACTAGAAAATGGGACACAGTTCTGCCATCTATCCGCAATATGTGAAACCCGAATCACGTAAAGTGAAGTGGGTAGACATTAAATACATACATACTAAGAAATAAACGTGAAGTTCTGTCTACATTAATAGGTAAGATTACTAGAACGGTCGACCTGCGTGGCGTAAGCGGTATAGGTATAGCGCTGGCCTTCTGTGCCCGAGGTTGCGGGTTTGATCCTGGCCCAGGTCGATGGCATTTAATGTGCTTAAATGCGACAGGCTCATGTCAGTAAATTTACTGGCATGTAAAAGAACTCCTGCAGGGCATAATTCCGGCACACCGGCGACGCTGATATAACCTCTGCAAGTGCGAGCGTCGTTAAATAAAACATAATTTATTTGTTATTAGAACGACACCATTTTTAAGTTCACAAATACTATTAATTAATTTTTAGTTTGCTCATTACCTAGATGCGAAGCAGAAACAAGATGAAGTCAAATGTCTATCAAGATTAAGCAAACTAACACTTCAATATTATTCATTTATGCAGTGATAAGAAAAGTTGTGAAACATACAAAGGAAAAATCGTGAACTGAATACAATTTATTAAATTAATAACTATAGGATTGATATAATTCTAAAAAAAAAGTTTTAATTTTAATTTTCATATTCTTGTGGAGTGGGGGACACACAGGTATGCATGAGATAATTTTTATTGTGCTACTAAAACCCCTTGAGTCTTGGTATTGCCTAAACCCCAAAAGACACAAAACGCTATAAGGAAGAACATACTCTTTTATCGTCGTTGAAATGGACATGTTTTCACACATTTGAACATAGAAGCTATCAAAAAATCTCTACAAACTAATTTCAAGAATTAAGAAGAATTGCCCGTTCAATACGTTATGAACATGCAATAATTTAACGTGTATATTTCTCAAAGCAAAAGCCTTACATTTCTAGAGGTAAATAATCTTAAACCCTCAGGTTCCTGCTACTGCAATGCGGACCAGGAATATTTCTTGAGCAATAGTTCATGCTAATTCAATTGTTTGACGTAATAAAGAAGATGAAAGTCGCAAGGCCTTACTTTGTTGGCGAAACGTTTAGTCCACCATCATTAATTCCATTGTCTGTTATCCTGATGTTCGACAGGGTTAGTTAAAGGGTCCCACTCCATGGGCTGCATGTCACTGTCGGCGTCGATGCCTTCCCACTGCATGGGCTCCTGTTGTTCCTAGAAAATTTCAGAAATGTGGAATAATAAATGTTAAAATTTTAATCGACGATGGTGAAGTTTTAAAGACTATAAACGGCGTAATTTGTCTCACTTTAGAACAAAAGTAAAGTGATGTGTCCCATGATTTAGATTGACGCAATTACATTAGACTAGTCTCACCTAAATGAGAGGATTCTATGGAAGATTTAGAGTTCACTTTGTCTGAAAATGTTCTCTGTCACAAGCAGATATCTCTGTAAACCTACAATACTGCAAGTAACTTCGATAATAATCGAATCAGTGAATTACTTGAAAATTCCTGGAATTGTTTCGAAAGTTCTGAAAGACTTGTAAAAGCCGCCTAAAATTTTTAATTTAATGTAATACAGCTAGTGACAATCGGCATAGATGGACTAGGAAAGAGACTCGTGTACTGGGATGTGAGTTAGATTACACTCCGTCTGATTGATTATAATTATGTGCATAACCTATATTTTGTTTCCACGCTCTCAGAGGCAGTGCCTAAAATGCAGTACAGACAGTGCAACTTTCTACATTCGAACGTGGAAAGATAAAATGTATCCACTTTTTTTTTTCTTTCCGGCAGCTTGTAAGTCTGTTATTTAACGAGGTCACTCAGCATCGTCTCTTGATCCGTTAGAATTCCTAAGTCGTTCTGGATGGCACGTTCCGTGGAAAATCTCTGCAGGGAGTGGAGCATGACTGTCTATCTCGCAAGAAGAATAGCTTATCTGTTCACATACAATAGTCGCAGGTGCCGAATCTTAGTTTATGATATATAACTACAACATCTTTGGTTTTATTGCTGTATGACGAACTCATCTTTCCAACGACTTGGGAAGTCGATGTCAGTCATTTGCTTAACGCGAGTCTTTAGTCAAGTGTGAACTTCTATCACATTAGAATTCTTTTGCCATGATTAAATTGACAGTATGTTCACTAAAGTCTAGCAGACACGGGTTCAATCCTCGTCAGGGAGTGGGTCTATTTGTGAATGTCTAATGTAAGTTTAGAATTATTATTATTATTATTATTATTATTATTATTATTATTATTATTATTATTATTATTGGCGGGCGATGTTATGAAAAGTCATCTTCTTATTTTCACATTAGGACGATACCTATTAATATAGAAATCCTTACTATGTTAATATCAACGTAAAAAAGTAATTTCTTATATTACATTTTTTTTTACATTTTTTTACCTTTTTAACTAACAGGTCATTTTTATATTTTTTCGGCATTTTTGGTCAATTTTAATACTTTGAAGAACTTTGAGATAATTTGGAATGCATTTTACTTTCTTCTTTACCGATAGGTCTGTTATATCATTTTCTAATCAAATAGATCAGTAGCAATTACCTACTGAATAAGTAAATAACAATGGAGTTTGAGTTTTATAGTTTGGAACAGACTCTAAAGTCCATCCCTCATTCCACTGAAGGCTTCACCTCACACCACGGAAGTAATATCAAATGCTTGATAGCAGCTTAGTTTAAGTGAGGACTTTGATCGCTACTGTTCTTTTGTCAGTACGAGGGTGTCTTTAGAATTTATGTTTGGAACGGGGGACACTTCCACCATGTCCTGAACAAGACGCTGTGTCTTCAACATGGTTCGGAAGGGATGTCTACTGTAGTAGACAGTATTTTTAAAACAAAGATTGCAAGAATGCACGCTGCGCCACAATTTGTTTCGTCATTTATACTCCCTCATCTGGAAGATCTGGTAACAAAAGTGAAGTGCGGAAGGAGGAGGAGACAGACTGAAGTCACTGGCATGGACCACCCCTGATTGAAACACAGTGTAAACCCTCATTAAAATCTATAGTTTTCCCTTGAAACTTTCATTTTGTTGCATGTTCTTTTCCTTTATCTTAGCCAAATTGCAGGAAGTTGCCTCCTCTCTCCGAGATTTTCAGGGCAGTCATTGAAACAAAGTGACTAATTTTTAAGAAGTTGTGGTGTGAGTACGGTGAATAATATTTAAATGTCATTTTCTTTTAATTTCATGTCATTTTTCCATTAGTTGAAGGGCATTTTAATGATCATTTTATGTAAATTTTGAGGTCATCAACATCCGCCCCCTAATTATTATTATTATTATTATTATTATTATTATTATTATTATTATTATTACGCCGAGCAAAGTCCTTTCGTTGCTTTGAATGCGGGACTAATGAAAATTTAAAGAAAACAATAATAAAGTAATTCTTAAACAAGTACTTGTGGCTTAAAGAATCCTTCTGCAGTTTTCGCTTTTAAGTGACAGAGCTATTCAGTACGTTCTAGTTTTTTCAAGTGGATTCGAACGATATGAACCGAGCTGATAGTAGATTCAACAATATTTTGACGAGAAAACCTCACAATACAAGTAACCTAAAAAAATAGGATTTAATTCAATTCTAATGCTGTTTGTAGTTCTTTAATCCCCCCAACTTTTAAAGTTCTATCGAGTTTCGTATATGGAAGCTCTAATATATATATATATATATATATATATATCGAGTTTCGAGAAATTGTGGTGCCGACCCATCTCTAATAATAATAATAATAATAATAATAATAATAATAATAATAATAATAATAATAATAATAATAATAATACTGTAATAAGCCTCACCCTGTATAGGACAGAGAGCTGGACGATGCTGAAGAAATATTTTGATGAGTCAATTACGGTTGAAATGGACTTCTGGAGAAAATCAGCAGGAAACCACTGCTAAAAATACATCAAGAATACTGAGATAAGGAGAAATATGAAAATGAAGAGGATATAATGGTGGAAATTGAAAGAGGACGATTTAAGTGGTAGGTATGGACATTTATGCAGAATGGATGAGACATGTACTCCTAAGATGGTGTATGAATGGAAGTGGGAGGGAAGAAGAAGACAACGACCACAGACTTACTGGAAACAGAATATGCAGCAACCTATGAGGAATATTGAGATCACAGAGGATCATGCTAAAGATAGAGATTGATGGAGGCAGTTAATAAATGGAAAAAAAAGAGTGAAGCTTGTGTGGCTGTAATGTCATACTGTTCTGGCAGGAGAAGAACTTCTGTAGTGAGGGATATTCTCAATGCTTGCTCACTCGCTCGTTCGTTGGTTCCTTGGTTCGTTCGTTCGTCTGTTTTATTTATTTACTTATTTACTTATTTACTTATTTATTTATTTATTTATTTGTTTATTTATTTATATTTATGTGCTGGTCAACACCCGTTGGGCAATTAAAATACAGTATATAGGTAATAATAATAATAATAATAATAATAATAATAATAATAATAATAATAATAGACTAATATTGAAATTATAAAAAAACGAGTGTTTTTCAAACCAGAACACTCAAACTACAACTGTGGAACACACGAGAATATTTTCGAAGATCATAAAATTCAGTACTTATATCGAGAAATAATGCAGTTAAATTTACAAACAACCGCTTCATCAAAGGGATGCCATTAAATGTTGCTGCACAAACAGTATAGGCTTTCCAATTCTGTTAGGCCAGTGGTCGTCAGCACTCGCTGAAATGGGTAGATTTAATGGAGGGTAAGGAACTCTGCTCTGTCGTGCACAAGGAATAGGGAGACAGCATACCCGCCAGCAGCGACGATTGCACGCTAGGGCAGTGTCTGTCCGCGGGTAAGAGACGCTAGCCAGAGAGTGCAGTGTTCTGATGATCGCTGTGTTAGGCTATGTACTAGGGCTATAGGTTGACGCGTTAACGTAATTTAATCAAGTAATTGTCTTGGAAGGAGGCAATTCAATTCAGATATTGCAAATCTCATATTATGTGGGGTTGGAGCAGTGCCAATCCGATATTGCAAGAAAGTAATGCAATCTGACATAACTGGGTTACAGAATCATATTAACAATGTGTGAAAGAACAACCTTCCTGATTCGTTTTCTTTATATCGTCGGTTTAGAAGCAAAACACATTAAACGATGAAAGAGTAATGGAACGGAGAAAAATTCTCTCCAGCGCCGGGATTTGAACCCGGGTTTTCAGCTCTACGTGTGGCTTAGTGGATAAAGCATCAGCACGTAGAGCTGAAAACCCAGGTTCAAATCCCGGCGCCGGAGAGAATTTTTCTCCGTTCCATTACTCTTTCATCGTATGATGACGCAGAATATCTGCATGGAAATATCATATGTACTTCGGTACATTGAAATAATATATGATATGCGTAAATCACGAAGTGATTTAAGACGGCGCTTATTCCGTCGGATCCCGGCCAACTAGTCACTCATAAAAAGTGCACCTCAGCACATGTGTGGACTTCGGTCCTATTTTCATAGACCTCTATGACGTAGTGCAGAGGGCGGCCACTAGAGGGAACCCAAGAGTTGGAACTCAATCAGAGACAATTCTGTCCGACGTCGGGGTTGTATCCGGTGTGGCTTAGTGGATAAAGCATCAGCACGTAGAGCTGAAAACCCGGGTTCAAATCCCGGCGCCGGAGAGAATTTTTCTCCGTTCCATTACTCTTTCATCGTATGATGACGCAGAATATCTGCATGGAAATATCATATGTACTTCGGTACATTGAAATAATAAAACACATTAAGTAAAAAATATAACTTCTGAGAAAAAGGCGTATATAATGTGCACAATGCAGTCTGTGTGTATAAACTTAGAATTGAACAATCATATACACATAAAGAGAACAACTTACTAAAAATAATACTTTGAGGATTCAGTTTTTCCAAGAACATACAAATGCCGTTTCTCAAAATTAATAAATATTTTTTACTTAAATTGTTTTGCTTGTAATCCGACATTATCAAAGATTTATCCTAAATTACCCTATATTAAAAGAAATACATGAATATTAAAACAAGAGAATAATTTCATCTCAGTTTCACACTTATCGGTATTTGCGTGATGTCGAATTACAAAATACTTTCAATGAATTGAGGCAACATAGCCTTATTGATCCTAAATCTTTAGGTTTAAACCCTGATATAAGTGTTTTAGATTATTGGAAAATGTTTTTTTTTTCTCTGCAAAATGCTGCAGACCATCAGGTGTTCCCGAATCTGAAGACTATTTTCTGTCTGCCATCGTCAAATGCATCAGTAGAGAGAGTTTTTAGCCAGCTAAAGCTAATAAAAACTCGTCACAGAAATCAGCTAAAAACAGACACGATGAGTGAAATTATGCTTACCAAAAATGGTGTTCAGGACTGTGTTAAATTTGAACCCTCAAAAACTGTTACAGCAGAACTGGAAATAAGACTGATATAGTTCAATATTAATAGTAAAATAATGCTTTAATAAGCAATTTCTTTTTCCATATCAAAGCTTCTAGTTTTTTCATTATTACCCTAAAATTACCCTAAGAGTAACCTTACCTTAGAATTACTCTATGTAGTACAGAATTACCCTAAAAGTGGCAACACTGCTGTATTTGTAGTATTTAAATCTAATTCCATCTAATAAAATACATATTTCGCATACATGGAACGAATTATACCATTATACAGGGTGGAAGGGAACCTATTGTACTAAATCACAGTGGTAATAGATGAAGTCAATGCGAACCAGTTTTGTCAAATAAGTTTTTGATACGTCCAGTAGTTTTGAGAATAAGAAATGTGAGATGTTGCAACGCTCCTTGAGGTCATTGCTACGCAGTATGGGTGGGTGAGTGTAACTGCAGTCATCCACTCCGCAAGACTTGCGAGAGGAGAATGTAAACAAAAACGTCTCATCAAATACATTTCAATAAAATTACTGTAGATGAAAACAAAGTATTTAATCAATTAAGTATGCAAATTGTTTGGTTTTAGCATTCTTTATTACTTAATCACATGGTAACGCAGAATTCCTGCATGGAAATACCATTATGTACTTCAGTACATCATAATAATATGTTATGCGTAAGTAAACACTTAGTGATTCAAGATGGCGTTCATCCCATCGGATTCCAGCCACTTAGTCACTCGTAATGAGTGCACCTCTGTACACAGTGCGTTGGACATTATGTCAATGTCACATATTCTGTGACACTGTACATGAGGGTAGGCCACCAATGGAAAACTGAGAGGTAGAACTTAACTGAGACGGATTCGATCAGGCATCGGAACTATAATCCGGTGTGGCTTAGTAGATAAAGCGTCAGCACGTAGAACTGAAAACGCAGATTCGAGTCCTGGTGCCGGAGAGAATTTTTCTCTGTTCTATCCATCCTTTATCATGTGGTAACGCAGAATTTCTGCACGGAAATATCATACTGTTAGTGACTGGTAAATCCGACCCTAGAACTTGGAGAAGTTAGGGGTGAAAATTGCTCCCCACCCACCACACGCTTCAGTAGCAAGAGTTTGTCAGTCAGTTTATGGTTGTCAGGTGGTCACATCCTGCCTGCCTGTGTGTTGTACGTATTGAAAACATTTGGTTTGATGATCTTTCGCTTTCGCGTTCTGTAATATATTACTAGTTCTTTAGTTTTTGTTATAACATTTTAGTTTAGTTAGTGTGTTCTTCTTTATAATTGTTTCAAGTTTTTAGTTATAATAAATGTCGCCTTGGACTTACTCATTTGGTGTTAACATCCGACTCCCTCTGCCTAGTTTGAAAGCGGGAATCTGATTTCAATGCCAAGCCTGATTTGATAATTACTTATGATGACGGGTAATGAACTTCTTCGTTACTTTAGCCCTTTGTCCACTTCTTAACGATTCGAGGGAGTCTCGCTGTCCTTTGGCAGGCCTTCGTACACAACTTCTTTCTTTGTCTTGTTTTATCTCCACCTTAACAAGCCAACGAGATGTAGGGGATGGCATATCTTTCACAATACAGGACCATAGTGGAGACATTACAGGACAAGTGCAAGACCTACCGAGTCCTGTGGCATAGAGATAAATTTCATCCCACGTCAGGAATGGAACCACGGACTGCCTAGTTGTGAAGCACACGCTGTCGTAACTGCGGATCCTACACTTCTTTCCTGTGAAAATTTATTGCTAGCTACTTTCACAACGCGACTTCTTAAAAGTATTATTTTATTCTATTTTTACAGCAAAGTGCTGGCTGGCACTTTCTCTTAATTTGCAGTTAGCTTATCGAAACAATTTTGAAATTACTGAAGAGTGTGATTAACTCGCAATTTATTAAAGGAGTATGTTAATTCATTTACAGCTGTTGAAAGGACTGCGACTGGATAGGCAAAACGTTTTCCCATTACTAATTAAACTACATAATAGCGAACTAGTATTTACTATTTAGATGTAGTTATAGTCATTTTCAGAATACCCTCAGATCGCTTTAATGTGTATTTGCTATTTGATGTATTACATTTAGGACACTGCATCCTAAGTTTCCAATAATGTTTTAATTACCATTGGTCACAAATGTTTGATGAAATAGTTAATTTCGGCGAACTAATGCACGTAGTAATTTACCAGAAATCTTCTCAAACTTATTTTCCTTCTGATTTTGTTGTCAGAAATATGCAATGCGAATTCATCCCTTTGTTGCAATATGTCGTTTTGGTTAATGTGTGAATTTCGGCATTTCTCGTGTGATTTATCTAAGTGTATCCAACCGTTCATATAGTGCTGTTTTTTTTTTAAACAGCGCCCTATTTTGTAACAGAAAATAAGCATGTAATATGTAATAGTAAATAATATTTGAACAGGTGAATGTGTTCAGTTTAATGGGATGGCTGTTATCAAATACAGCTAAAAGGGTTTCTGAGGCTAATGTAATTGAAGCAACAGCATTATGATTCACCAGTGAGTAATATGTTTTCTTTATCAATAGTAGCAGTAGCAGGGCAGTCTCTTCTCTACCTTCTACCTAGGTTTTGTCACGTGTTTGTTGACAGCTTGCGGACTGTTAGAAGTGGAGTGGATGAAATTCGTTACAGGGCCGGATTTACCAGTCATCAACAGCACGTACTTCGGTACATCAAAATAATATTCTTTATGACGCTATAACCACTTTAACTTTAAGTTTAGTGCCATGAAACTTAATTTAACATTCACTGTATCTATTTCCATTAAAGATTCCTTTGCATTAGATGTAAACTCAAAATAACATTATTACGAATACACATCCTATAGCTCAACCTTCATTGAAGTTATTATCTTTGAAGGAATTAAAAATAAATTAACGTAGAAAAGAAATTAAGTTTACAGTATTGTTAAATAATGTGTTAAGTGTTACGATAGTACAGTAATTTGATCGAAACGTATGTGATGAGAGTTTTTGTTTACAGGATTTTTTCTCGTTGCCAAACTTTCAGAACGGCCCCAAGGTTCACTCAGCCTTCTATAAAATTGAGTACCGGGTCTTTCCCGGGGGTAAAAGGCGGTCAGAGCGTGGTGCCGACCACACCACCTCATTCTAGTGCCGAGGTCATGGAAAGCATGGGGCTCTACCTCCATGCCCCCCAAGTGCCTTCATGGCATGTTACGGGGATACCTTTACCTTTATCTCCTCTCGCAAGTCTTGGAGTTACACTCGTCCCCACTGTGGAGCAATGACCTCAAGGAGCGTTACGTTTCGTACTCCCAAAACTGTTGACGTATCAAGAAAATTATCTGTCAAAACTGGTTCGCATGACTTGATTTATTATCTCTGTGAATACTGTAATAGGTTCCCTATGTATCTAGTTCCTTCTCATACATAGCACACAATTATTGTCCTTCTAAGAAGAGCATGTAGAAATTATCGTGAAAAATTAATTTACCAAAATTTTATTTAAAGAGCTACTTTTAGTTACTTCGCCAAATATTTAAGAAGAAAGTACGTACTATTTCACACATTCTTATTTATTTAACCGCAATTTTCTGCCAAAAGCAATGTTTGTAGGAA
The DNA here is from genome assembly GCF_040183065.1 of Periplaneta americana. NCBI lineage: Eukaryota > Metazoa > Arthropoda > Insecta > Blattodea > Blattidae > Periplaneta > Periplaneta americana. The sequence goes on along the minus strand of NC_091125.1, from coordinate 10,824,788 downwards.
AGCCTGTAGCATTTCCCACGTATCAGGCCAATTAACTCTGAGCACCGAATAGAGGCATCAGCACTGCTACTATCCGTGTGAAAGTCTCTTGTCCGTTCCACGAAACTTTGAGGAAATGCATTAGGTTTCATGAACATCACATTCGTGTATACTTCATAACGTGAAAACTAGGAAACTTGGGAAGTTTACAGTCGCCAACGGAGCGACTGCGAGCTTCTCCTGTACAGCAACTCAGCGGAGGGCACAGCTGAATGAAATAACGAAATAGTTTTTTGATTCATTCATAAAACATCAGAGTGGACGCAAAACTGAACGGCACGCAGCATGCAGTTTGACAACCGGAACAAATCTGTCACTCGGTAAATAATTTGTACATATTAAAGTAAAAGCTGCTGCCAGGAAGTCAAAAGGAGGATAGCAATGGCCAAGGAAGCTTTTAATAGAAAAAGGAGCATCTTCTGCGGACCTCTGGAAAACGAACTAAGGAAGAGACCAGTGAAGTGCTTTGTGTGGAGTGTAGCATTGTTTGACGGCAGAAACATAGATGTTACGACGAAGTGAAGAGAAGTGAATAGAAGCATTTGAAATGTGGATATGGAAAAGAATGGAAGGTTGAAGTGGCCAGACAGAATAAGAAATGAAGCTGTGTTGGAAAGAGTGGGTGAAGAAAGAATGATGCTGAAACTGATCAGGAAGAGGAAAAGCAATTGGTTGGGTCACTTGCTAAGAAGAAACTGCCTACTGGATGATGCATTGGAATGAATGGTAAACGAGAAAAGAGTTCGGGGCAGAAGAAGATATCAGATGATTAAGATATATGGACATATGTGGAAACAAAGAGAAGGCAGAAAATAGAAAAGGTTAGGGAAAGCTAAGTCTGCAGTGAAAGACCTGTCCTTGGACAGAACACTATGAATGAATGAATGAATGAATGTACAATTTGAATATCGTAATTTTGTGATAGGCTATATTGTTGTAGTCATCTCTTGTCCCCAAGGTATCACATTTGCCATATTCAAAATAGTGTAAAATCTTCAATGCTTTATGTAACGTAACACAATGTAGACCTTACTGATGAGCCCTACACCTCTTAGCTGAGAAAAATAATTATCTCCACCTCGTACAAGTGCACTTATATATTTACTGGATGTACCTGCTCTACAAACCTACATATTTAAATTGAATTTTTTAATTTTTAGTAGGTCATTTTACGACGTTTTATCGACATCTTAGGTTATTTAGCTTCTGAATGAGATGAAAGTGATAATGCTGGTGAAATGAGTCCGGGGTCCAGCACCGATAGTCACCCAGCAAATGGTCATATTGGGTTGAGGGAAAATCCCGGATAAAACCTCAATCAGGTAACTTGCCCCGACCGGGAATCGAACCCGGGCCACCTGGTTTCGCGGCCAGACGCGCTAACCGTTACTCCACAGATGTGGACATATGGTCTTATATCGTTATATGGACACTGACACCGTTTATGAAAGAAATGTCCTGTAAATGATGTTTTTACACGATAGTGTGTTTTTTTCGTCGTTACTGCAAACGGCCGCACTTTCTTTTTATGAGAAGTTTTTCATTATTTCCACCTAATTTTCTTCTAATTTCATTCAAAATTCCTCAAAATTCCCCTTTTAGTCATCCATAATCTCTCCAATAAAACAACACTCTTTCTGAAAATGATTAATGTAACCAAAACAGCTTCCATTTTACCTACACTTTGAAAAGCTAAAAACCCAACAAAACAAATTTACAATTCTTGAACCAGATGACAACCACGTAGATAAAGTGCAATTGTTTTTTTTGTAGGATTGCTTTTCAAGTACCGAAAGTCAAGAGTTGGTTTGTTTCTTCTCCTCGAATATTGTTACAAGGCATTCATCTCTTACACATCACGTGCCGCTTGAAGGTACCTCTGCTGTGTAAGGTAGACAAATATTCTTTTAGATATATCAATTCTGCTTTATAGCACTAATATCATGTTAATTCAATATAGCATATTGCGCATCGGATAGCTCAGTGTAAAACAAAAAGTACATAAGCATATTAAAACATGATATCGTTCATATAAGGAGATTCCCTCAGATATAGAAAAATTGAACCAAGTTCAATTCTCAAAATTTCCCAATTCTATAACTTACAGAAAATCTTATTATAACCAAAATATAAATAGGATATTTTTAAACACACTTCCGTACAAATTTTTCTATGTTTTATGAGAGGAATATTGGTAAAGATTTCTTACTGAAATGAAACAAATATACAAAATATTTTAACTATTTATTGCACTATTTTTTTATTTAGGATCTACATGAAAACTCCTCCTTGAGGGACACTAGGACTGAATTTTTGGCCAAAATAGTAAAAATAAACATTTTTGTTTCTTTCCATAAATAATTATCTTATGCAATTGTTTATATCCTCTGACTGAATTTTTTGCTGATATGTATAGCCTATCTATTACACTGGTCAACAATGATTTTGTTAAATAAATAATTTCGGTTGTTTCTTATGTATTGCCATCTGCTGATTCCAAAAATGAAGTCAGAAATTTTCCATCACCCACCATTTTTTTTTTATTTTGAAAATAAAATTGTTCCTGTTTATTAGCATTTGTGGTATATAACATGCTGATTAGAAGGCGTATTTTACATTTATATTTCATTACATTGTGTCAAAAATTGACTTGTAACGTTTGATATTGTTGCCTGTGAATTCAAGAATAACAACAATAATATTTCCCTCACAACACTGTGATTGTAAGGTAAATTTTCCAGATGAATAGGCGCTTTCTTTAAAGAAATATGAGTAAACTTATTCTGTGCTCTCTTCCATTGTCAATTGAATTGTGATAGAAGTGTATAATACCATACCTAATAGTGCATTGTAAGGAGTAGTGTATAAGAGTATAATGTATAAGAAACATGTCTTGAAAGTGTCTTATTGATAGAAACAACTTCTGTTAAGTCTGTGGTGAGCTCACTTCAAAACCGCAGAGGCAAAATTTTACTCCTCTAGTTAGAAGAGCTTATGACTGTTATTTTAACAACAAAATAGACCAGAACAAGATATGGGCCCTGGAAATCTGTTGTGCTAAATGTGTAACACTATTAACTAGTTGGTTAAAAGGATCCTGTCATATGTCTTTTGCAGTCCCTATGATATGGCGCGAACCTAAGGATCATTTGACAGACTGCTACTTCTGATTGACAAATATATCTGGAATAAGTTTTGAAGTCCAGACACTGTTAAATATCAATCTTTAATTTCTGCAATTCGGCCGGTGCTTCATGAGCCAGGACTTCCCATACCAACTGCACCAGATGATATAACTTTGACTGAAGTAATTCAAAGTGTTCCTGACGTTCAGAATGAATTACAAAATGATTCAGATTTTGTGGAAGATGATACTATAAATGAACCTCACTTTCTAACACAGGAGGATTTAAATGATTTGGTTCGGGATCTTGGTTTAAGTAAAAGCAAGGCAGAATTACTCGCCTCATGATTGAAAGGCTGGAAGCTGCTGCAGGTAACACCAAAGTATATTACTTTCGCCAATGCCAAAAGGAATTTGAGCATTTGTTTTCTAAAGAGGAAGACCTAGTTTTCTGCAATGATGTTGAGAATTTGTTCGAGTCACTGGGTGTTGAGCATAAACCTGAGGATTGGCGTTTATTCATAGACTTCTCAAAAACAAGTTTCAAAGGAGCGTTACTACATAATGAAAAAAATGTATATCTATCCATTCTTTTAGGTCATGCAGTTGGTATGAGGGAAAATTATGATAATATGAAGCTCTTACTATCCACTATCAAGTGTGACAATTTTTCTTGGCAGATATGTGGGGATTTGAAAGTAATAGCTATCTCATTTGGGTTACAGCTTGGCTATACTAAATTTTGCTGCTTCTTGTGCAAGTTGGATAGCAATCATAAAAGTAATCATTACATAAAAAAGAACTGGCCAAAGAGAGAGTCAATTTAATCCAGGACAAGTTAATGTTCTTCACCAACCACAACTTGTAAGTTCTAAAAAAAATCTTATTCCCTCCACTGCATATCAAACTAGGCTTGATTAAGAATTTTGTGATAAATTCCCAAGAATCACTGAAGCTGAACTAAAAGAAGGAATATTTGTTGGCCTCAAAAAGGAAACTGATGAAAGATACGCAATTTGAAAACCAGTTAAATATGCAATAAGCAGCTGCATGGTTGTATTTAAAAAATGTTGTCAGGAACTTATTAGGAAACTTCAGGTCTGAGAACTATAGAGAACTTGTCAGTGAGATGATTGAGAACTACAAGATCATGCGACGTAATATATCTTAAAAATACACTTTCTGCATCCCATATCGAATTCTTCCCCTGAAAACCTAGGGCTGTGAGCGACGAACACGGGGAGCATTTCCACCAGGACATCATGGAAATGGAAAGGTGCTACCAGGGTAAATGATGTCCAAATATGTTGGCAGACTATTGTTGGATAATGGAGAGAGATTTTCCTCAAGCAAAGTACAGCCGAAAATATGCTTCACATACATTTTAGGTCAATAAATGTAATTTCAGCTAAGATATCGTAATACTATATTGTATAGATACGAAAAATGTTTTTCATGTGATTACTCTAAAACTCTGGGTGATGGAAAAGTTCTGTAAAAAGATTTGAAACCAGCACAAAAAAGTCATTTAGAATCACCCATGTTTCCCATTTAACAGACAAAAGTTTAAATTTTGTTGACCAGTGATCAGGCAGTACATCTCACTTGATATGTGTCAGAGGAAAAATAATTGTTTGTATGCATCTGAAGTCTGACTAGTGTAATATGTATGCAATGGAGGGGAAAAGTAACTGACCACTCTACCCCATTATCTCCTGGTCTAGTTGCCTCAGTGCCTTGAGGTTAAAACCTGTCTTCGAACAGTTGACTAAACAAAAACATAATTTGTTTAACATTCTGTCCTATATTTAACCCCCACCTACAAATTTTAAAGCTCTGGCGACCATTTTTAAGATGCTACGCGCAGCTCTCTTAAACCTACCACACCCACTAAAAATAAAGTTTTCTCAAAACTAGGGCTTTGGTCAACATAGAATGGCTATTATTTCAGGAGTTGCATAACTTAATGCGATCATTTATGTTGAAGGTTTCCGTTTGCTCCGATCTACATGAAACTTTGCAAGAATACTCAGCTTAGTCTAATACACAAAGCTGTGTATGGAATGAGTTTTTTACCGAAAACTTTTCATAACATGAATTTTTAACTTTAAAAAAATTGAAGAAAATTATTAAGCAAAAATTATTATTTGTAAGAAAATGTTTATCTCGTGAACCAATTCTCAGATTTAAAAATCCATATGCAGTTTTCTTTATCATGGAATGTAAGTCCCTCACAGAAAATGTTTAAAAGCAAAAACAATTCTGAAGCCGTCAGCTAGGATTTACGCATAATTTAAAATTACTTACTTATTTACAAATATCTTTTAAGGAACCTGCAGGTTCATTGCCGCCCTCACATAAGCCCGCCATCGGTCTTTATTCTGTGCAAGATTAAGCAAGTCTCTATCTTCATATCCCACCTTCATCAAATCCATTTTTATATTATCCTTCCATCTACGTCTCCGCCTCCCCAAAAGTCTTATTCCCTCTGGCCTCCTAAATAACACTCTATATGCATTTCTGGATTCGCTCACACATGCTAAATGCTCTGCCCATCCCAAACGTCTAGATTTAATATTCCTAAATACGTCAAGTGAAGAATACAATGCGTTCAGTTCTGTGTTGTGTAACTTTCTCCATTTTCCTATAACTTCATTCCTCTTTGCCCCAAATATTTTCCTAAGAACCTTGTTCTCAAACACCCTTAATCTCTATTCCTCTCTCAAAGTGAGAGTCCTAGTTTCACAACCATACAGAACAACCGGTAATATAACTTTTATAAATACTAACTTTCTGATTTTTTGACAGCAGACTAGATGACAAAAGCCTTTCAACCGAATAATAACAGGCATTTCCCATATTTATTGAGCGTTTAATTTCCTCCCGAGTATCATTTATATTTGTTACTGTTGCTCCAAGATATTTGAATTTTTCCACCTCCAATTTTTATATTTCCATTTCGTACATAATCATATACTTTTTTTTTTTTTCTGGAGTTACTTCCAAACCTGTCTCTTTACTTTCTCAAGTAAAATTTCCGTGTTTTCCCTAATAGTTTCTGGATTTTATCCTAACATATTCACGTCATCCGCAGAGACAAGAAGCTGATGTATCCCGTTCAATTCCAAACCCTCTCTGTTATCCTGAACTTTTCCAATGGCATATTCTAAAGCGAAGTTAAAAAGTAAAGGTGACAGTGCTTTAGCCCGCAGTGAATTGAAAAAGCATCGGACAGAAGCTGGCCTATACGGACTCTGCTGTAAGTTTCACTGAGGCACATTTTAATTAATCGAAATAGTTTCTTGGGAATACCAAATTCAATAAGAGTATCATATAAAACTTCTCTCTTAACCAAGTCATATTTAATATTAATTTAATATTATAAAAATAAATGAAAATTAATGTCTATGGGTCATATTCATAGACATTCTTAGCGCGGACTTCCGGTGTATGATCAGCGAACTAATGTTTTTCGTATTCATAAACCAGTGTTAGCGATAGGATATGATATGATATGAATCCTGTACAAGTAACCAGTCGATAGCCGGGGCTAGTTTAGCATGTTCGTAGCGCGAGCTAGCGAAATGTCTGTGCATAGCACCCTTAGTAACTAATGAATAAAACTTGATGAAATTTGGTACTGTTATTTAAATGTACAGACACAACAAACCCGCCGAATTTGAAATAACTTAATCAAAAACATTAAAAGCTTCAAAACTCAGTCCCAGTGTCTCTCAAACCTCCGTATTACTGCAGAACCTCTGAACAAAAACTCCAGTTTTATTTTGACTGCATGAAATCATGTAAAATAGCGCAAGATTTTAACGTTGAAACTGATAAATAGAAAACAGATTTTTGAATAGATATGTGTCATCCTAATATCGCATAGGCGCACAATTACACAAATAATCGATTCGTGGTGCGAGCAGCTGCAGTGCTGTGATAACTCGAGACTGCAGCACTGCAGCGGAATAAAGCCAGTCCTGTGCAGTCGTCGACCCTTCGCCGCGTTACGAAATTGTAAGAAATGTCGACACAAATGTATTTTCCACCCGAAAGTGCACGTCGTTGCACTACCGTCAATGTTAAACAGCATTACACGGGTTTAAATGTAAACTAGTGGCTTGTGCAGCAAATGCTGCTGCAAACTAAGTTCGTGAGACGTTCATATAAATTTTTTTCAGATTTATTTTCAGTGAAGAATACTTGACATTTTGAAAGTTATTTTCTTCCATAATAGTGAAACATTCTCCCTCTGAATGTTTCTTTTTATACCAAATACTTTTTCTTGAACTTATCCGTCTCCAGTTCATGAGTTTCAATGCGAAATCGCAAGTAACAATGTCAGGACGATCAGCGAGTTTTTCATGTGGGAGTAATGAAGTAGCTGTTTCAGGTCATTGTGGATTGTAGGTGAAACTTAAGAAAATGTAAGGTTTGTCATGCTTAGAACAAAAGACTTAGCATCTTGGTATAGCTACTGCATGTTTCGTGAACTACCCTGAAATGTAGAGGGCAGAATCACTTTTTCCCACTAAGAGATCTTGCTGAGGTGATCAAGAGACTATAAAATCTTGTAGGCCTCTTATTTTACCAGTAAGTAATACCTTTTGGTCTTTTCTTAGGAATTGTAATTTTTGCGCTTCCTCCAGACAATACTGATCTACCAAATACTGCTGGATTAATTTGTGTAACAATGAATGTTATCCCGTATATTTTCTGTAAGATAGGCTGTTGTGAGGAATCTATTGCTGAGATGCGGAAAATGAGGCGAATGATATGTCAGACTTGTAGAATCTTATATGGGCCCTAAATAAAATTGTCCATCATAAATCGTTAGCAGTTTCAGTGTTTCATTCGTTGCTGGTTGCGGGAAATAAACTTACTCATCACGGTAGCAAGAAGTGAAATGGCATTCTATTTTCCCTATAACAAAATATGCTTGGCAGCGATCACAAATCTAATCTATTAAACCAAAGAAATATTAAATTAATTTTTATGCAGTTTAAAGCTGCAGCTACCAAGGAAAATTAGAGAATCAGACATCATAATTATACATATCTATACCACACTGCCATTAAACACTGTATATGAAAAAAACCCACACTACTTGATTAATAACTATAAAAGTATTTCATTTTTAATAACAATATAGTTACCTTACGTAAGTTTTATAGTTTTCAGTAACATATATAGCCGTTACTCTGTAAATTATAAAAATGAAGATCTAATATAAAATATTCTCTCTGCGTCTACTTACTTAAAGCCCCAAAAGGATTCACTTTCATATTATCAGTATATCATTATGTGTTGCATTAACTATAATAATATTTCATTTTAATGGTAATAATGTCATAAAACATTCTTAAGTTTTGTAGTTCTTAATATCCAATACACAGCTGTACTCAGAAAACTACAGACCAGAAAATCAGACCTGTAAATTATTTTTTATAGGTTATCAAAAAATTACACAAATGAAGATAGACATATTGAATTATGATGTGAAATAATCTGAGCCATCTGAACTCTATGTCAGCAATCCTGTAGGTCATGGCCTCCGTGTAATAGTCTATTGTTTATTGTAGTGTGTGTTTTGTTTCATTCTAATATGCAATTAATTAGTTCTCAAAACTGACGAAAGATTGATTTTTGAAAATAGGAAAATGATGTAGGAAAATTGAAATTTCACTGAAAACTAATATTTTTCTGAAAAACTTTGGGTTCCAAGCTTCAAAATGAGGGGTCATTCATTAAAATCCGTTCAGCCGTTTTCCCGTAATTTCCATTACCAGTTCAAATTATATATATACAGATATATCATCTCCCTGTGCCTTATTGTTATACTACAATTGAAATTTTCTTCCTACATTCAATTTACCTTCCCAGTCATCATCCTGTAATCCTCTCGCTTCCATTACACCAATAAACACTCTTTAATCAAAGCTTGATTAACTTTGTGGTTCCGATAGCTTAAATAATTTTACTTACAAGTTTTTATTTCCTTCATAACTTATGTTTAATACAAATTTATATTTGAACTAACGTTTTCACTGATGTCATTATTATTAGGTCCTAACAGAGACGTACGCAAAGAGTGGAGAGGGTTCGAACCCCATTTAAACTAAAAAAAAAGACATATTTAGGTCTGAGTATTTTTAATCCATAATCGTTTTCCCTCCAATTTTTCACGTCAGAGTAACAAAAACTACATCGACATAAGGTATAGTCCTCCTACCCCTCCTTCAATATAATCCCTGTGCTGATGCTTCGGCACGTTCGAATTATAACAATGCTATCCTTATTATACCGACTAGTACCGACCTTGTAATACAATGAATCTGACACAATATGAAATTTAACTCGTTAAACATACTGAAAAGGTTGTTTTGACAGTTCTGCAGTGCAGACGTTCAATATTGTGCATTGTCCATTTTAATATCATTTTCAGAGCGGTATTCATCTGTTCCTTAGTTATTATAAAAAGTTCGTTTAACATTTTGTGCATTTGACAGTTCATATCTTTAATACAGTATAAACTTCTTATGTAAGTATAATAATGACACAAGTATATTTATTATACAAAATTAAACAGAAGTTAAAATTTGTTAACAATTGACTATGAAAAAATGACGTTACAGAGATTTTATAAAGATATTCATGAATATGTTCTATTAGAATAGTACAATATTAATAAATAATACCAACATAATAATAATAATAATAATAATAATAACAATAATAATAATAATAATAATAATAATAATAATAATAACAACAACAACAAAACACAAAATTTAAAATACCAATGAAGAAAAATAAAAAAGGTAAACTTTCAAATTCTAAATGAGGCAGTACAGTAAGTGAACAGCTTCAAATACTTGGAGTGTAGGCTACTATAAGTAGTAATATGAACTGCTGCCACGAGGTCAAAAGAAGGATAATAATGGCTCAGGAAGCTTTTAATAGAAAAAGGAGCATCTTCTGCAGATCCCTGGAAAAATAACTAAGGAAGAGACTAGTGAAGTGCTTTACATGGAGATGGCATTGTACGAGGCAGAAACATGGACATTACGACGAAGTGAAGAGAAGTGAATAGAACCATTTCAAATGTGGATATGAGAAGAATGGAGCGTGTGAAATGGACAAACAGTATAAGAAATGAAGTTGTGTTGGAAAGAGTGGATGAAGAATGAATGATACTGAAACTGATCAGGAAGAGAAAAAGGAATTGGTTGGGTCACTGGCTGAGAACAAACTGTCTGCTAAAGGATGTACTGGAAGGAATAGTGAACGGGAGAAGAGTTCGGGGCAGAAGAAGATATCAGATGATAGACGACATTAAGATATGTGGATCATATGTGGAGACTAAGAGTAAGGCAGAAATTAGGAACAATTGGAGAAAGCTGGGTTTGCAGTGAAAGATCTGCCCTTGGACAGAACAATGAATGAATGAATGAATGAGTCATAGTTTGATGATATTGTGGTTCCGATAACTTAAATAATCTTACTTACAAGTTTTTATTTCCGTCAATAACTCATGTTTAATACAATGTTATATCATTTGAACTAACGTCTTCACTTATGTCGAGCATCATCAGGTCCTAACACGGCCGTACGTAAGAGGGGGTTATGGGATTTTAACCCCCCCCCCCTTGAACTTAAAAAATGGCATATTTAGATTTGAGTATTTTTTGTATCCATGATCGTTTTCTTTTGTCTAATTTTTCACTGCCAGAGTAACAAAATCTACATCGACATAAGACATAGCCCTCCTAACCTTTGTTCAATATAATCCCTGTGCTTGATGCCGCGGCACGTACGAATTATAATAATGCTATCTTTATTATAAAGAGACCTACAGCCTAATAAAATAAAGCAAACACGATATGAAATCTAACTTCTTGTGAAACATATTGAAAAGCTTGTTTTGTCAGTTTTACAGTGCAGATGTTAAATATTGTGCATTGCCGATTTTAAATTAATCTTAAGAGTGGTATTCACCTGTTCGTTAGTTAGAGTTCTGACTTTATTGTGAAACGTTCGTTTAACGTTTTGTGCATTTGACAGTTCATATTTTTAATTTAAACTTTTAATGAAAGTGTAATAATAACACAAGTATTTTTTATTATACAAAATTAAACAGAAGTTGAAATTTGTTAAAAATTAGATAACTGTGAAAAAATTACGATTCAAAGATTTTATAAGGATATTCAAGAATATGTTCTATTAAAACAGTACAATATTAATAAATAAATACCTTACTTACTTATGGCTTTTAAATAACCCGGAGGTTCATTGCCGCCTTCGCATAAGCCCGCCATCGATCCCTATCCTGAGCAAGATTAATCCAGTCTCTACCATCATATCCCACCTCCCTCAAGTTCATCCCGTCTACGTCTCGGCCTCCCCAAAGGTCTTATTCCTTCGGTTTCCCAACTAACACACTATATGCATTTCTGGATTCGGCCATAAGTGCTACATAATAAAAATAAATAATACTGTAACATAATAATAATAATAATAATAATAATAATAATAATAATAATACATAACATTTAAAATAACGATAATGTAAATTATAAACAATTTTCATAATGACCGTTATAAACATCTGTTGGTGACAAATCGTTGCCTTGGAATAAGATAGTCACAACTCAAAAATCATCATTTTTTATTTTCCCATAATTTTAATTTTATGTGGAAAACCGTCACAAATTAAATTATTTTACTTTCTGAAAAAATAAAATAATTACACTCTAATAAAATGAAAGCTTTGCCTTTAATTCACCTAAAATGATCTCCCAATTACTGGGGAAAGACCGTCATATTACGAGTATAAAAGGGTTTAATAAAAGAGATTTATTATTATCATAATACTCAGAGATTAAAGTCTAACGTAGCACATAGTATCTTCATTTTCCACATAAAACAGTTTTGTTGTAGGTTAATTTTCGGATTCATATCAGGGTTTATGTAACGCCTAATTTATTTAATGTTTCTCCTGAAAAGAATTGTAATAGTTTGTTACTAGATGTGACTTTAGTCAGTTTGTAAAATATTTTTGGTCCATCTTTTTATGAATATACAACAATGGCTGACTTAATGGCTTATGCAACGTGAACCGGGTACTAGGAAACTTCTGAAATTAGTAATAAGTATACATATTGTTACTTCAATTTCAATCCCATATCCCAAAGAAAACACAGCCACACCATCAGTTCATTATTAAGCTTGCATATTCTGCCCTCCCAAGCCAAAAGGGCGTATCTCAAGGATTTTCTGAAAATCAGTTTTTGAAATAATTGGATAGTTCTGATGCTAATATATATATATATATATATATATATATATATATATATATATATATATATTTCCTAAAGGAAATGGCCGTTTCTCAATAAATTGTGCCTTTAAGATGTGATTTAATGAAAGCCGTATCTCAAAATTAATATGAATTCCTAAGCGAATTTGGCGGAAGTTCATTTTTCTAAGCAAAAAGGCCGTTTCTCAGGCATACGTTCATTTCGCTTAGTATTTCCTATTTACCATTCTAGTCAAATTAGACGTAACTGCATTAGTGACAAATCCTTCGTGTTTTAATCCGTTCTCAGCATGTAATCGCCACTACCCGAATGCTCAGTTCCCATAGTTTAAACATAGTTCTTATAATTAATTCATTGTTGATCATGAAAATTAATATGCAAGGTGTTTTCCGATTAATTTTTCTAGCTTATTATTGAAAACATGTCAATTTTCATTTGCTTCTTAGTTGTTATGTAGCCAAGACGCAGAATATTGATTCTACTCAACCTTATTTTAGAAACACCATTATAATCACCATGTAAGTAAAATAATATATATTTTTATCACTATTGGACCGATAGTTCATATGCACATATGTTCAGAGACAATGAAATGGACAATGAATTTATTCGTAGATACATACATTCATTTAATCCTACCATATTACATTAGTACATTACCGGAGGGAACATGCATCTAATCATCTTTATTTACCAAGTGATATAAATCTAACTGCCATGCACCATGATTTTATTACTCAGAATGTTAATTAAAAATGTTCATATGAAAAGTACAGAACGGTAGCCAGTGAACTGGACATATCTTTTGATAAACTGTGAAATCTTCAATGCCACACAAAGGAAAATTTGGACACTAATTTTTAAACTTGTAAAATGTGGAAAACATATTGAGAAAGCATCAAAATCTCGGGCCAAATACAGAGAAGATGCTGAAAATATTGAAGAGGTTAACAAACAAATTTATTATGCAGATCTTCAAAAAGTTATCTTGTTGCCAAGACTGGACACATTTAAGGTAGCTATATTCACAAGTGTTTGACTGTCTACATGAGAGCTTCGTTCCTGTTGGGGGAAAAAAATGTGCAAGCCATTTGCAGCTGTCCGGCACGAGGCTCTCTTTAAAAGGAGCAAAGAAGAAATAGTAAGTACTTTCTACAATTTTTTCAAGTACAAGAGAGATTGTTCAAAATTACTCTATGGTTGGACAACTGCACGGTCCAGAACAAAAACTGGACATTCTTTTCATTTTTTATTTACATTGTTAATTCAAATGAAGTAAATACTAATGAAGTTTTGATGAGATATTTTGAACCAGGCCATTCGTTAATGGCTTCTGATCCTTTCATCACAAAGTAGAACAGTCAGTGAAAAGACGTGGATATAAAGTATATGATTTTGCAGACTTTGTAGATGCAGTAAAATCAGTATCTTACCAGACTGAGGTACTGCCAGTGGAGCTTCAGTATTTTTTTCATTTGGTCTGACTACTCATCACAATATAAATTGAACATGATTAGTTTATTGATTACTTTTGTAAGGCTAAAGATACAATCAATATAAATTCCAACTTATCATGTCATACTCAGTTCTTTCTTTGGAATATCACTTTCTTTATGAATGATGTGTTTCATCCACTTAATACAGTATACTACAAAGGAATTTAAGTGAATATTCCTTCTTAACTCTCTATTATGTTATTAAGATGTAAGACACAAGTACAATATTAAGAAATCAGTGTTAGTACTTCTGTTTTACAGACAATATAGATAACATTAAACAGAAAGAAGCCATATAAAAATAACGACATAAAATTTCACGTTCCGTTTGAAGTTTGTGCACCACTGTTTTCTTAATCCAACAGGTTGCTTCATATACACAACCCTTCCTCTTTCCATACTTAGCGCTTGCTGCCCGTGCACGACATCAAGTTCAGAAAAATGCGCTTGCTTTGACATCACTGGGCTATGCTTTACAGAATTGCCCCGTGTTATTCATATTGTAAATTTGTGTACGTCACACTGTTTAACATGAATATTGGAATAATCTTACTCCCGCCTTTCTGTATTTGTTGTACACACCAGGTCGAATTATGTTTCTAATTGTTTCAATACATACTATGCAAGGTATTAAAATTGGTAAAGTTCCTATGTTTTCTCATCAGAAGGAATTGCTAAATTACTATAATTTGGTTTAAGAGACCGTTACTTGCTTTCAGTCCTCTGATGATTCAAGTAGAAAAAGCATAGTTAAGCAGACCGAACAGGCGCTGCTAAGAGCGAACAGCCCATCTCAATAAAATCGTAATGAAACAGAAATGCTGCGCATTCTCATATGCGCTGACTACTTATCTTTCTCGAAATTCTTTCATGGAGCGAGTCTTGATGGAAGTCCACTGGTAAGTAGGCAACAGTTTCGCACGACTGTCCACAAGTAGCATATTACAGGGGCACTTGTTTACTGCACATGCGCAGTGTGTTGTAAGCGAAACTTGAACAATAAGGGAGCTCCAAATCTTTTTCCATATCTATACAGTACATACTCGTAGATCTGTGATTGATACTTTTGTATGCCATCTGTAACAGTTGGTTTTGCCTAAATCCCAAAAGACACAAAACCTATACGAAAAAACATAGTGTTCTAACTTCGTTAAAATTGCCCATTGAAGACGTTATGAAAATGCAATCATTTAACTAGAACAATGGTGGGCATTCCTGCGGCACTGCCGCAGTGACGTCAGATCTCAGCGAAACATCAAACTTATCCCCTACCTTCCCCTTCCCCCAATCCATGAAAATACTGCGCGTGTACGTGGCGGATTATACTGGACTGCTGTACTTCGGAGCTTCATTAGTGATACAATGTCTTTCGCAGAATCATATGAATGGAGAGGATATCACACTTGCAAGAAAGGCGGTTCTTTCATTTCTCATGTTTAGGATTAGTTACAAATATTCAGGACGCGAACTTAAATATGTACATTCTTAAAATAGATCACCTGTTATACGAGTTCAAAGAACACAGAATCAGTGATTTTCAAAGGATGGAGAAAGATTTAAATATTTTTGCCGCTCGTTTTCATGTTTAAATTGAAAATGTTATCCCAGAATTGCAGTTAGAGGTACTGGATTTGCAGAATAATAGCTTCTTGAAAGCAGAATGTGAAGGTCTACTGAAGGCTAAATTTTTTTAAAAGATGTCCAGTACTACATGTCCACTGCTCAGACAGTTTGCTTCAAAAATAATGAGTACCGTCATTTCCCATAACTATGGTCCTAGAACATAACTACTGTCCACGATACAACTATTCAAACTTTGTACTCCATAACGTAGTACCTCGTTTATCTATATTCTTGTTGTACTGTAGTTTGAATTCAAGTCACTGCAGCTATCTACGAACGGTCTATGTTACTTCTAAATTGATCTTTGAATGGTTGTATCGTGGACCATAGTTGTGTTCCAGGACCATAGTTATGGGAAATGACGGTATGTATTCATCAACCTACCAGTGCGAACAGCTGTTTTCTAAAATGAAATTTATAAAGTCCAGCCACAGATCCCGCTTAAGGGGAGTCTGTACTGCCATCCCATCAATGTAAAGCAGAGTAATAAAAGATAAAGACCGTAATTTTAGCCTGTTACATACAATAATACTTGAAGAATAACTCCTAAAAATTTCAAATGTGTATCTTATGTAAGTCCTGAGAAAAGTGCACCTAAATTAGATGAAATTTACATTGCTGGGATAGGCAGTACAGACTCCCCTTAAGCGATGCTCATCTTCTTGCGCAACTGAAAATAGCATACACAGGTATAAATCCCAATTTCGAAGAAATTACTTTGAAAAATGATTAATTAAATATCAAGTGAATGGACTATTCTAATTACATATGGTAGGTAGGAGTGTAGTGGCGCAACTGTCTGTAAATCCGTCACTGCACTATAAAGTGCAACCCCTCCCACAGTATATAGTTGCCATTTAAATCCTGTCTTGTGGGTTGCGTTCATTTTGCCCACCACTGAATTAGAATAATTCTCAAAACAAAAGCCTTATATTTCTGTAAGTAAATAACCTTAAACCCTCAGTTTCCCGCTAGTGCAATGCGGACCAGAAATACTGCTGGAGTAATAGTTCATGCTAATTAAGTTATGTGACGTAATAAAAAAGATGAAAGCCGCAAGGTCTTACCTTGTTGGCGAAACGATTAGTTCACTAGCATTACTTCCACTGGGTGTCCCATTCCATTGTCTGGTATTCTGTTGTAGCCAGATGTTCGACTGGGTTAGTTGCAGACTCCCACTCCATGGGCTGCATGTCCTCCTTGGCGTCGATGCCTTCCAACTGCATGGGCTCCTGATGTTCCTAGAAAATTTCAGAAATGTGGAATAATGAATTTTAAAGATTTAATCGAGAATTAACTCCATATGTAGATGAAATTATTGGGGATCATCAATGTGGTTTTAGGCGTAATAGATCAACTATTGACCAGATATTTTGTATTCGGCAGATAATAGAGAAAAAATGGGAGTATAAGGGTACAGTGCATCAGTTATTCATAGATTTCAAAAAGGCATATGACTCGGCTAAGAGAGAAGTTTTATATGATATTCTTATTGAATTTGGTATTCCCAAGAAACTAGTTCGATTAATTAAAGTGTGTCTCAGTGAAACAAACAGCAGAGTTCGTATAGGTCAGTTTCTGTCAGATGCGTTTCCAAATCACTGAGGGCTAAAGCAAGGAGATGCACTATCACCTTTACTTTTTGACTTTGCTCTAGAATATGCCATTAGGAAAGTCCAGGATAACAGAGAGGGTTTGGAATTGAATGGGTTACATCAGTTGCTTGTCTATGTGGATGACGTGAATATATTAGGAGAAAATTCACAAACGATTAGGGAAAACACGGGAATTTTACATGAAGCAAGTAAAGAGATAGGTTTGGAAGTAAATCCCGAAAAGACAAAGTATATGATTATGACTCGTGACGAGATTATTATATGAAATGGAAATATAAAAATTGGAAATTTATCTTTTGAAGAGGTGGAGAAGTTCAAATATCTTGGAGCTACAGTAACAAATATAAATGATACTCGGGAGGAAATTAAACACAGAATAAATATGGGAAATGCCTGTTATCATTGGGTTGAGAAGCTTTTATCATCCAGTCTGCTGTCAAAAAACTGAAAGTTAGAATTTATAAAACAGTTATATTACCGGTTGTTCTTTATGGTTGTGAAACTTGGATTCTCACTTTGAGAGAGGAACATAGGTTAAGGGTGTTTGAGAATAAGGTGCTTAGGAAAATATTTGGGGCTAAGAGGGATGAAGTTACAGGAGAATGGAGAAAGTTACACAACACAGAACTGCATGCATTGTATTCTTCACCTGACATAATTAGGAACATTAAATCCAGACGTTTGAGATGAGCAGGGCACATAGCACGTATGGGCGAATCCAGAAATGCATATAGAGTGTTAGTTGGGAGGCCGGAGGGAAAAAGACTTTTGGGAGGGCCGAGACATAGATGGGAGAATAATATTAAAATGGATTTGAAGGAGGTAGGATATGATGATAGAGACTGGATTAATCTAGCACAGGATAGGAACCGATGGCGGGTTTATGTGAGGGCGGCAATGAAACTGCGGGTTCCTTGAAAGCCATTTGTAAGTATTATTATTATTATTATTATTATTATTATTATTATTATTATTACTATTATTATTATTATTATTATTATTATTATTATTATATTTTTGTAATTTTTTTTTCAATTTATTTGGGATACAATCATGTTACAATAACGATTACAATTATTGGAACCAGGAAACTACAAAAATAGGTGTTAAATACAAAAGACAAAAATTCATTAAAAGAGCTATTACATCGTCGAACAAAAATGTACGTGTCAAATATTAAAAAAAAAAAAAAAAACAGATATATAAATTAAAGAATTTGTCTCTCGTATGAGCAAATGCTCATGGTCGGGAGATCAAAACCGCGCTGTAGATAAGCTGAAAGAAGAAGACAAAATAAACAATTAATATAAGCAATAGGCTAAAGTAGCAGAAATTACAAAAACAAGAGTCAACAATTATGACATAAAGGGATCACAATTGAAAAAATTTATAACCAATATTCACAAGGATATAAGACTAATATAGGAGTATCTTCTGCGGACCTCTGGAGAAAGAACTAAAGAAGACTCTAGTGACGTGCTTTATGTGGAAAGTAGCATTGTATGGGGTAGAAACATGGACATTACGACGAAGTGAAGAGAAGCATTTTAAATGTGTATATGGATAAGAATGCAACGTGTGAAATGGACAGACAGAATAAGGAACGAAGTTGTGTTGAAAAGAGTGGATGAAGAAAGAATGATACTGAAAATGATCAGAAAGAGGAAAAGGAATTGGCTGGGTCATTGGTTGGGAAGAAACTGCCTACTGAAGGATGTACTAGAAGGAATGGTAAACGGGAGAAGAGTTCAAGACAGAAGAAGATATCAGATGATAGACCACATTAAGATATATGGATCACATGCGGAGACAAAGAGGAAGACAGAAAATAGAAAAGACTGGAGAATGCTGGGTTTGTAGTGAAAGATCTGCCCTTGTGCCGAACACTATAAATGAATGAGACTAATACATAGCAACTAATTATTAAACCCTATATTAATTTCCCTTAATAATTTATTTAATCTTAAGTTTATATTTAATCGTACCCTGTGCATGAGTAGGTAGTTCAGTATCTATTCCGAACCATGCCTGAACAAACTTTATAAAGTAAATTACAATAATAAAGATATGATCATTTGGTCCAGGCTGCATCCGATTTTGCACAAGAAGAAATTCTTCAACATGTTTGTGAATTCAACTTAACTTAATTATATCTACGATAATTTTAGTCCATGAACAAAGAAAAATTAACATATAACATAAGTATTATTTTAAGAAACAAAGGGGGCAAATGTTGGTAAATGATGACCACAGAAACGGCATTTCGTGGCACCTTGTTTTCTTAACTACTAGGATAACCTAAAGAATGAAAATGAACAACTTCAGTAGTAGGTCCACAATAAAATGCTAATTGTTACTTAATTTGTATTTCATTTTTTGGTCCAGGGAAAATACTCGTCCTTCACAACCCTCGCAAGAATAGGGTTATTATTTTTATTATTATTATTATTATTATTATTATTATTATTATTATTATTATTACAAATTGTTCTGTATGCTTGTGAAACTTGAACTCTCACTTTGAGAGAGGAAGAGAGATTAAGGGTATTTGAGAATAAGGTTCTTAGGAAAATATTTGGGGCTAAAAGTGATGAGGTTACAGGAGAACGGAGAAAGTTACACAAGGCAGAACTGCATGCATATTATTCTTCACCTGACATAATTAGGAACATTAATTCCAGACGTTTGAGATAGGCAGGGCATGTAGCACGTATGGGCGAATCCAGAAATACATATAGAGTGTTAGTTGGGAGACCGGAGGGAAAAAGACCTTTGGGGAGGCCGAGAAATAGATGGCAGGATAATATTAAAATGGATTTGAGGGAGGTGGGATATGAAGATAAACAGTGGATTAATCTAGCACAGGATAGGAACCGATGGTGGGCTTATGTGAGGGCGGCAATGAACCTCCGGGTTCCTTAAAAGCCATTTGTAAGTAAGTATTATTACACATTTTATTGAAGTGGGTGTAGCTGTAGATTGAAACTATTTAATAATTCACATACATTGTCAAAACTTATATTTTCAGTTTAGTTCAAAGTGCACATTCGCTTTACTCAGTAGGCCTACTATGAACTGTCGTAAGATCTTTAATAGAATAAAAAAATAATGCTTATGATGCAAATGTTAATATATTTTAATAGTATTTAAAAATTACATACGTAATTATATAAAATATAGAACTGAATTGTTCTGTTTGGTGAGGTGAATATGTTCTTTTTTAAAGGCTACAAATTTTTTTGTATAATTATTTGGTTTCAGGGCGGGAAGGTGTAGCCTCATTTCTGCATCTTCATTTAGCCTATTTCGGTAATCTGTTTTCATGGATAAATACGCAGAGAACCCAGATATGGAATTGATAATTATTATATATCTTATTAGATCTTTAATTGTATTAATGATATTAATAATTATTATTAATATTTATTGGAAGTTTCCTAGTACCCGGTACTCGTTACATAAGTTGCTAAGTCGGCCATTGTTGTATAAGTATAAAAGATGCATATTTTCCCTGGACCAAAAATATATTACAAAATGACTAAAATCACATCTAGTAACAAACTATTAATGAATTAAATACTATTATAGTCAAATCATGCCATGGTATGAAAGAAAAATTTCACAACCTCGAGCGGGAATCGAACCTGCGACTTCTTGTTCGATTCCCGCTCGAGGTTGTGAAATTTTTCTTTCATACCATGGCATGATTGTGACTATAATAGTATTTAATTCATTAATATGTCACATCGACGGACGTATATACGTCATCCAAACATCGTAAGATGAAGATTAAATTAGTAACAAACTATTAAAATTCTTTTCAGAAAGGAGCCACTGTGTAAACACAAAAATGATCTATCTAACGAGTACCGGGTACTAGGAAACTACCTATTTATTTTCTATTACAATTATATTATAATAATTTTTATTGGTGATATTACATGTTTTTATTGATTCGTACTTTTGTAAGTTTGTATACATTTCGC
The DNA here is from genome assembly GCF_040183065.1 of Periplaneta americana. Lineage (NCBI taxonomy): Eukaryota > Metazoa > Arthropoda > Insecta > Blattodea > Blattidae > Periplaneta > Periplaneta americana. The sequence continues at coordinate 10,803,581 of NC_091125.1, read as the reverse complement.
AGTATTATCCAAATTTAAAATACTGTTTAAATACTATTTACGATTCACATGCTTCCAAACTTTCACATGTGTAGCATTGTATGATTTATTTTATTACTATTTATTAGTAAGATAGGATGGTCATAAAACAGTGTAATGTATGAAAACCATAAAACCTCATTGTCCTCAGTAATTTTCAAACTGCGTCGTGCATTCGTTAGTGTTTTTAAATATGCCTGTCCAATCGAGTCTTAATTATCAGCCCCATAATATACACATTTATTCCTAGAATAGCCATTGGCACTACAAAACGTAAATGTTTTATTCCCTACTTACTGTTGTAGTTTTCAAGCAGGAATCTTAATATAACTTAGAAAGCTTACCTCAGTGGAAAGAGCTTCATCCTGATTGTCCCATGAGAATCGAACCGAGCTCCTCAATACACATAAAGCGCTATCTTTTCTTGCTTTAAATGAAATCAAAACTCATAATGGCGGTCCAATATGTCATTTGCATTGTTGAAGAGGGCTTCCATAGAGAATGAAAAAATGGAACTACCGTCAGGGAATAGAAGCTGTAGGTAAGAAAATTGATGGTACATTACTTGGGTTGAGAACTTTCGACCTGATTTTAAATGTAGTCAACCGGCCGCAATGGAATTTAAATATTGTCGTTTTCATATTTTATATTTAAACCGTATTTTTAAGTTTTGTAAAGAAACTGATATAACTTACATTTTATGATGCAGTTATGTATTGCACTCATGTTACTTGATTTTTATCATTATAAAATTCACTCTTTGGTCTGGAGATCTTCTTCCTCTTGTTTTATTAATTTTGTAGCAGAAATTCATTCTATACTATGTTGGCTGCGTTTTCATAATAGGAGATGAACTTCAATGTTGCGACTGTGCAGTTAAGGAAATATAGTTCTTACCACGTGTTCAACTGTGTATTTGGTTTTTAAAAAATTACATTTATTTGCATGTGTCCCCATTTTCTCTTGAACAAGTGAAAGTAGACAGATGAAATTTCACCGTTTTTTATCATACTACCACAGTCTGTGATACTACATTATGTCAATAATGTGGTAATGAACTTACTGGTAGAAGACATAGGTTAGAAACATCTGTAGGAGTCAAAACTTTTCCAAATAATAATACAATAGAGATGGGTTAATTCGACATTCGATCATTGAAATAAATGTCTAATTCCTAGTAATTACTTTTAAAACTAATGTTAATCCCTGCGTAACAAATTTTAACGTGTTTGTTTTTTTTTTTTTTTTTTTTTTGCATTGGGCATGTGATAAATGTTTTCTATATAATTTGAACCTCCTGAATACGAATATGACAATAAAAAGCAGTTTTAGGTTACGTTTTTTTTTTTTTTAGAAATTTTCGAATTTATGTCTATTCAAAATATTGCTTTATATAAAGACCGTAATGTTAAATACTCACTATTCAGAAGATTACAGATTTATTTTTCTGCATTTTCTTTTTTACTGGACATTGGGTACATCACGAGCTAAGGTCCAACAATAGTCTGCTAGCATATTGGTACTCCACTGTTCTTGGTATCTTTTTTAAATATATAAAATTTTTCATCAAATCGCTTACAATGCTTATCACTGAATTTGTCACAATTCTCGGGGAAGAAGTCAAGATGGAGTAAATGAAGTGAATTTTAAGGGATATGTTACAACCCATAGCTTTAAACGCCAACAGTAAATTTTGTACTAGTTCTTCGTAGTACTCACTTCCACGGTGTCCACACCTATGGAGTAACGGTCAGCGCGTCTGGCCGCGAAACCAGGTGGCCCGGGTTCGAATCCCAGTCGGGGCAAGTTACCTGGTTGAGGTTTTTCCGGGGTTTTCCCTCAACTCAATACGAGTAAATGCTGGGTAACTTTCAGTGCTGGACTTCGGACTCATTTCACCGGCATTATCACCTTCATTTCATTCAGACGCTAAATAACCTAGATGTTAATACAGCGTCGTAAAATAACCAAATAAAATAAAAATAAAGTTCCACGGTTACCCAGAAAATTTAATACAGCCTCGTGAATGCGGCTCTCTCTTTTCCTTCCAACAAAGATTCGAAGTGATTGTCCTTCATTATTACTGTAATTTGTGGTCCGTTGAAAACTTTCTCTTTTATTTTTGAGTCACTAAATGCATCAGTTTCATGAGTCATCCCTTTAACAATATTCTTCATTAACCCTAACTTAATGTGTAAACGGGATGAAATTACTTTACTTTGAGGTGCAATGAGTTGCTGTATAATATTTTTCTTCCCTGGCTCTAGTAATTGTGTTGGCCACACTTTTATTTTATAATGCTCATTTCGAGCATATCCCATTCGGACAGAAAGATTTTGTGTAGCCATAATTGCATTCTAAGAAACAATGCTACAACCTTCAAATCCGCACATTTAAACATTCGTACTTTGAATGTTATCATTAAAGCACTTTTTAAAGCAATACACGTCTTATACAGAATACTAACATCAAGGAAATCTCCTGGTAATCTGAAGTGATTTCATGTGGCGAACCTGAATCTCCCCCTCCAAATGGAAACGAAAAGGGCATTAAAACAATTTCTGCTTCTATAAATGGTTTTTACAGAGTAGTATATTGAAAAATATAAACTACAGTAATGTCATCAAAGCTCGCAGTGATATAAATACACATCTGAAGTAAAATCATGTAAACTCAAGCGAATTCATATCGCGAACCAGTTTCACCTCCTCCAAATAGATTCGTGAAAGGGCAATAAAATAATTTACATTTCTACAAGTGTTTCTAACACATTGTTTTCCACATAATAGGTCATCACAAATAGTTTCACAAGAAATACGGTGATTTTTAAAATAAAATACATAGAAAATTATATTGTTAACCTCGAAAACCCAAACTGATGGAACATTTTTCTTGTTATTTTTTTTAATTCAGGAGGTCGAAATTAGTAACAATTTGTTAGTTTTATGTCTGGCGCAAAATGACTGTTGACCACTGTAATGAACATTGCATTGCAATTATCTTCGAAGCTTACGTTTTCGGAAAATTAAAAAATTTCAACGAAAATATTGTGATTCTGGAATCCTAGAGTATGTTGATGAAATGTCATTATTTTTTTCTTTTAGCTATAAAACGTGAGATCGTAACAGGCCATTTGGCCTAATACTTGAAGGGAAGAAGAAGAAGAAGAAGAAGAAGAAGAAGAAGAAGAAGAAGAAGAAGAAGAAGAAGAAGAAGCTATAAAACGTTGTCCTTCAATAGAGCAATTAATTTTATTTTATAACAAAACAAAATAATGTAATTTTTATGTCTTTATGTTGTACCATCTGAAAGCACCTTCTTGATTCTATTTTTAATTAAACTGGTTAGACTTTTCAGAAATCTCAACTCAACTACAGACAAACAAAATGAATAAATTGCCTTTAGGTATATGTACACCTTTACATATAAACAATTTTGTTTTGCATAATATTGCCCTATAAAATTTGTAAACAATTGAGTATAGTACCGGAAAGAGAATGAACTGAACAGATCCCTTGAAATTGTTTCTAAATTGTTTCTAAAAATTATTTTGTTTTAAAATTTGACTTAAAACTGAAACATATCTCATGCAGTTTTCAAGATAGAGCCACAGTTTTTTTCACTATTTTATAGCTAAAACTATTGTTTAATGCCTGACATAGAGCTATTTTTTATTTTCATTTACATTAATTAAATATTACCATATATGTAACATATGACAGTGTTTTATGTTCCATAATTATGTAAAAAAATCCAAAGATATTAACTATATTATTGTAATTTTATTCATTGTCAGGCACTAAGGAAGCTTCAAAATGATACCAATATCTTCTTGGTATCATCATTAGGGAGCGAATTTTTATGTGCTAAAAAATTTAAATATATTTATTTTTATGTGCTAAAAAGTACGAAAATATTTGCTAAAAATTAAAAAATATTTTTTTTTAATATGACAAAAATACCTTACTTAGCTTGGGATAAAAAAATGTTACTAGATACTCACCAACCACACTTGAGTGCTAGTAGTTGGCCGAGAATTGCAGTGAACAACAGAGGTCATCTCCAAATTCTCCATCACAAATGCTTGCCGATTATCTCTGAACAACGACTTATACTGTGAAAACGATCTTTCCACATCACAGGACATCAGACGTGCATATTTAAAGAGAGGAATGTCACAAACACATACACCGTCAGCTTCATCTATAGGCACACCCTCCAATACTTGAGCAACTTTACACATTTTTTTTTATATCTACTGTTTTTCCCAAACACATTCTGGAATTTGTCCCTTAGTACTTGTACTTCTGAACCTGGTAGCGAGTCTAGTTTAATTTTCACGGCACGCACCTCCCTGTTTCAGACAACAGGTTTTTGGATGTTTCGAGTTTTTTTTTTGTGGTGTCACACAAAAAGCTTAGATTTGCTAATAGGAAAGCCAAATCGTTTTCTAAACAACCATCTTTCAGTATATCTTGAAGGATATCGATAGACGAAGCCGATAACAGGGAATCACAACAAGACGTATTGCCGAGCAAGAGGCGAGAGATTTGTCTAAATTAGCCGGCCTGGGTGGCACAAGCACTAGAGGCACGGACTGTTTCTACCGCTTGCTCCGAAGGGCTGTGGGTTCGAGTCCTGTCTCGGGCATGGGTGTTGTGTTTGTATTAATATAAGTAAAACAAAGGAAAACAAATGAAAAACGAAAACAGAAAACAAAAGAGATAACTTTGGTAAACGGCCTCTGGCTGGTCTAAATTTAAAAAAATAATAATATTCATACCCGAGCTCTTATCTGTTGTGTTTCACAAGCAAAGCATTGAATGAAATCATTTTCAGCAAAAATAAACATTCCTAATTATGTGTTGCAAGATCTCTCCTCCTTATCTACGTTAATTTATTCTCTAATAATAACACTGATATGCTGCCTAGCAGTTCTCAGAACTTGAGGCGAAACTAGGACTATTACAAAAATGGATCACGGATACACCACACAGCAGTTAGAAACACAAAGCAACCAAGAATTCTTAAAAAGATAACGTCCTTCTGAATTACATAATTGATTTAGTTTTAAAATGTTTAAAAATTCTTGTAAAAAATTATTTAAGTAAAAAAAACTCCAAGATTTATGTGTTTATAATAGATTTCCTGAAAATATGTATTTACATAATTTTTTGTAAAAATATGTGTTTTTATGTGAAATAAAATTAGGGTTTTAAGCTTGAAACTTCATGTTCGGAATGTTTAACTTTGTTAATTGTGTTTTATCACACGCAAAAATAATATTTAATTACATAGGAATCCACTCCTTAATCATCATATTTGGCTGAGATATCATGTCTCAAAAAATTAAATGTTCTAAAATTACTACTTACAGGAAATGAGCCACAAACTTTCAGAGCACAGAAGCCTCCAGCTTCATATGTCACCCCTTCAGCAGCTTCATGTTGGTCCAGTTTCAGCTTCTTTCTGTCTCTCAGATACCTCCTCCTTGTTTTAACTTCAGATGTTGATGTTTTCTGGCACTTTTGTCCCCTTTTTCCATTGATGCGACTTTGTCCTCATTTTCCATTGATGCGGCTTTTGTCCTCATTTTCCATTGATGCAGCAACTCCTGCGATGGTGCTTGTTTCAGGGTTTACATCCATCCTCCTTAGAATTTCAATTTCTACTTCTGGATCCAAAAATAATATGACACACAGCATTACTGACACACACATTTACAGTTTCCTGAGCTGTATAAACTTCCTTGGGACACCTGTTCCATATTGTTCCATTGAACGCCTCGTTCACATTTTGGGTTTTTCTATGTAAGCACCTTGCCAACAACTTTAGGTCATTCAACCTCTCATATACAGATTTAATCGCTCTTACGATATCTATTTTCATGCCAGGTCCTTTGTGTTTGTATGTTTCTCCTTTGACTTTCACTACTTGGTAAGGACACCAACTCCCTTCACCCAATGGATGCTTAGCATGGAGAGGCTGATCATCATCTGCTGCGATATGGAACAAGGAAACCCAGATTGCTCTACAATTATCTTCTACATTGCCAGTATTGGCCCTCAAAGCAATGCCAAAGTAGTTCTGGAGGTTGTCGATAAGTTTGTGCGTTAGCCCCCCCCTCTACAACCTAGATTGTTTGATTTTGCTAGTTGGCATAGAGCATTTCTAACACGTTTTAGCAGTATTCCACACATTTCAATTTCATAATAGTCCTTCCATTATATGGATCTAGTTCACACACCTTTTCACTGTCATTGAGTGGTGCACAACCATCTTCACATAGTGAACAGAGTCCAGTTTCCTTTGTGCTACTCATGTCGCAGGTTTCGTGGTATCCAAGTCAATTACCAGAGACACTTTTATTTTCGATCCTACTTTTGAACTGATTAAAATCTGGAAGAGCAGTTCGAAGTGACGGTAGTGTTCTTGTAATGCCCAGAAAAATACCTAAACTCACAGATGATGCAGTCCCTTCAAAACTTCCAAATCAGCCATCATATTTGTTCTCTGAATGTAAACAAAACCATGAAGAACCAGAAGAAAGACGAAAAGAAGCAGAGGCGAGAGATGAAGATGCGTTTAGCAAGTGGTTGGCAAATGACGTGATTTCAGATTTTAACCAGTACAAAAGCAGGATCGAAAATATGAAAATTGATGGGTTCAAAGTAATAGTAAATGATATTGAACGAGTCCACACCTGTGGAGTAACGGTCAGCGCGTCTGGCTGCGAAACCAGGTGGCCCGGGTTCGAATCCCGGTAGGGGCAAGTTACCTGGTTGAGGTTTTTTCCGGGGTTTTCCCTCAACCCAATACGAGCAAATGCTGGGTAACTTTCGGTGCTGGACCCCAGACTCATTTCACTGGCATTATCACCTTCATATCATTCAGACGCTAAATAACCTAGATGTTGATACAGCGTCGTAAAATAACGCAATAAAAAAAATATTGAAAGTTGTATTTTTTAAAATTGCCGGTACTTCTGTTGTGCCAAAAATTATCGCGAATTTAAAAGTAATTAACGAACTTAGAAGTAATATTTCAAACAACGACATTTCCATTGCTAGTTCTAAATTTAAATGAGTGCTTGGCAAAGATATGGTAAGTGGTCTAAATTCGACACTCTTTTGAGTCATTTGAAGTCTTACAAAATTTGGAATTTATCACCAAACGAGAAAATTGAACTAGCTTCAAATCTGTAGCGCAACTACTGCGATGAAATTGACGAAAGTCCTGGACTATACAGTAAGGTTAAGTTTTTGAAGGAGCAAGCATAGGCGGAGTTATGGGGGGGAATGGGGAACACTACACCCCAAAAATTGTGTCAACTCCTTTTCCGTTATACAGGATGATTCAAAACCTCTGCGACAAACTATGAGGGGTGATAGATCTAACAATAAGGAACTCTTTTTGTTAAAAAAACTATGTTTTTTGACGCGTCGTTTCGAAGTTACCGTTGAAAATGTTTTTTCGCGGGCGTATGTCAGTGTAGGCGAATGTGTGCATCCCTGTTTGTTTGTTGAGATGTATGTAAGAGACGAAAAGGGCTATTGTTGTTTGTTTACGTTTAATATTCAATACCTTTTCCTTTCAGTTCAGTCTAATCATCAATTGAGAATGGAATGTCTACACTTTTCCCGAGTTAGCCGACATGGTAATGTGTTATGGGGAGGCTCGCAGAAACGGAAGAAGAGCTCTCCACATGTACCAACAACAGTTTCAAAACAGAAATCACCCTCACCACACAATGTTTGCTCTACTTTATCAGCGCCTTCGAGACAATGGGTCTCTTCATCTCCAGCGCATTGGTGGAAGACCACGTAGACATCCATTCTAAATTGATGATTACACTGAGCTGAAATGAAAAGGCATTGAACATTAAATGTAAACAAACAACAATAACACTTCTCTTCTCTTACAAACATCTCTACAAACAAGGGTGCACACATTCTCATACATTGACGTACGCCCGCGCAAAAACATTTTCAACGGTAACTTTGAAAAGACATAGGTTATTTAACAAAAAGAGATCTATCACCCCTCAGAGTTTGTCGCTGAGGTTTTGAATCACTCTGTATATTAAAGTTAGAAAATAATGAATTCAAAAGATGTTTTTTTGCTTTCGTTTATGATTAAGTTTCTGTGCTTAATTGACTAATTAATGTCTTCAGATCATATATCTGGACTATAATATATTTTATTTTAAATTTCTGAATGTATAATAATTTCTATACATCATTTGAATGGGAATATTGAGAAACCACACACGTCCATAAAAGTAAAATTTTCAGGAACGACAAAAACCACACAGTACTTTTACCTACTACTTTGACCCCGTAAAAAAATGTATGTGGTGAAGTACAGTAAGTTAAAGATTAGAGTAGATTTCATCCCTATGCTACATCTCTTTTCCGAGAAAAAATATATAAATCCATTGGATATGTGTTGTTTCTCAATATTTTGAACATACATTAATTAGCAGAATACAATAAAATATTACATCTTTACTCACAACAAATCGTTACTTTGCAAAATTATCACAGATCATCAATATATCATTTTCATTTGTGTACTATTACTGTAAACTTCAAAACAGAACAAAAAAAATTTTTTTATTCAGAATAAATTGTTATTTGCGATTGCAAATCCTTCACAGATCATCAATATAATAAAATATTCATTCATTCTCATGACTAGACAAACTTTAAGCATCGGAATAGAATGTTAAAATGATATTCTTATTCAGGAAAAATTGTTACTTATTTCGTAACATTCATAGATCATCAATATAACAGAATATTAATTTATTTTTATGTACACTCAGAGTAAACGTCGGAATAGAACACTAAAATTAGATTTTTATTCAGAACAAAGGGTAAAAGTAAAAAGTAAACCGTCCACACCTGTGGAGTAAAGGCTAGCGCGTCTGGCCGCGAAACTAGGTTGCACGGGTTCGATTTCCGGTCGGGGCAAGTTACTTAGTTGAGGTTTTTTCCGGGATTTTCCCTCAACCTAATATGAGCAAATGCTGGGTAACTTTCGGTGCTGGACCCCGAACTCATTTCACCGGCATTATCACGTTCATCTCATTCAGACGCTAAATAACCTACTAAAATAATAATAAAAAAAGTAAGTCTGTGGCGCTACAGCACATTAAGGACCAAGACCGACCAGCCAGTTCTGGACTCACGTCCACATGCTGAAGCAGAGGTGAACGATCATCCAACCAGAATGGAGGTATCGAGTGGTATTTTTAAGTAGGTTATTTTACGACGCTTTATCATCATCTTAGGTTATTTAGCGTCTGAATGAGATAAAGGTGATAATGCCAGTGAAATGAGTCCGGAGTCCAGCACCGAATGTTACCCAGCATTTGCTCATATTGGGTTGAGGGAAATCCCCGGAAAAAACCTCAACCAGGTAACTTGTCCCGACCGGGAATCGAACCCGGGCCACCTGGTTTCGCGGCCACACACGCTGTTACCCCACAGGTGTGGACTGGTATCGTGTGGTTAGCATGATGATTCCCCCAGCCGTTATAGCTGGTTTGCGAAACCGTATTTTCGTTACCTATCGCAGCTCCCCAAGTACATCACGATGCTGGGTGCACATCGGTCCCATAGGCCTACACTAGCCGAAATTTCATGAGAAAATTTCTTCCCCCATGAGGAGGAAGCGCGCATTCCTCAGAACAAAGGGTACATATTGCAAATCCTTCACAAATCATCAATATCATATTATTACTCAATCATTTTCATGTGTAATCATAATGTACACTTCCTGCACCCCTTCGTTTTCTGGAATGAATCTGTGGCACTTTTTCAGATGATCCGTCTTTTTTTTTTTTTTTTAATTGGCAAACTTCCTTTATATGGTATGAGGAATCAATGAATGTTCTGATAATACAAAAGTTTTTTTTTTATTCAATGTAGTGGCAATGTAGAGTCACTGGCCGTACAATGGCGATAAAAACTAAAAGGAGAGAAAACGAAATAAATTGAACAATGTGCAAGCGAAACTATGAAGGAGAGGATGTCAACACTGCTGCATTCTTTCTCTGGCCTGCCAGTACCTATCCACAAAGCTGACAGATGAAAGTGCTGGACAAGTCTTAATGTGGGTAATACAAAAGTATATTCCATTATTCTTCCATCTATGTGTACTTTTGCTTTTACAACTCCGGGATTTTCACTGGAGTAATGAAACTGATGGAATTCAGTTGAAAATGGTTCTTACTGAGAACGTGGGGTTCCTCTCACTTGAGTTTCCAGAGACAATTTATTCTTGCAATAATGGCGAGGCCACCATTCTTTAAAATCAATATTTCAGTTCTTTCTGGAACTGTAACTTAACGTAATTTTTTGAACTAGATTGTCTTTTTCAGTTTCCATTCCATGACGCCAAAATCACGGTCGGAGGGGAGGAAGGAATGGCCTCTTATGGGGAAGTAATGTGTGATTGTTTCAAACCTCCCCTGTGCTGGGGAAAATTGTATTTAATATACAATGTTACCAAACTATAATAATTATTTTTAATTAATTGATCGTAAATCTTATGCATGTGCTGCCAATCTAAGAATCTAAAATATTTAGAAACCTCACAAGTCCTGAACATATGTGGTTTCTCTTCATACTGGAAAGTAGCCATACCCATGCGCTCCGCTGCACTTGTTAGAAATATATATAAAGTAATTGCATAATTAAAATTGTATTTAAGTAATTCAAATGCGAACATTTTGGTCCAATGATAATTCCTTTAACATATTTCTTATTTGTAAATAATTAAAATATGATCATTTGGTTCAGAAAACATCCGTTTTTGATGCAACGATAATCCGTTTAACATTTTTTTTAAATTAGTCTTGAATGCATCTTTAATAAATCACTCCAAATTAATAGAGTGGATTGTGTATGAAGATTATTTCTCTGTGCGTAAAGATCTATTTTCATCTTACCTCATTCCTTATATGTAGTACTACATCCATCTAGAGAAACCACAAATTTCAGATAGTGAAGGAATTATCCAAATTAGCTTCTGAGATTACTTCATACAAACAGACAAATTTAATATTCTCTGTATATTAATACTGATAAACGTCAAGGCCGCCTTAAATGGACGGAGTCATTTGTTTTAATTTCATTATAGCCATTGATGTCGTTCCTGCAATAACTCCTTTGTGACATATCGGTTTTCAGATTTTTGCTCTATTAAATAACTTAAATAGTTATACAGCAAATAATACAATCTCCTATAGGCTATATGTAATTATATTTCTTTCTTTGGAAAATGTAAGAATTCACGATCTCCTATGTACCACTGCCATAGAATGAATAAATCTGTTTTTTCTTCCTACTGAAAAAGTTTATATTTAGCATATAGGAATTACGGAACGACACTATAATCTGAGGCGGTGTTGAAAATGTGTTGTATTGTTATTTTAAAACTCTTGTATATCCTTAAATATCAGTCCTATCAAAATTTTGCCTGGAATAAAACTTATCGGAAATAATGTTTAAAGAAACTTTTGTTATGTCACATTTATCACAAAAATCAATAATAAGCGAGATATTTCGGTTTATTTAATTCAGGCCCATTTATAACCCCCCTTTTAAATACAGTATTTTGAATGCCATATAGCATAAAATCTAAGTTACAACGAACTTAATTTATGCTCCAATTTTCATCGAAATCCGTTCAGCCATTATCGCGTGAAAAGGTAACAAACAGACAGACTGACAGACAGACAGACAAACATACAAACAAAAATATCAAAAAAGCGATTTTCGGTTTCAGGATGATTAATTACACATGTTAATACCAATTATTTTTGGAAAATCGAAAATTACCGGAAAAATTTCGCTTACAGATTTATTATTAGCAGGGAAAGGATTTATATGTAAATACATATTTACTTATAAAGCTAATATAATTTATATTTTGCATTATCTTTATGTTTCACAATGTGTAGGGTTGAAAAATCCTACTTTTATTTTCCATATTTTTCCATATTTTAGAGTTTAGTACATATTTTCGTTAATTTCCATATATTTTCCATATTTCATATAAAACAGTCCATATTATATTAGGTTTAACAATAAAACAAAACAAAATTCCATTAACTTTTAAAAATACATTTCAACAATAGAGATTTAAACACATGTTCAGTAATCCCTTTAACATCAGAGTTATTTGAAAATTAGCAGTCCTATCAACAATGGGAAAGTAAGTTACAAAACTGTATTAATTTAATTTAAAATTTTTAACAGACTTCAGTTGTGCAGCTCAACAGTTAAATGCCAGTCAGAGTACACATAGGTTCAGTTTTGTAAATCATACTATAAAGACGGTAAATATGCCAAAAGTACGTCATTCAGTCAATTTAAAATCAAAACTAACAAGTTACATTTCAGAATTTAAAGAAGATGGTTTATCAACTGACAATAAAATATTATTTTGTAATTTGTGTCAGTGTGCAGTATCATCTACACAAAAGTTCCTGGTGCAACAACACATTACAACTAGTAAACATCAGGCCAACAAACAACTAAATTCCAAGCAGAGACAATTGTTTTTAACACAACCAACAACATCGAATGTAAGATCTGAGTTTAACATCGACCTGTGCCGTTCTCTCATCTCTGCTGATATTCCTCTCTACAAACTAAAGAATAAGGTCTTCAGGGAATTCCTTGAAAAATATACTCAACATACAATCCCGGATGAGTCAACACTTAGGAAGACGTATGCTCCATCCATCTACGATGAGACAATACAGAAGATAAGAGATGAAATTAAAGATAGTTCAATTTGGGTTTCCATTGATGAGACTCCCGACAAAGAAGGTAGACTTGTTGGTAATGTAGTTATCGGTTTGTTAAGTGAACAATATTCTGAACGAATTCTTTTACATTGTGATGTTCTAGAAAAGTGCAATAACAAAACTATAGTTAAACTGTTCAACGAAGCTATGGGTATCCTGTGGCCAAAGGGTATTATGTACGATAATGTGTTATTCTTTATTAGCGATGCTGCCCCTTATATGGTCAAAGCTGGACAAGCATTATCTGTTGTATATCCTAAATTGACTCATTTTACTTGTATGGCGCATGCATTTCATCGTGTGGCAGAAGTGGTCAGAGACAATTTCCCTAAAGTAGATTTGTTGATTTCATCAGTGAAAAAAGTATTTCTCAAAGCTCCCAGTAGAGTTAACGTGTTGAAAGAAATGTACCCTGAAATTCCATTGCCACCAAAGCCAATTTTAACTAGATGGGGTACATGGCTAGAAGCAGTTGAATATTATGCCGAACATATAGACTCTATTAACAATGTTCTCCTTGCATTGGACTCTGAAGATGCAGTCTCAATTGATACTGCGAAAACAGTTACCTGTGACATAAGTGTGAAGAATGACTTAGCTCACATTCAGCATACATTTTCATGCATCATAAAAACGCTCAAAAGTCTCCAAAATAGGCACCTTTCACTATCTGAAAGTTTTGAAATTATAAATAGTACTGTGGAACAACTGAATCGTGGTAGAGGTAAAGTTGCAGATGCAGTAAGAGCTAAGGTGGACACTGTACTTTCAAAAAACCCTGGATATGAAGAACTACAAAAGGTTGTTGCTGTGATGAGTGGTGAATCAACAGTGAAGATTAACTTGGACTTATCCCCAGCAGACATTGTGAAATTGAATTATGTACCAGTTACTTCTTGTGACGTCGAACGCTCTTTTAGTCAGTATAAATCTATCCTCAGAGACAATAGAAGAAGATTCACTTTTCAGCACTTGAAAGAAATGTTTGTAACCTATTGTTATGGTAACAGACAATAAAAATTGTGTTTTGTTGAAACTACATTGGAAGATAAGGTACGTCCATTATATTTTTTGTTTAGTTTGATTAAAATGTACCAATATTTAACGTACATAGTCATTTTTTTATAATTTTAAGTCCATATTTAATTCCATATTTTGGTAAAAATCCATATTTAATTCCATATTTTGGTAAAAATAACTACATATATATTTACATATTTCATATATTTTTAGTCCATATAAATCCGTTCCCTGATTATTAGTATAGATAAGTTGAGCTGAATTCTGGCATAGGATATGATGGAAGATGTGTCCAGTGGCGATTCCTCCTTAAAGGATATGAGGATGATCCTACAGTTTAATTTCGTGCCTCTGAGGATAGAAAACATTTTAATTACAGATTTTATTTATAATGCTTCCCGATGTAATAATTTTCTTCAAACTTTCACTTTCTGTCGTGAGTTGTCGCCACTGCACATCTCAGACCTTAGGAAAACTTTCCGAGGAACCATCCAAGTATCTTGCAGCAAACGGTTTTTTCTAGCAGTGAAGTTACGGACAAGGGTGAGTGCGGAGGGTGGGGTATGGCTTGCCTTTAACCGCATTTGAAAAAAAAAGTTATGTTTTATTTAACGACGCTTGCAACTGCAGAGGTTATATCAGCGTCGCCGGATGTGCCGGAATTTTGTCCCGCAGGAGTTCTTTTACATGCCAGTAAATCTACTGACATGAGCCTGTCACATTTAAGCACACTTAAATGCCATCGACCTGGCCCGGGATCGAACCCGCAACCTTGGGCATAGAAGGCCAGCACTATACCAACTTGCCAACCAGGTCGACTACCGCATTTGAGGATATGACCGTATATCCTAATACTACGACCCTTCTTTCTGGGTGGTGGTGAGGAAACCCTGTCAGAGACTACAATACGAATTTCAAGTACCCTTGTAGCCTCTTTAAATGCAGTTCATTGATCATTTTAAAAGAACGCAATAAACGAAATAATAATTTAAAATGATATAAAAATAAAATGAATCAAAACCAAAATTACATAAAAATAAATAAAATAAGCTATAGGCTAAAAAACACAAGAATTAACAGGATTTTCAGACGACAGGACTGCTGAAAGAATATCTGAAGTTGTATTTGATCATTCAGAAGAATTTAACTGTAGCAAGAAATTAGTTGCTCATACTCTATTTTTATTATTATTATTATTATTATTATTATTATTATTATTATTAGTTTCTGTCTTGGTCATCAGTCGTCAATCTCATATCCTACAAACAAAAAATATCACGAGTCGCCACTGGTAGTGCCTCTCTTCAGAATGATGCGTCCTGGCGTGTAGAATACAAAATGGCATGTAACTCAATTTCGTAAAAAAGGGGACATGTGGGGTTTCGCAATATTCCCATTCATTTGAGGAATGAAAGCACTGTAATGTTTCCTTTGTAACAGCCTGTACTCATGTGTTAGAAGTCTTCAGGTATTCAGGCCGCCACTTGGAGAAATATGAATAACATACTGCACAACATCCGGTATAATGTGTAAACTTAAAGACGAGATTAAATAAAATAGAGTTTACATTTGTTATGATATCTTCAGGAAAGTAAGCTTCATATAAAAAAACTTTGTTAACATTGTTACGTAATTTTATTGATGTATGCATGTATTTCTGTACGACAGACAAAAAGAGGGAGTTTGTTTGAAGTTTTCCCTATTATAATTTGTAGTAGACCTACAGTTCAAGCCCTATACAACTCGGTCCGAAACATTGTGGATTTGGATGTAACTCTGTAAGATACATGCCCCCGAAGATAAATGATGTCCCCCATAACCCTGTTATATGGGGATTCTATGGTTTTGCTTTGCCCCCCTCCCCCTCCAAGAAAACGGTTCTCTCTCCGCCTATGGGAGCAAGTATCACTGTTAACAACAAAAGCGCCGAAATACTCAATTGATATTTTAGTATGAGCATCCCTGAATTATTTTTCAAATCCGCCATCCTATAGACCAACCGTGGCGAAAATGTGACTCACGAGCACATTGTGGCTCGCAATGATAGCTGTGTATTTCTCTTGCTTCCTACCCCTCACAACCCCCACCCTCTCACTCACTGGAGTCAAACTCCGTTCCATTTGTATTTGTCTCTGACCTGCGAGTGGCGTATCATCGCAATGTCTCTCTCGAAACCATGTACCTCTACAAAAACGAAAGTTTCAAGTAGGATGGGAGGACGCATTTTTTTTTCTGCCAATATCATGAGAATATTAAATATATGAATTGTTCACTATTACGAGGAAAACGGTTGTATAACATAAAACGGCATTACACTACATGTTACTGATGAAACATTAAAAGGTTAAGTTATATTATTATTATTATTATTATTATTATTATTATTATATCTGCACACTGATCCTTTTTCAGCAGATTTACGAATAATGCGGTTAGATTTTCATTTTAAACTCAGAGATTTACAATGTGATGTTAAATGAAAGCTAGATGTAAGAACTTGGCAAATGTTGAACTTTTCAAATCTTTGCCAAAAAATAAATATCCGAAGTTTCTTTCTTTCGCTTGCTCTTTTCAAGCCATGTTCGCTACAACTTACACTAGTGAAAAATTATTTTCAACAATGAAAATAGTAAAAACCATATTTAGATCACGACTGACAAACAAATACCTTCGTGATCAACTATGACTGGCAGTAAGTGACTCAATTCCTGATTCTGAAACTCTATCGCAGAGACATTCTGAAGACAGTTAATTTTAGGTTGTGATAATGTGTCCTATGTTTCCTTGTTCATTTCTTTCTTCGTTACGCGTGCTAAACATTAGTTGTAGCCTTCTACTGTATAAAATTATATTTAAGTGCTTGACGTAAGGAAAATGAAAATCCGTTAATAAGTCAAACAGTTGCTTCACTTCCCCTTCGGGTGTCCGCCTCCCTCCATAGGTGCTATGCATGTTGCAGGTTACACAGTGGCTCGGCGCATGATCACATTTTCGCCACGGCTGCTATAGACAATTATGGAGTTCCAATGTGCTCACCATTCCTCATCCTAACTATCTAAGACAGCTATCCCACTCCTTGAGTCCAGAAAGCTCAAATTCCTATTGATTAAAATATCTTTCTGAAAAAGATTTGACATTAGAAGATCATGAGAAAGTTGTTAACTTATTATTGGATGAAATTTATGTTAAACCTGCAATTTCTTACAAGGGTGGCAAAATACAGGATTTCGCAGATAAATTGAACCTGCTACCACAATGCAAGAATTTATGATTACGTCACTCTGCAAACAATAAAGATACATCATAAAGTCTTTTTCCCGTAAAGAATTTGACTTCAGGAAAACTTTACGAGTTCGCAGTATCAATTCTAAATATCCTGAATCAGTGCGGATTTCAAGTTATCACTCTCATTTCAGATAATAGAATCAACTTGAACATGCTAGAGAAATTATGTTATGAAGTGGAGATGATGGTAACTACAGGGGAGATTTAGATGCTGCTGTGGAATGTGGTTGTGAAGATGTTATTTTTGATTGTGAGGATGTTGAGGTAGAGGAAAATAATATAATGGCGCTGATATAGGCCTACTACATTGCAGGTTATGTTGCCAAGTGTGTAAGTGTAGCAGTAAAGTGTGTAGGATGTCGACATGTTTTATACAGTGATCAGACATTAGAATATTCCGGTTATATAGTAGAATTGAATAATATTTAAGAATAATAGATAGAGGAGGACTCTTGTGACGCACACAATTCGTAACAAATGTGACTGTACTTGCATATAAAGTGTTTAATTTCGGACAAATATGAGAGTGACTTAATTAACCCCCTACTGCATGAGTTATTTTCTCAAATAAAGTTCAGCTGTTTTATTGGCGCCATAGACTCAGAGATACCAACTTCTTAAATTTTCTTCGACTCTGTCTTCGTCGGTGCAACAAAATCACGTCTCTTAAAGGCGTCTCTTAAAAACATTAATACGTGAAAAATGTGAAAGTGTTGATAAAAGTGATGACTTACAGTGTGTGATTGCGGACATTCCACAAGTATGCTAGTTTCTAGAGCCACAACTATATTGGATGATATTCTAAAATGAAACAAGATAGTATTGCCAGTGCTTCAGGAACAAGAAGAAAATTGCAGACTTTCATAAAAAAAACAGGTACCGGTAACAGTGTGTATTTAAATGACATCTGATGAATAACTTTACTGCTTCTACTTCTTTAGAGAACTGCGCATTCCTGTCAGTTTTCTGCTTTCTTAACTGTCGTTTTTCTGTACTAACAGTAGTAAGAAACGAGCGTTGAGTGACTTCCGCCGAATTTGGAATAGACATCGACTGACTTGAACTGCCAACATAGAAAACAAAAAATTACTACCTGTTCAAGAGCGCCACACTCAATCTCTTTCACCTTCATCTTGACGATAATAAGCCTAAACTAACCTAACCTAACCTGTCACCAAAATCCTAAGCTAATCTAACCTAACCTAACTTGTCACAGATTCGCCTATACAAAGCATAACAAAAGCCTAAACTGTCCTAATCTAACCTGTTACAGTTTCGTATATGGAAAGCATAATAAAAGCCTAAACTAACCTAACCTAACTTATCACAGATTCGCCTATACAAAGCATAACAAAAGCCTAAACTATCCTAACCTAACCTAACACTAAAATTCCAAACTAACCTAACCTAACCTGTCACTAAAATTCTAAACTAACCTAACACAGATTTACCTATACAAGGCATAACAAAACCCTAAACTACCGTAACCTAACCTGTCACCGATAAGTATGTAAGACATAATAAAAGTCTAAACTAACCTAGCCTGTCATAATACTCCATTTTCTTACCCCTACACACCTCCCTGAGGTATGAAAATGGCCGAATTTCTATGCCGCTAGAACATTGCAAACTAGCGTGAAATGTTTGTAATGTCTCGTAAGTTATGTTGGTACGACATGTAAGACTCCTGAACATGCATATATCCGCAATAGGAAAAGAAGTCAATCAACACTCGTTTAACAACCGGAGTACGTAGCAATATTACTAGTGGTGGTAGTAGTAGTAGTAGTAGTAGTAGTAGTAGTAGTAGTAGTAGATAAAATAATAATTATGCTGATTTCTGTCTTGTTAATATAATTTACTATTAACTAGAGTAAATAACGCCGAGCACCGCTATTATTAAATATGCAGAGCATGCCCCGTTTGTATGACGTCACGATTCTGCTATCCAGGCCTGATAAAGAACTTATAGCGAAGGCTCCCGGCAGAATCCTATGAATGAATGAGTGTATGCCCTCTTGTTCTCTTTTTTATCCACTGTCCACGTAGAACTACGTCTTTCTCCTCAGGAGGTTCCTATGAGTGATAACTCTGGAATTTTTTTTCTTGTTAGGAGGGAGGGAGCGAACATCCCACGCACTACGACCTGAGGTCTATTGTACACCCCATATATGGGATGAGTTGCGTGCCCACCGATCGGTTCCCTACGCGCACTGACCTAACCTCTTGACCCCCTTAACGACCGGTCACTACAGCCAACAAAGTCCATGTACCACTCCCGCTCCAGCAACCCCTCCAAGGCTTCCTTAACGGTCCGAGGCGGAAGTCCTCGACAGAGAAGGTTTGCCCCGGGTTCCGTTGCAGAAGCTATCCATCATCACTTGAATACAATCCACAGAGGCCGGTTGAGAGAGCCAGGAGCTTCGGAGGGCCACTGTAGAGCGATCTGAAAACCAGAAGAAGTAACGGGATGATGAACGAAAGGATGATAGGGGAGGAAAGGAAGTGGCGAAGTTGAGTGGGGTTCCAATTGCCTGATAAAGTTACCTGATATTCAACCATAGGAGTGAGGGAAAAACCACGGAAAAACCTCACCCAGGCAACTCGTCCCGACCAGGAATCGAACCTGTGCCCACTGGGTTTAGAGTTAGACTCGCTAACCCCTCAACCACAACAGTGGACTAACTCTGGAATTAACTGTCACTGTCCTGGTGGAGTGGAAGAGAAGTCCTGATGGCCTTAACCTTACCAGAATAAATAAATAAGTAGTAATAATAACCCACACTTGTTCTCCTTGTCTCCTTAGCAATTAGAATAATAGTTGGAAAGGCTAGAGAATTGTGTAGATCATTTTTTTTTTTAAATGAGAGATTCTGACCTTAACAAATCAGTACATATACTCTTTAATAAATTTCCTTTTATGTGATAAAGAAACTTTTCTAACTAATTCAGCCATACATAGCACAAATATTCGCAGAAAGAATGATTTTCATACACCATCATCAAATTTATCATGCTATCAAAAGGGAGTGCGTTACACGGCGATAAAAATGTTCGATAGTCTTCCTGAAGACATTAAGAATCATAACCAAAACCCTGCATTACTTAATATCTCACACTTTTTATCCTGTAGATGAATTCTTGACATTTCACAGTACTGAGTAAATATTTTAGTACTATTAAATGGTAAACATATTGCATTGTATAATACGTTATTGTTATTAAGGTACCCATATTAATTGTGTACCGGTATATATTTAATATTTGCGTTTTTATACGTTAAACGTAAGAATTGGATATGTTAGGCTATATTCTATGCTATAAAGCAACTGTAAGAATATTATGGAAAAAATTAATCTATCTGCCTGCCTGCCTGCCTGCCTGCCTGCCTGCCTGCCTGCCTGCCTGCCCATCCATCCGTCTGTCCATCTATCTGTCTTTACCTTGATCGTCTTGTATTTTCTTTGTTTTTGTATTCTTTATTTTCTCCTTGCATATTTAGGAAAAAAAATTACATTTGTTTGTACCAAATTTTCTCTTTAAAGGACAAAACTAAAATTTTTTCAAACATCTATTATCATAATACACTGCTCTCTTAAACTGACTGAGCATATTGGGAATTCAATCAATAGATTTCCCAAAATAGGCTATGAAAAGTTTCATATAAAACAATGGAAGATAAAAAATTAATGTGCATTAAATTGTGAATTATTTGAAAGAAACATCATATATTCTGTGTGACAATGTCATAAACTGTGAAGGAACGAAAGTAACTTACTTGCATATCATATGAAATATACACTGTCTACATATCGAAATAATGGTCTTTATACATTGGGAGGAAAAAACAAAACAAGAAGAATATAAATATTTTCGCTGCCAAACACTTCACCATTTTATTCCATCACATACCTCTTAAGACATTCAACTTCTTATGTAGGGTTCCGAAACAATTAACAAGTAATTATGAAAAATACGTTCGTTTGTATCCTGGCAGTAATATTAATGCAATTCTTACACACCAAAAAATGCTGTAAATTGAGTTTTCAATACATATCATTACAGCTTTAAATAACTATTGAAGTAATGTCTATAAAATACAAACAAGTAGGCTACAGATAAACTAGGTTTGAAGACTATGGCTATAGAAACAATTGAGACAAGATACACACGTACGGAGTGTTGACAAATTTATACAGATGGATCTCTCATATCATATTCAAGAGGTGCAGGAACTGGGTGAATATGCCCTGTCTTTTCATTTTACTATTCTGTAGGAGAATAAGTTATACAATAAATTTTTAAGTTACTGCTATTTACATATTACTTACAAATGGCTTTTAGAGAACCTGGAGGTTCATTGCCACCCTCACATAAGAACGCCATCGATCTCTATCCGAGCAAGATTAATCCAGTCTCTACCATCATATCCCACCTCCCTCAAATCCATTTTAATGTTATCCCCCATCCATGTCTCGGCCTCACCAAAGGTCTTTTTCCCTCTGGCCTACCAGCTAACACTCTATATGCATTTCTGGCTATTTACATATATGTTTGCAAAATCTCTTATACAGATTAAATAAATTCTAATTATCAGATTGAAGGGCAGCCATACAGACTATAACCTTGCAACAGACCACAAAAAAAGCTAAAATACGTGATTATAAAAAAGATGCATTATCTAACTAAACTACAGAAAAAAATAGTTGATTCCTTCCCATGGTTACATAAGGAAAATGAAACAGCAGACTTTTGGCTAAAAAGAGAACAGAAATTTTACAACAATCCAATAACAGACTTCCATTTTATTCTGTAAAACAACTAAGCAGAAGTAAATTCAGATCTGCCCAAAACAATAAAATTCAGATGGAGCAAATGATACAACCTGGAAATTTTGAATGATTAACCCCGAGATAATCCCTCATGGGCCACATAAATCAGGTTGATAACAAGTCATGTCATGCAAATCTAGTCTTTCAGGTGAAGCTCCCTGTAAAGCAGATTTGAATAATTTCAAGGGAAAAATTGTTCCGGGGCCAGGTATCGATCCTGGGACCTCTGGTTGAACATACCAGCGCTCTACCACTGAGCTACCCGGGAACTCCACCCGACACTGTCTCAACTTTTCCCTTTATATCCACACAACTCGCGTGGGCTGACGAAATGCCAGAGACTCACAACGAGTGCACACAATCTCTGTGTGACTTGGAATTGTGGTTTTCTGTTAACGTACACAGTAACATATATATATTATGCAAATCTAGTCTTTCAGGTGAAGCTCCCTGTAAAGCAGATTTGAATAATTTCAAGGGAAAAATTGTTCCGGGGCCGGGTATCGATCCCGGGACCTCTGGTTGAACGTACCAGCGCTCTACCACTAAGACGGTGTCAGGTGGAGTTCCCGGGTAGCTCAGTGGTAGAGCGCTGGTACGTTCAACCAGAGGTCTCAGGATCGATACCCGACCCCGGAACACTTTTTCTCTGGAAATTATTCAAGTCATGTCATGATTATTTGACAAGCCACCTGCACAGGATAGAAATTTCCCATACATCAGCCCGTGTACGGTATTGTTTGATGCAATTGAAGAAATGAACATCGAACACATCAAGGGATGCAAAACATTGCTACAACAAGATAACATCATACAAAAATATTGGGGTACAAGACAGCGATTGACTTATTGTCAAGTGCCTAGGGCAGTGATCATCAACTCACATATGAACAGGCGCGGGCAATGCTTGGCTGACATGTGCTTACTGTACCGGGCAGAGGACCAGTTTGTGATGTTGCGTTGTAGTGAGCAGAGGTGGTTCTTGCCATCCATTCAAACAAAAGATGTGAGGAGTAGAAAACACTTCAAAACGTTGGCCACACTGAAGAAATACAACTTACAGATACATTATACAACTCACAGTAACGAATATGGCAGATATGAAGATGAAGAGCGTGTAGCATTACTTCAACAATTGAAGGAAAATGAGCTGCTGTTTAAGATCACAATGTTAGTGAATCAGCTGTGCGACTCGGTTATAAAATTTCACTTGTAATAGTAAAATATTACAAACCTTTTAAAGATTGAAAATTTGAAGAATGTTTAATTACAACTGAAGAACTTCTCACAAGTGTAGGAGTTTGAATCTATCAGCTTGTCTCCTTCCACCATGATGCGTCCCATCCGAAGTCTAGCCGAGGACGTTCAGGTGCAACTAGTAATTATTTGTCAGTCTTTCATTTGTTATTCTTTTGACAGTAGATGAAAATACTTATGTAAGCGATAATCCCCAACTGGTGATTTTTGTAAGAGGCGTTATTGAAAACCTTCAGATTAAGGAGAGCTCTTACTTATTGTTCTCATAAAGTATACTGCTACTGGTTCTGATTTTTCATGTAGAGGTTGTAGAAATTATTTTGGACTTCCTTTATATCCTTGGCAACTTGGCATTGTTCATGGTGAAAAAAGAAAAGCCTGTATCATAAGTGGAAAATGACAAAATGGATTTGTGAATTCGCCTTCTTAATGGAATTATCTGAATGCTTTAAATTGTTTTCGACAAGGTAAGAACAAGATTATTATACAGTTATATGACAAGAGTGAAGGCATTTAATATGAAACCACATCTAATTGTGGAATGTTAGCTTAACTAAAAGGATAAGTTACAGCACATTTTTCAAAATTAACAACGATATAGGCATACTAGTTTCTTAAGACTTTGGATTTCAAAGAATATATTCACACATCATGCGATCTGTGCCAGGAATTTGATTCTAGATTTAAGGACCAGGAAAATTTTCAATTTGATTTTCGATTATTATTTGTAATTGAAACTTATTGATTTACTTTACGATAGTGAATTGAAGGGTAAATATAAAAATAAAAGAAGTTATCTGACTTTTATATGAACTAGATTAATTTTCCGGGCTGAGAGGCCGTGGTCTATTAGTTGGTTTTATACCAGACGTTTCGTCTGCAACTGCGGCAGACATCTTCAGTGGAGTGGTATCCGAGGTTGCAAGACTCTTCTCGGCGTATCTGAGGCAACTGATCCTGTGTCTGGTTGTGCGGGCGTATTTATAGTGCGGCTCGCGGGCCGAGGCCTGTTGTCGCTGCGGTCCGCGCCGCTTTGTTCGCTGCTCCCGTTCTGGGTTCCGTCCTTTTGTTGTAGTGGCTTCTTATCTGTTCTGTTTAGGACCGGGTACCAACACTTGTTTAGCTTTACGCCTTCTTCCTTGCGATTAAAGTTGTTGTTATGTTTATGTATTTCGATCGCTTCTCTATGTAGACGGGGGAAGAAGTGCGTCGTCGTGCTCAAGATGTCCGTGTCCTTGAATCTTATGTTGTGATCGCCCTCTTGATAGGCATGTGCTGCCACTGCCGATTTGTCGATCTGTCCTAGGCGGCAATTCCTATTATGTTCTGTCAGTCTCGTCCTGACGCTCCGCTGTGTAGTACCGATGTAGACCTTCCCACACGAACACGGAATCCTGTAAACTCCGGCGGACAGCAGCTTATCTCGTTTGTCCTTGGATGACCTCAGCATGTTCCGGATTTGCTTGGTCGGCAGGAAGGTCGTTTCCACTTCATGACACCTCAGCACCCTGCTGATCCGGTCCGTCACATTCCTTAAGTAGGGTAGGAAGACCGCGCCCTTCTTAGTCGCTCGTTCCTGTGACCTCATCGACGGTGTTACTCTGGGGCGCATGGCTCTCTTTATCTCCGGCCTTGAGTAGCCATTGGCCATGAGTGCTGTCGATACATGGCTCAGCTCCCGTTGGATGTGTCGTGGCTCGGCTACCCGCCTGGCCCTGTTGATCAGGGTTTTCATCATGGCCCGTTTCTGGCCGGGATGATGATTCGAGGTCTTATGCAGATATCTGTCTGTGTGGGTCGGCTTCCTGTAGACGTCATGACCTAGGGTGCCATCTGTCCTCCTTTCTACCATAACGTCCAGGAAGGGTAACCTGCCGTCCTTTTCCGACCTTCCTGCCGACCAAGCAAATCCGGAACATGCTGAGGTCATCCAAGGACAAACGAGATAAGCTGCTGTCCGCCGGAGTTTACAGGATTCCGTGTTCGTGTGGGAAGGTCTACATCGGTACTACACAGCGGAGCGTCAGGACGAGACTGACAGAACATAATAGGAATTGCCGCCTAGGACAGATCGACAAATCGGCAGTGGCAGCACATGCCTATCAAGAGGGCGATCACAACATAAGATTCAAGGACACGGACATCTTGAGCACGACGACGCACTTCTTCCCCCGTCTACATAGAGAAGCGATCGAAATACATAAACATAACAACAACTTTAATCGCAAGGAAGAAGGCGTAAAGCTAAACAAGTGTTGGTACCCGGTCCTAAACAGAACAGATAAGAAGCCACTACAACAAAAGGACGGAACCCAGAACGGGAGCAGCGAACAAAGCGGCGCGGACCGCAGCGACAACAGGCCTCGGCCCGCGAGCCGCACTATAAATACGCCCGCACAACCAGACACAGGATCAGTTGCCTCAGATACGCCGAGAAGAGTCTTGCAACCTAGGATACCACTCCACTGAAGATGTCTGCAGCAGTTGCAGACGAAACGTCTGGTATAAAACCAACTAATAGACCACGGCCTCTCAGCCCGGAAAATGAATCTACATCTATAGACTCCGGCCATGAAAGCCTACACTGCAAGATTTTATATGAACTTTTCATGAGTTAGATTTCCCCGATTGTACAGACATATCTGTGCGAACAGTAATTTTTTCGTATGATGAAGATAAACAAGCCATGTCATGGAAGCCAAGTATCGGATCACAACTTAAAATGTGCTGTCACATTATGCACTATACAAACAATAGTTCCAAACGTTGAGAAATTACTGCGGGAAAAGAGAATTAAAGAAATCCTGAAAAATCAGAGCTAATGCCAGTGTTGAGTGAACTAATTTCTACATTAGGCCTACTATTCCTAGGGTTTATATAATATGTTTTGTTCAACATTTTCTTTAACAGAAGCAGTTTATACATTTACAGTAATTGCCATGCATTGCCCGAATAATTAACATGAAATATGTATTACATTTCTGAAAGTAATTACAAATTTATTAACTTCTAACTTTGTTGAAAATAAGCTACAATGTTTTTTTTTTTTTTCAAATTGCTTAAGATAGTTTATTTAGTTATTTCTATTCAGCCCGTATCTTTTTTCATCAGAAAACAATCATAAACCTATGCAGTAAATTATTCATATTGTGGTCCCGCTGCTGAACATCTTACCTGCCCTGTTATGACTTTCCCTTGCCCAGCGGGCGAGCAGGCAAGGCTTGAGGACGACACAGTGCTCTGAGTTGAGGACCACTGGCCTAGGGACTGGACCAACAACAATATATCATCTGTACAATCTAAGTATAAAAATATGCAACATTCAGAAAGGTAACCATTACACTGCAACCAGACTTGCAATCAAAGTTCATGCTGTAAACATGCCGCGTTCCTATGTGGGCTGTACTTTGTAACTTGGGTGCACAACCCGAGTCTATAGCTTCAATAAAATCGATTAGGCACGTTACCAGGGGCGTATTTAGGCCTAGGCAGACTAGGCAGCTGCCTAGGGTGGCTATTACTGATAATTTTCTTTATATTTTTTTAATTTTATTCATAATTCTTTAAAAGAGTACATGAACTTAAATGCACAATGAAAAAGATATCAGTTACATTGGCAACAATCAGTTAAAATTTAATCAACAGTCTGCCAAGGAAAAAAGACAGTTTTTCAATATTAGTGTCACAATGCAATCATTAGTACTTTTTTCAATGTTAAGGTTGACGCTCACTGGCACGAACCGACCGGAACGGAAATCTACAGCAGTCCGTCTTCCGCGGAAGCTCTGATGCTCACTGCTCGGAATATTCCGGTACAGTCGACAGGTAGTCTGTTTTAAACATAGAGTGGGATAGTAGTTCCGAAGATTATTTTATTTTACTGAGTCTTTAGCTGATGAGGAAGGAAAAAAGAAAAGAAAAAAGAAAATATGGGTCCATAACTAGAGCCCGGATTTTATGTAATGTGAAAATGAGAACTATGTAGACTACATAAATATGAAGCTAAAAAGTATGTAGATAAATATGTAATAAATAAAAAAAAGTTGGTAATTTAAAATCTAAGCTTTATTAGATGTATTTGTGCACACTAATAAAAAATTACAGGTGCACATGTGATTGAACCTCATTGTTTGGAGGCGCAATTAATAATTGAATATTTTTACATATTTTCTACGGTTATTGATCGTCTCGTCAACGGCAACCCATACGTAGGAATCATCAAGTCCATCTCTAATCGTTTCCATTGTGTCTGTGTAGCAGGAGTTCAAATATTTTTTCCGGAGTGTTGATTCATGCGAAATATTGAAGTTGCAGTATTTGCGTAGGAATGCTTGGAACTTTGGAACTCCAAGTTTATACCACTGTATATGTTTGCAGCAACCATTGCCATGCACAAATTTTTATTAAATTCACTTGTAGAAGACGAATGTTTCAGCACCACTTGTGTAAGAAGAACTTTTTCTTTTCGACGGAGCATGTTTTTTATTTCTCACATGAAGTTCAATTTTTAAATGCTATTCTAATTGTGACTTCATGGAGCACCCAATGCGTTTGTCACACACTTTGGACTGCACGATTTTACCATTTTAGTAAAGGAATCTTCAATTGAAATCCAGTCTTTTAACTTGGATGCGAATGGCAGTAGGCTTGCTACTTGTATTACCTGATGTCAAAATAAGTTTCTTAAAAAAAAAACAGAAAAAACTATTGTTTTCTTTTAGAGCAACTGATTCATTCTTTCCTTCACTACTACCATTCGCATTGGTATTTGTACCTACTTTACCGTTACTTCTCAAGGGATACAAACTATTAGCATTGCAAAGAGATGTCCATTTTTTGACAGAATACGTTATTATTTTCAATTATCAAATTATATTTATGCACTAGAGACGAAGGGATAAGCTTTATAAACAATTTTAAAAATAACTTAATCATTACGTAGAGAGAAAATTAGTGAAAAAATGTATATATTCTTTCAAAATATGCAATATCCTTCAAAATATTTTAAAATATATAATATATGCCAAAATATTTATTATGCACCAAAATATGTAAAAACATTTAAAACTTCGAAATAATGATCCCTTTCGTTAATCTTCGATGCTACTTACCCATTAGAATTCTACGAAATGTTTATTTGGCCATTATTCAGTCTACCATTCAATATGGTATAATTGTTTGGGATGGAAGTACCAACATTAATCTTAGTTCGTTAAATTTACTACAAAAACGAATAATTAAAATTTGTTTGAAGAAACGTTTCGATTATCCAACTAAATTAATTTATTCTGAATTTAATGTATTTAATATTGAACAAATTTATAAGCATACGCTGTTAAAATTTTATCATAAAAATCGTAATAAGTTTGTATTACAGACACAGAATTATGACACAAGACGAAATATTAATTCAACATTAATAGAACCTAAATGTCTCACATCTGCTGGTCTAAAGCATAGCATTAATTTTGGCCCTCGGTTGTACAATGCTTTAACTAAATTACACCCAGAACTTCTAACATGTAACCCACTAGCATATAACAAGAAAATTAGAAACGTGTTAATATCTTCAATTTGATTAAATAAATTTATAGCCTATGTGTATGAATTAATCAACCTATATTATATTTGTATTCTATAATTTTGAAATATATATACATATTGTCCTACTTTTCACGTGCGGTATTATTCTTCTCTAGTGTTAATATTATATTATATAATTCCATTGCCGCTATAATTTAAATTTTAGTTCCTATTTTATTTTACTTATTTATTTTTATTATTTTTTCTGCATTTCTCTTATATTAATGTTGTATTATATAATTTCTGTAACTGTAATTTTAATTTTATTTCCTATTTTATTTTATATTCTCTTACAGGCCTATTAATATTATATCTTAACTGCGATCGAACGCGAGCGCTGCTCATTCGGTCTCAAATTTTGTTAATACTACTGTATCTCCTTTTTATATTGATGGTATTATTTTATTTCTATTTGTCTTGTTTGTTTGTAATTATATTCTTTATTCTGTATATTTAAATTTAAATTTAATACGATTCGCGGACTTTTAGCTTTCCTTATAGCTACATATGTAGGAACGGAATATGTAATTACATACAATCCGGGCTCTAGTCATAACAGTATAAAAAAGTGTTTTGATTAATTTAACCATCTTTGCCCACATTTGTGTAAAGATCGAGTAATGGTTTTTTTAGTACTTTCGTATGAGCGAAGAAAAATGTTAAACATTTCATCTGTTATTAGCAGGGAACAGATTTATATGGACTAAAAATATATGAAATATGTAAATATATATGTAGTTATTTTTACCAAAATATGGAATTAAATATGGATTTTTACCAAAATATGGAATTAAATATGGACTTAATATTATAAAAAAAATGACTATGTACGTTAAATATTGGTACATTTTAATCAAACTAAACAAAAAATATAATGGACGTACCTTATCTTCCAATGTAGTTTCAACAAAACACAATTTTTATTGTCTGTTACCATAACAATAGGTTACAAACATTTCTTTCAAGTGCTGAAAAGTGAATCTTCTTCTATTGTCTCTGAGGATAGATTTATACTGACTAAAAGAGCGTTCGACGTCACAAGAAGTAACTGGTACATAATTCAATTTCACAATGTCTGCTGGGGATAAGTCCAAGTTAATCTTCACTGTTGATTCACCACTCATCACAGCAACAACCTTTTGTAGTTCTTCATATCCAGGGTTTTTTGAAAGTACAGTGTCCACCTTAGCTCTTACTGCATCTGCAACTTTACCTCTACCACGATTCAGTTGTTCCACAGTACTATTTATAATTTCAAAACTTTCAGATAGTGAAAGGTGCCTATTTTGGAGACTTTTGAGCGTTTTTATGATGCATGAAAATGTATGCTGAATGTGAGCTAAGTCATTCTTCACACTTATGTCACAGGTAACTGTTTTCGCAGTATCAATTGAGACTGCATCTTCAGAGTCCAATGCAAGGAGAACATTGTTAATAGAGTCTATATGTTCGGCATAATATTCAACTGCTTCTAGCCATGTACCCCATCTAGTTAAAATTGGCTTTGGTGGCAATGGAATTTCAGGGTACATTTCTTTCAACACGTTAACTCTACTGGGAGCTTTGAGAAATACTTTTTTCACTGATGAAATCAACAAATCTACTTTAGGGAAATTGTCTCTGACCACTTCTGCCACACGATGAAATGCATGCGCCATACAAGTAAAATGAGTCAATTTAGGATATACAACAGATAATGCTTGTCCAGCTTTGACCATATAAGGGGCAGCATCGCTAATAAAGAATAACACATTATCGTACATAATACCCTTTGGCCACAGGATACCCATAGCTTCGTTGAACAGTTTAACTATAGTTTTGTTATTGCACTTTTCTAGAACATCACAATGTAAAAGAATTCGTTCAGAATATTGTTCACTTAACAAACCGATAACTACATTACCAACAAGTCTACCTTCTTTGTCGGGAGTCTCATCAATGGAAACCCAAATTGAACTATCTTTAATTTCATCTCTTATCTTCTGTATTGTCTCATCGTAGATGGATGGAGCATACGTCTTCCTAAGTGTTGACTCATCCGGGATTGTATGTTGAGTATATTTTTCAAGGAATTCCCTGAAGACCTTATTCTTTAGTTTGTAGAGAGGAATATCAGCAGAGATGAGAGAACGGCACAGGTCGATGTTAAACTCAGATCTTACATTCGATGTTGTTGGTTGTGTTAAAAACAATTGTCTCTGCTTGGAATTTAGTTGTTTGTTGGCCTGATGTTTACTAGTTGTAATGTGTTGTTGCACCAGGAACTTTCGTGTAGATGATACTGCACACTGACACAAATTACAAAATAATATTTTATTGTCAGTTGATAAACCATCTTCTTTAAATTCTGAAATGTAACTTGTTAGTTTTGATTTTAAATTGACTGAATGACGTACTTTTGGCATATTTACCGTCTTTATAGTATGATTTACAAAACTGAACCTATGTGTACTCTGACTGGCATTTAACTGTTGAGCTGCACAACTGAAGTCTGTTAAAAATTTTAAATTAAATTAATACAGTTTTGTAACTTACTTTCCCATTGTTGATAGGACTGCTAATTTTCAAATAACTCTGATGTTAAAGGGATTACTGAACATGTGTTTAAATCTCTATTGTTGAAATGTATTTTTAAAAGTTAATGGAATTTTGTTTTGTTTTATTGTTAAACCTAATATAATATGGACTGTTTTATATGAAATATGGAAAATATATGGAAATTAACGAAAATATGTACTAAACTCTAAAATATGGAAAAATATGGAAAATAAAAGTAGGATTTTTCAACCCTACACATTGTGAAACATAAAGATAATGCAAAATATAAATTATATTAGCTTTATAAGTAAATATGTATTTACATATAAATCCTTTCCCTGGTTATTAGCATCTGAAATAATGAAGGGAAACATCACATTTCGAAGGCCAATCAGCACAGAAGCGCGATTAGCACTGTTAAAATTAACTTTTCATCACCCATTTTAAGAATAATCTGTCTGGACAACGCACCAGCACATGTTGAGTGGGAAAGTACTGAGAACAGCCAACACACTTTTCTCCGAAGACCAGCGAAGACATACGAATGCAGCCGATCGTCATCGGAAATTCCGCTAGGATCGTGTCGCGAGAACCCTGTCCGTCAGGACCGGCAGCCGGTTGCTTCCGTTCGGACAAGTGAGCGTTTACCGTTTAAAATACATGCATACATCTCTCGCAGAATATTTCCGGTTCGTTCCGTTCCGGTCGGTTCGTGCCAGTGAGCGTCAACCTTTATGCCCTCTCACTGTGAGAGTCTCACATAATAACATTAAAGAACTTATGGTATTATATTACGATACATTAGGAAGGCAAATCTCGTTGCTCGCAATATAAGCTTTGTGATGAACTGATGAGAACGCAGCTAACTCTGTCATAAGACTAGCTAGTATCAACACTCAGTAATCCCCATTCAGACTTAAATTCAAAGAAAATACCGCCAGTCATTGTATCAACCTGACGCTTGGGAGTTCAGTTTAATTTGAAACAGTAAAGAGTGCAGTTGTTTTGTACCTAGGTGATTTATATTTTAATTTTCATTATAATGAGTGACAGTCGGGAAAATCTCAGTGGTTCTCATTACCGGAAACACCTCTGATTGAGGTTATGGCTGATATGTAAATCTATAATCAGACAGTAATCTTATTTGACGATATGTATCAGAGGAAGAACTGCGTCTAAAATCTGATTAGTGTAATATGTAGCTAGTCAGCAATATAAGCAATGGAGGGGGAAAGGAATTGGTCACCCTACCCCATTATCTCCTGGCCTAGTTGCCTTATGAGTGATGCCTTGATGGTGTCACTTGTGGGGTCCAGACCTGTCTTCGGACAGTTGACTAAATAACAATACCGGAAACTCGCAAAATACAAGGCAATAAAAAGAGAGGAAATTGTGAGAAAAAGTGCAAAAATATGTGTTATTTAAAAAACAAACATAGCCAGCTTGGTCCAGTTTGAGTCCAGATACATCAGAGTGTAATAATGTGGTGAACAGTAGTTACCGAAAATAGTGCAGCGTGTGGTTTATTTTAGTCAGGCATTTCCGATATTAGAAACATTAATAATGACGCAGAATCAATTATTTCATTTGATCCAAATGACGCACATAGGGCGAAATAAGGGGCAGAAATATTTTTCTCTGCCTAGAGGCGCCAAGTAGCTAGATTCGACCCTGCACGTTAACACACCGGATGGTGCAAGAAACATGATGCATGGCACATGGAGTGTGACACATAACGCCATGTTATTTGTTTTAATGTCATTCAGTGTGGAGTCATCAGATGGAGATCTTCTGCTATTGTCAATAATAAGAGTGCGAAGATAAAGGCGTGGGTTTCGGATTCATTGGTTCAGAACTTTGAAAATCATAGTGCTTGTATTGTGTTTTATTGGTAGAGTTAGCACAGCATCCAGACAAATTCGCAGAATATTATAGAATGTCCAAAGAATCATTTGAAGATACGACAAACTGTGAATATTCCTAATAGATGGAAAACATGTGTGAGTATTACACAACCATATCGACTTTTCACTCTGATTTCTGTTGAAGACTTGGGTAGAAATAGTGTTGGTGCTAGGGTTGCCAACTATTTTTGAAGAAAATACGGGAGACTAAGTGGTCTACAATATTTGACATAAAAAATTGAAAAATTATTAAATTCAGTTAGCTGCACTAAAAACAATTTTATTCTACATTTTGGCAGTTAGGTTTAAATTAAAGTATTTTGAGATATTTTACCTAGCGTAATAGTTTCAAATGAATTGTAAAAATTTCCTACATGGGTAATTGAAGTTGACTGTGATTTGCAGTTCTGATTTGATTAAAGTGTCGCTCTCCTTTTTTGAACATCTGAGGATTGTGGGACTTCATATGTGAGTATAGGTATATATCAATGTTAACAGTATTAAAAAAAGCTTGTTAAAATTGGCCATAAAGTCATTTAAATACGTGCTCCTGCATATATGACTTACCGGTATATGTCTAAAATGCAGGTAGTAGGCCATTGATGATATAATGAGAGTTTGGCTGGCACCATGGATCGTGTCCCAGCATAGCTCAGTTGGAAAGAGCGCTCAGCACGCAGAGTTGAGAGGTCCTGGGTTCGATTCCCGGTGCTGGAACTAATTTTTCTCAAAATTAATAGGTATCTACATGTTGACTACTAACAAAAAATAGTAGTCTCGATTATTCAATGAGGATGGCGACACCTCATATATGAATGTATGTATATATATATATATATATATATATATATATGTTCACTTACTTTTCATAAAAGAAAACACTCTTTGTATAAGCTTAGCTGCACATTTCAGTGCATCTCTGGAACAACAGAATCCATCATATAAATCACCTTCAACCATATAAAAATTAAATGTTTCAAATAAATTTTTATATTATGCAAAAATAAGGGAGAAAAAGGATCGAAGAGAAGAAAAATACGGAAGTTGGGAGACTGTTAAAAATTGGGGCTAAATACGGGAGAGTTGGCAACACTAGTTGGTGCTGTGCTGCCCATTACGAACACAAGATAAACTAAACTTTCTTCTATTTCACTGATGAGACATTTCCCTTGTTGAAGCATATGATGCGGTCATTGCCTAAGATCATATTGACAAAGGAGCGACGAATTGTTAACTATATGCTATCCCGGGCTAGAAAGAATGTAGAATGTGCATTTTGGATGTTATGTTCTAAATTTAAAGTCCTGGACACAGCATTTAACTGTCAATTGGTATCATTATCAAGTGTGCAAGTATTCTGCACAACTTTTTGAAAACAAGAGAAAGAAAAATGTGCCAACCTACAGTGGAAAATATTCCAGACTTTGATGCCACAGAAGTTCGAAATGATTTCCACACACCGTATGATGACCAACCTACAGATGAAAGTGTCTATACGAGGGATAGGTCAGTTTCTTATTTTTTTAAGTCTAGCATAGCTCTTCCTTGGCAATTAATTCCCAGTGACTTAATAAAACTTATTATGAAGTGGGACATTTATATTTTAAAACAAATAAATAAATGAATGAATACATATACGGGAACTAAATAGCTACTTTCCCGGACAATCCTATTTCAGCTTATGTTTTACTTCAGCAGCTATCTCCGCCCAAATTTTATCTGTGAGATTCTTCCTTGAATAATAATTGGATACCTCTCCATCACATTATTTCTGGTAGTCCATCATGATCGGAAAGTGTACACTGACAACTGAACTCTGGGCTGTAGTGGCCAGGTTGCATGAAGTACGACACAAAGAATCAGCATGTTTTATCTTGGTTATGATGCAAGGCACATGCATTATGTTGCTTGTGTCTTGCATTATCTGGCCTGACTAGTAGCACCTAAAGGCGTTCGTTTATTCTCCTTTGATGCATGCTTAATGTTCCATGCATACTGCTTCATGTGTCTGTATCGACTGGTGTGTATCAGTGGCGGCTCCTGCGTATTTCTTAAGAGGAGGAAAGAAGGTAACAAGACGAAATGACACCTTCTTGAATGAAACATGCTACAAATTAGCCAACATGCACACATGTAAGGCCAGGTAGTGTTGGGGTTGGCCTTCCCTTCTGTATAGCAATAATCTGTTCTTGTAAACTGAGTTTCCTAAATTTTCCATAAAATATGTTTTCACTTCCATTCATTGTTGAATAATTGCACAAATTAACAATTACAAGGATATTCACCTTGCAGCATTTTTCGAGCACACTACAGCATCACACGTGTTGGAAGAGACTA
Organism: Periplaneta americana; assembly: GCF_040183065.1. NCBI lineage: Eukaryota > Metazoa > Arthropoda > Insecta > Blattodea > Blattidae > Periplaneta > Periplaneta americana. The sequence goes on along the minus strand of NC_091125.1, from coordinate 10,767,984 downwards.
ACACTGCACCCACGTGGTCTGTGTTGCCACATGTACATTTTACAAGTTCAGTATCACATGCTTTTGAAGAATATCAGTTCTTGTAAAGTCATACTATCATTATTGTTCAAAGTTGCCGGTGCCCAATTTTTTATGTTAAAAATAATGTAGTTTGGAGTACCTACTTTCAATTTCAAATATATTTGTACAAAACTGACAACTTGGCTGTTGCCCTGTCTAATAAACAATGAATAGAAGTGAATTTCAGGGCCCAAAAAGATCTGCGATACCAACGTAGAACTACTTCCTCTTTGTTTTATATAAACACGACTTTATAAATAAATAAATATGCAGGAGATCTATTTCAAGAAAGATTATTAAGATTTCTAAACAGAATATATCTGACTGCCACTTTACCGGAAGAATGGAAAAATAGTGTAATTATTCCCATATATAAAACAGGAGATAAACAGAATGTTGAAAACTATAGAGGGATTAGTATCCTCAACACAGGTTATAAGATATTTAGTAGGATTTTAAATGAAAAATTAAAAAAACATGCTGAAACTTTCCTTCTGGAGTGTCAAAATGGCTTTAGAAAAGGAAGATCATGTGTAGATCAATTATTTAGTATCAAACTATTGTTAGAAAAAAGAAGAGAATTTAATTTAGAAACCCATATAGCTTTTATTGATTTTGTGAAAGCTTTTGATAAAGTCCGAAGAGACCTTTTATTCGACATATTGCAAGATAAAAATATTCCAAATTTGCTATTGCAAAATATAATAGAAATCTACACAGACAGCAAAATAAGTGTCAAAATAAATAACTGTATATCCAAAAGAAAATTAGTTAATAATGGAGTTCGACGAGGTTGTCCACTATCACCAACTTTATTTAATATTTATATAAATGAAATTATTTTAAAATGGAACCAAATCTACACATCAGGAATCAAAATAACCAGTGCTCTAACATTAAATATCTTACTCTATGCCGATGATCAAGTCATAAATTCCAATTCAGAGGATAATTTACAAAGAGGATTGTATACATCTAATAAAATTTTAAAAGATTTTGGGATGGAAATTTCAGCACAAAAATCAAAAGTAATGGCATTTTTAGGGCAAGACCCAGTCAGAAGTAAGATAATACACAATAACCAATGCCTCGAAGAAGTGCAAAATTTCAATTATCTGGGTTGTGAAATATCTTATCAAAATGAAAAAGATGTGAACAAGAAAATTACCAAATTTACACAAATTCTAGGAATAATAAACAATGCATTAAAAGCTAAATTAGTACAAAAATCTACAAGAATAAAAATATATAATACACTAGCATTACCCACCCTTTTATACGGAAGCGAGATTTGGTCATTAAAGAAAAAAGACATGAACAGAATCAAAGCAATGGAAATGAAATTTTTGAGGAGGACAGCAGGATATACTCTTTTAGACCGAAAAAGGAATGAAGAAATTTTAGAACAATTAGAAGTAGAGTCAGTAGAAGAAAAAATCAGCAGATACAAATTCAATTGGCTAGATCATGTAAGAAGAATGGAAAATTCAAGAATCCCAAAAATTATGATGCAATATAAACCTAGAGGACATCGTCGACCAGGAAGACCTTTAAGAAGACTGCTAGATGGGGCCGAAACAGGTCTACAGAGGCCTAATTCGTGAAGGATGATGATGATGACGACTTTAACTTTCAAATATCCTTGAAAGTTTCAAACCATGAATAGTAGGCTATATAAAGTGCAATGAATAATATTTTTGATTTATAATTTTAGAAAAAAAAGTTTATACAGTGTCTTTCATAGCATTGCATTAAAACTATTTTATTGTGCCTCCTCGTAAATGTGTTACAGTCTGGTTGAATGCAAGATCGTTAGATGGCAGTGGTAGCAAGCTTGCTGCATGACCAGTCGGTTTCTATTTCCCGCCCATGCGCTGATTCAGAGGAGGATCTCCTCCTTCTCCATTCATTTACTCGCTTTAAAACTCTGCTTCTTTCTCTGGCCACTAGTGCGCTGTTGTCTATGTGTGCTAACTGCAGTAAAGGAGGAATGGCTTGGCTTTCCTCCACACAAACAATCTCGCATCTTTCTTACAGTTTTCTAGCAGCACATGAGCGCGCATCGTTTAAAACTCGATCAACTGAGATTTTCTTATAGCTGTGAACTTAAAAATTATCGAATCTTCCTTGAATTTCAAGGCACATATTTCGAACTGCATTAAGTGTGGTTGTGCATATAACCTTTATTTCAGTCTTCATCAACAGTGAACATAAGAGTGCATTGAACAAAATACAACACACTTTAATGAATAATAAAAGAAATTCTGTAGAATGCAAAATATCTAAGGCATTCCAACAAAACTTTGAGGAATACCACAAGAAAATGACCGTCATTCTTCCATCTCTGTGAGGGGAGAAAGCAAAACTAAAGAAAACCACAGGAATAACGAAAGCAGATATGTATAAATGCAGTGGTGATATTCTAATTTCCTAACATTTGGTTCTCTCTCCTAATGACTACAAATTTCAAAATGTTATTATAAAAATTGTAAATAAGGTAATAATAAGCAGCTATAAATAAAGGAAAATCGCAATGTATCACTCTAGTACCGGTACAGAATATATATGCAGAGTACTTTATATCATTTACTGTTAAAGTTAGTTTAACATTAAATGTTTAGCACATCACAGCCACTTTCTAGCATGCCATATTGTATTTTTGGTCCAGGGAAAATACATTTCATTTACAATAATACTTGTAAAAAATAGGAACGTTTTGGTAAGAAAGTATTAATATTTTCTCTAAACTAGGGTGACCAGACGCCCCATTTTTAATGGGATTGTCCCTTTTTTCAGCTTCTTGTCCCCTGTCCCGAGAAAAGTATATGTTGTTGTTTTCTAATGCCAGGCGTTTGACAATAAAGTCATTTGACCTCTTGCACTCTAATATTTGAAAATGGCAAGTTGTAGCCGATTTAAGTGAACACTTTATTTTAACGTTTTGGTGGCTACTTCATTCACACAAAACCCCCAGTGTCTGGAGGACTACACCTGCTGTTGGTCGACGGGTCCATTGGACCTAGCTGGGAGATCATGTTGATCACCAGCTTTCCCTCCTTAAGCCACTGGAGGACGATTTTAGTGCCATAGCAGGTCAGCACTAGAAACAGAAAAGTAGAAAGAGGAGGAAGGAAAGTGAAATGAACCTCTAGGCCTCGAATGCTCTAATGCCGTCAGGGTCGAAGAAAGTAAGAGTTCAGTCAGAGGACTGGATAGGAAAGGGTAAAGAGGGAATTAGGTATTGAATAGAGGAAAATTATACCAAATTCAGTCATTAACTCATCAAGCTGACCAGTGCTAATTGATGAGTAGCCCCTCCCTTTAGTTCAGCTTGTAAAATTATGCTTTCTAACAGCTGCACCATGGGAAGGTAGGGATGGGACATTAGGTATTTGTCCAGGTTGGTTCCTTAAGGCCTTCAATGGGAAGGATTAATGGCTCTCCCCCCTGTATCCGACAGATAGCCTACCCTTTTGCAGCCCCCGAGAAAAGTATGCTCGGTGTGCCAAATGTCTCGTTTTTTTTTAATGGCACCACATTTCCCTAAATTATAATTAAGATATTTATTTTTCTTTTATTCTATTATGAAAGATAAATACATTAACTTAGTTTTACAAACATAATTCAGATTGTAAGTTTTGTGTTAGGAATACCTGGTCCCAATGCATCATCAGAAAGAGCGTTTTCGTTGTTGAATTCAATTTGGTCTTACGAAAGGAATCAGTTTCCAGTTAAAACCATAATCACAAAATGTAATTTCAAAAATGTGTCTTGCATGGACTTTTATAGTTTCTTGAAGGAAAGGCCCCAACACTTCTACAGCAAATTCACTCATCAAAGAAATATGATGCAGATTGTACAGTTGATCTTCATGGAGAATGTTAAAATACTTATTATTTCTCAGCAATATTTGCATTTCCCATGGACATATACTGTATATGTTTAACATAGGTACACATGAGTGAATTGGTGTTAAATTTCTTGAATATCACCACTGGTTAAAAGGTAATATGAGGCAAAAAATTTTGTTACGAAACAATTCAGAATACAGTGACAAGAATATGATTGTAAGGTCCAATTAACCTGAAGTATTTTTAAACAGATAAGTTAACCTATTTAATTCAGACTAGCTGTCACATAAAAAAATGTCAACAATGACTTAAGCCAAGTATCCATACTACTTTATTACATACTCTTCTCACTTTATAGATCTCTTGGGTATGAAACAACAAGTTTTGATGGAGAAATCACTGCAATAAGTGAAAGTCTCAGGAATCTTCTATGCCACATCAATAAATTTAAGAATGCAGTTATATTGTCAGACTCCAAAACAGCTATTCTATCAATAGTCTCTAAACACACATCTTCATCTCAAACAGCAGAAATAACTAAAATGCTCTCTCAATTAATATCACTCAATAAAAGAATTGTATTCCAATGGATACCATCCCATTGTGGAATCCTGGGAAATGAGATTGCGGATGCATTAGCAAAGAAGGGCAGCACTGCTACTTACAGACCTGTTACTAAATCTACGTATTACTCTGTGAAAAGATTTATTAAATCTACATATTTAGACTTCAACAAACAAAATTTGATAAGACAATCTGAAGGGAAAAAATGGAACTCTCTGCATCATAATCCACAGTTAATTCCCGATTTACCACGACACTTGTCTGTGGCTGCATTTAGATTGGCAACAGGCCATAATTGTTTGGCCAAACACCTGCATAGAATTGGAATATATCAGTCCCCTAACTGCCCATTGTGCAACTCAAACCAAGAAATGGATTCGGAATACCTCAAAATCTGTGCTTCAGTGGCTGGTCATGATAATATCTTTGAAAAATATTGGAGTGCAAGAGGTCAAATGACTTTATTGTCAAACGCCTGGCATTAGAAAACAACAATTATTATAGCCTAGTTATTGTAAACAGTGTAGTATTTATTACTTTAAAATAAATAAAACTGGACCTTATTGCTCACTGACATTATATAAACACAAGTAGGGTAATAATGAATGTTTAGATAAAATGTTGATTCATGTCAACTTTAATAAATGTCTCGTTTTTTTATTTTGTAAATCTGGTCACCCTACTCTAGACCAAAAATACACTATGGCATTCATAAGAAGTGGCAGAGATGTACTGAAACAACAATATTATAATAATAATACTTTACTGCTATGAGGGCTATTCATTAAGTAACTTCCGTTTTCATATAGCGTGCGTAACAACAGAGACAGTGGCGCCGCTCTTGAGGTGGAGTGTACCTTGAAGCAGTACGCGTCAAGCAGTGGTAGAGTCAAGGTCGTGTCTTTGTTCCTGTTAAAATGTGTGCTGCAATCGCAAGTCCCGCCAGGTGTGAGGTACTTTCTGTAATAAGATTTCTTGTGGCCAAAAACTGTAAACCCAGTGAAATTCATCGCCAATTTTGTGAAGTTTATAGGCCAGACGTAATGAGTGAAGGTGGTGTAAGACAATGGTGCTGTATGTTCAAAAATGGGCGAACCAATGTCCATGATGAAGAGAGAAGTGGTCGACCAAGTATCGTGAATGCAGATCTGATTTGTTTGGTTGACGAAAAGGTTAGAGCAAACAGCAGGTTTACCATGTCAGAGCTTAGTGAGAATCTTCCACAGATTAGTCGTACTCTTGTGTACAAGGTGATTACCGAAGATTTGGGCTACATGACACTTTCTGCCAGATGGGTGCCTAAACTCCTTTCTGAGTAACAAAAGGCTCAGCAGATGACGGCAGCACTGTTCTTTCTTGAGCGTTACGAAAGAGAAGGTGACGCTTTACTCGATCAGATTGTGACAGGAGATGAGACTTAGGTATGGTATGTGAATGCAGAAACAAAGCTTCAATGAATGCAGTGGGGCCATACTCACTCCTCGAAAAAATTCACAAAGTGTCGTCAAACACTTTCCAGAGGCAACTCATGGCAACTGTCTTCTGGGACAGAAAAGGAATTTTTCTAGTGGATTTCTTGGAGAGGAATGCCACAATTAACGCTGAGTGTTACTGTAACACACTAACAAACTTGAAAAGGGCCATTCAAAACAAACATCGTGGCATGTTGAGCTCTGGGGTGATTTTCCTGCATGACAACGCCCGGCTGCATACAGCGTGTCATACTGTGACCAAACTGCAAGAGTTCAACTGGAAAGTATTGGATCACCCTCCCTATAGCCCAGATTTGACGCCTAGTGATTACCATCTCTTCATGCACATGAAAACTTGGCTTGGCTCAAAGCGCTTTGACAATGACGAAGAGTTGAAAACCAGTGTTGTAGGTTGGCCGAATTCTACAATTGCGGAATTTCAAAGCTCGTCAAATGCTACGACAAGTGTCTCAATGTGACTGATAACTGTGTGGAAAAATAAATTAGAGTGTATAATTTCAAATGTATTGTAACCCAAATCTGTAACGTCATTCACAGGTTTGTAAGAAATAAATGGCTACTTTATGAATAGCCCTCATAGAACAAAGATACATATTGCTTTTTTTATATAAAAACATAAGATACATATTGCTTTTTTTATATAAAAACATTCTAACATCCCCAGAAAGAGTAAGTTCCATACTCGTGCTCAGAGGGCATTCCACATAATGTTAAGATAGTTTATTAAATAACAGAGTAAAAAGTGAAAAAAGAAAAAGAAAAAAGAAGAAGAAAACACATATCACAATAATTGAACTTTAAATTTTCTCTCTAAACAGGAATTTTTAATTGATTTTTTTTTTAAATAAGGAGCATTAGTAAATTGTATATTTGGGAATTTAGCTATTAAGTTATTATGTTATAAAGCCTTGGACCGAAGTTGCTACTATGATTATATACTGCAGCTGTGATACATTTAGGTTCTGTCAAGCACAATATAAGTTACAGAGGGTGCCAAAAATATGTATACCGGTACACTCTTTCAATGACTAAAACGTTAAGAATTATTATGATACAGAAAAGTTTCAAAGTTAAAAATAATGTAAACCAATGTAGAAACCAGTCATTTATTGAAAGTGTTCAAATTGTTGGTCATTATGGTCCTCGCACAGCTGATAACGCTGACCGATGGAATCCAAAACATTGCTAATCATTTCGATTGGTATTTGGGCACATTCTATTTCAATGGCTGCTCTCAACTCATCGATTGTAGCTGGTTTTGTGCTATAAACATTATGCTTGACATGTCCCTACAGAAAAAAATCCATCGGAGTCTAATCCGGTAAGCGAGGGGAGTACTCGGTACTACCTCTTCATCCTATCCATCTGTTCTGCAGGTGGCCGTTAAGATAGGCCCTCACGTCGCATGGTAGTGAGGAAATGCTCCATCCTACTGGAAGTACCATTCTTCATTCCTAAACGTCTCTTCGATGCATGGCATGGCGGATTCCTTTAGCAAGTTGAGGTAAATTGCACCAGTCACGATACCACCAAAAAAGAAAGATCCAATTAAACCAAATGCTGACAAACCACACCACGCTGTGGTAAGTTCACATGGTGTTCCACTGTCACATGAGAATTGTTAGATACCCAGTAGGTGCAATTGTGACGATTAATTGAGCCATTTAATTTAAACGTGGCCTCATCACTCCAAACAATCTTGTATGGAAATTGATTGTCCTACGCACATTTTGCTTGGTAAGTTACCACCCACAAAATTCAATTCTCCGGTCATGATCATCTTCAGAGAGCGTGGACTAATCTAGGAATAAAACTTTTCCATTGAGCACGCTTGAAAACACGATGGACACTCGATTTTGAAAGTTCTGTCTCACAAGCCGCTTGCCGAACAGATTTTCTAGGAGATTGCTGAAACCTTTCGATGACTTCTCTTTCTCTTGTGGGGCTGGTGGATGTTCGTGGTCTTCCGGAATTGTTCTTATGGACATTGTGAACAGTTTCTTCATCTTCAAACTTATCTCGCAAATGAGCAATTGTGAGTCGCGTTGGTGACTCTGCTGAAACTCCATTCTAAACCGTCTTTGCACTTCACTTATGTTCTCAGTCTTTCAGTAGCACTTTAGAATGAATTTTCTTTCCTCAAAGTTTAGTCTGACTTCAGCCATTATTTTAAGCGGTCACACTTAAAAAAATATTAAAAAGTGAGTTACTTATGAGCTATTGAAGAGTGTGTACATTTTTTGGCACCCTCGGTATGTTTTCTGATCTTTTGATTTTATATTTATGTGAATATAAATTAAATATATTTCGGTTTTTATGTACGAAATTCAATAATACATTGTTATAAATTTGATGGAAGTCACGTACTTTAAATGCAACAGTTCTGAAGGGTAATCAAGAGTTTATTAAAGCATAATTGTATTATTCTTTTCTGTAGCAGAGTTATTGGCATGAGGGAGGTACTATTAGCACTATATTAACTTCGCACTTTCTTAAACATCAACCATAGTACACCAACTATTTACTTTTCTTACACATACTGCTACCACCACCACTAAAAAATTTTTATCAACACTTCAACCATTAATGCTTTATTAGACTACTCTGATTGCTCTCTGCAATTTTTTTAGTTAGTTATTTAAGGACCCTGTATTAACTACTAGGATATTTGGCATCGATTGTATTGGTAATAGCATAATGGTATTTGGCAAGATGAGGCCGAGGGTTCGCCATAGATTACCTGACATTCGCATTCGCCTTATGGTTGGAGAAAACCTTGGAAAAAACCACCAGTAATGAGTACAAGCTGGAATCGAACCCATGCCCGAGTGCAACTTTGGATCAGCGGGATCCTTGTCCTTGTAAGCTTTTTATTTGTTATACACATTAATGGTAACATTTGCACAATTCACTTTTTTCCTTTAAAAAGCTAACAATTATTGTGTCTACTTACTAATTTCCACGTTTTTCTTCAGTGATATCGTACACCGCAGCATAGAATAATGAATCCACAGAAAACTTGATTTCTTCTTTTCACTTTTCATTGAAAAATATTCCAGCATAAACTTTTCAGAAATATTCTCTACTTTTTTTTTTACACCACTCTTCAAACTTCTTATATCCCTCTTCATACCTCTGTCGCGATTTTGTTGGAATTAATAAATCAGTACAGCTGTTAATGCAATACCATTGACACTTATATTTATAAATAGTCATGGTGACAATACCGACAATAATAACATTCTTCAAATGTTTCTTGTACATGGCCCTCTATATGAATCGATCACCTACAAAGCAAATGTATATAGCTGGCCATAAAAATTTTACATTTAGACAATATTCAACTTTACATTAAATTTTTTTTTATCAAAGCGGATAAAACTTTGTACGATACACGTCGTAACTTCATATTACACAGGATGGAAGAACACTGACAATACGATATTATCAAGCATCTTAATATTGCACAAAACATAATGTAATAGTTTTATTTAGATACTAATGTCGTAATTCACTGTGGGCTAAAGCAAGGAGATGCACTATCACCTTTACTTTTTAACTTTGCTCTAGAGCAGCGGTTCCCAAACTTTTTGAGCCACAGAGCGCTTTTTGAAGCAAAATTTTCTCGTGGAGCACCAATAAATGTTTGGTGTTTAGTTCTGTCTGTATATGTTCTATGAAGCATAATACACATGATATATATATATATATATATATATATATATACGGAAGTATGAATAATAAGGTATATATATATATATATATATATATATAAAGGAAACAATAGTAAAAACGAACTGGAGACAATATTATTTAAATCTATAAAATGATAATTATAAGTAGTACCGGTAGTTAAGATATTTAGAAAATGTTACATTTATACCTGAATTAATCTGAAGAATGTGCCTGTTTCTTACGACAGAGTTTGTCAATGTCTGGTGTCACAGAAGTCAGTTGAAAACGCATATCGTCGTATGCATCCAAATAATTTAGCTTTTGAACTTAATATGGAATGATCTTCCCCTAACAGCCCAAAATTCGGGAAGTGGTTTGCTTTTAAATGATGCCTGACAGTGGCCGTCCGAAACCATGTCTATAAGGACCTCATATTCTTGCTGCAGTGAGGGCTGCTGGTTTTGATTTCACTGAAAATGGATCTACAATCCACTCATATTTGTTTCGAATCGTTTCCTGAGTGTCCCTTGGAAAGTATGAATTCATATTTTGAAGCAAATTATCATGGTGTTCTTTATTATTGCTATGAATGAGTTATTCATTTTATGTTATTTTATTCCATAAAGTTTGAAGTCAATGAGAAACATGTCATCCTATTCTAGACTCTTTCCATGTAGAACGTTATTTTTTTCTTCAGTGCGGCAATTTTGTCATTAGCATTGAATATAGTCTTCTGTTCCCCTTGTATGGATTGCTGAATTCGTTAATTTTTTAAAAAATGTGTGCCAAGTAACATAATTTGCACAACCATTCCTAATCATTAAAATAATCTGCTAGCAAACTCTTTTGATCATTCAAAAGTGAAGATAACGCTTATCAAGCAACAACCACCACACCTCTGTGTGTAATAAATAACTAATAACAATGACTTGTGTGTACTTCCCATATCTTCATACATAATTTTGAGTAGCCTACACTGCAAAGGTCGTGCCTTAACAAAGTTGATCATTTAGGCGACGTTGTCTAGTACTTGCTTTAATAATGTTGTTTTTTTTTTTGTTGCGAGGGCGTGTCGGTGTAGTACACAATGACTACTTGTACAGTTTTTTAAAACTTTCTTGATCCTTGTAACAGTGCCAGCAACAGGACCTACTATGGTCTTTGCTTCATCTGTGCAATTGTCTCATGGTATTGATGAAGGAGGATAGAACAGAAGAAAATTCTCTTCAGCACAAGGACTCGAACCCGGGTTTTCAGCTCTAAGTGCTGACACTTTATCCACTAAGCCACACTGGATTCCAGTTCCGATACTAGATCGAATCCCCTCAGTTTAAGTTCTGTCTCTCAGTTTTACCTTTGGTGCCTACCCCCATGTACTGTGTCACAGAATATGTGACAGTGGCATAATATCCAATGCACTATGTACAGAGGTGCACTCATTACGAGTGACTAATTGACCGGGATCCGACATGATCAGCGCCGTCTTGAATCAATAAGTGGTTACTTACGCATATCATATTATTATGATGTACTACTTCGGTACATCATAATAATACCATGGTGTCGAGTTTTCAATGAAGACATCTATCAGGGAAAAAAATTCAGTACCGCTTGTAGAGGATGGCAATGGCTTGCAAAACAAAATATCTTCATGAAAAGAACCTGAAAATTTGTACCGCCTAATGTCATTAGCACAGCTAATCCGGCAACGTCCGTGGTGTCACCAAGTTGTAGCAAAAATTTCGTTTGACTGACACTGGAAATTATGGTATTTTTAACATCATTTGATAGATCCTGGATCCAAGTAGGCACAGTGTTATTTGATAAGGGTACGCTGGAGATCAAGTTTGTAGTTTTTCGTCCACCATGCACTCCACTACCTTCACTAAGAGTGGTTTTATAAGAATTTCGGCAAGGGTACAAGGTTTACCAGTAAGACCCTGGTCATGACTAACCAAGTACGACGCTTCCAGTGCTTTATAGTTATTTGTCTTTACATGAGATAAAATTTTTGTCTGAACTGCATGGAGTTCGTCCCATTTTCTTTTGAAGCAATCTGCAGTTTTATTTGTGAAGTCAGGATGAGTTTCGAAATGCTGTCTAAGCTTGGCAGCTAACATAGAACTATTCGGCAAAACTTTGTTACATTTCACACTCTGTGGACGTCCATCAGTGAATCCCATATCCAAATATGAATCACAATATTTTAGTTTTTTGCTTCCTTTCGGTACCTCTACACTAGGCATCGTAAACTCTGAAGCAGGATCATGTGCAGCATATTCTGAACTCAATCCCAATGAATTCGGACTACCTTCTTCGAAAGTAAGGCTGTTATTATCCCCCTTTGATTGAGCAATGGTTGATGGCTGATGACTCTAGTAGATCTATTATTGCTGTTTCTATCTAGCAAGAAGATATCAAACTACTTTCTGGGAAAGTACTTTTCGCTTGATGGAAGTAGTTTACGTTTTTCGCACTAGAGACTAGATGAAAGCAGAAATTTTTGTCATTTTCATAACTGCCGCGGTCGGATTCCCTGAGACTCACTTGCGGAGCCCCAAGGGCTCGGCGGAGCACACTTTGGGAACTACTGCTCTAGAGTATGCCATTAGGAAAGTCCAGGATAACAGAGAGGGTTTGCAATTGAACGGGTTACATCAGCTGCTTGTCTATGCGGATGACGTGAATATGTTAGGAGAAAATCCACAAATGATTAGGGAAAACACGGAAATTTTACTGGAAGCAAGTAAAGGATAGGTTTGGAAGCAAATCCCGAAAAGACAAAGTATATGATTATGTCTCGTGACGAGAATATTGTACGAATGGAAATATAAAAATTGGAAATTTATCTTTTGAAGAGGTGGAGAAGTTCAAATGTCTTGGAGCAACAGTAACAAATATAAATGATACTCGGAAGGAAATTAAACATAAAATAAATATGGGAAATGCCTGTTATTATTCAGTTGAGAAGCTTTTATCATCCAGTCTGCTGTCAAAAAATCTGAAAGTTAGAATTTATAAAACAGTTATATTACGGTTGTTCTGTATGGTTGTGAAACTTGGACTCTCACTTTGAGAGAGGAGCATAGGTTAAGGGTGTTTGAGAATAAGGTGCTTAGGAAAATATTTGGGGCTAAGAGGGATGAAGTTACAGGAGAATGGAGAAAGTTACACAACACAGAACTGCACGCATTGTATTCTTCACGTGACATAATTAGGAACATTAAATCCAGACGTTTGAGATGGGCAGGGCATGTAGCACGTATGGGCGAATCCAGAAATGCATATAGATTGTTAGTTGGGAGGCTGGAGAGAAAAAGACCTTTGGGAAGGCCGAGACGTAGATGGAAGGATAATATTAAAATGGATTTGAGGGGGGTGGGATATGATGATAGAGAATGGATTAATCTTGCTCAGGATAGTGACCAATGGCGGGCTTATGTGAGGGCGGTAATGAACCTCTGGGTTCCTTAAAAGCGAGTAAGTAAGTAAGTAATGTAACGTTTTATGGAAATTCCCTAGTACCCGGTACTCGCTGCATAAGCTGTTAAGTCAGCCATTGTTGTATAATCATAAAAGATGTATATTTGCCCTGGACCATATATTACAAACTGACTAGAATCACATCTAGTAACAAACTATTAAAAGCGAGTAAGTAAGTAATGTTGTAACGTTTTATTGGAAATTTCCTAGTATCCGGTACTCGCTGCATAAGCTGTTAAGTCAGCCATTGTTGTATAATCATAAAAGATGTATATTTGCCCTGGACCAAAAATATATTACAAACTGACTAGAATCACATCTAGTAACGAACTATTAAAATTCTTTCCAGAAAGAAGCCACTGTGTTAACATAAAAATGACCTATGTAACGAATACCCGGTACAAGGAAACTATCACCATATCTAAATACTGGTAGGCCTATATACATGTTTTTACATATTATTTATTTCAAAAGTTTCATTTATTGGAACTGACGATATAATATATCAGAATACACGATTTGTATTCAAGACTTTGCCGTTTCTATGGAAGGACAAGCCTCGAGAAGGATTAAACACTGTAAGTTCAATTTTTTTTTCCCCCCTCGCTGTTATTTATACTCGCTTTAACATCTTTTGGTCATAAAGCGATAGTTCAATTTTATTTAAATACCAACTTGTATAATTCATGATGCTGTCACATTTTAAACATATTTTAGTGTGAGCACAAAATTTCCATTTCCTATGACAATTTCATAAAGATATTCACGCGAAATTATTTTGCTAAGGAATCCATCCTTCATTATGGAAAAAAAAACTGTGGTAACTCACTTTTAATTGAGTACCTACTTAACCTTACAAAAGGGCTAAAGAGCAAAATTAAAAATAAATAAACAAACAAACAAACAAGGAAACAAGTAAACAAAGAACTACAATTCATGGTGTGTGGATAAGCTTCAGGGCTTCTACTGCATTGTCTTGGTGTTGGTGGCTGACGTTTCGACTGCTGTGTTGTGGTCATCTTCAGAGCAGTTGTTGGATAAGGAAATAGTCTGCGAGCTCGTATATATATAGTAGTCTCGATGGGGGGAGTACTTGCGGTGATAGGTCGTAGGTTCTCCTTCTCCTTACAACGCGGTAGAAGCCCTGAAGCTTATCCACACACCATGTACACCAGCCGCGGAAGCCTACGCGAACACTTATGTACAATTCATATTTTATTGTAGAATGAAGTTATTTCATATTCTGCATTTCCCTACAAGAGTGCTAAGTGAAATTCGTAACTTAGTAAGTACTGGTATTTGCTATGAGCATCACTTCACTTCACATCTGGTTAACCGACACTGTTGCCAACCTAGTTGAGCTGCTGTGTCAAGAAGACTTTAATATAAATTTCTGTTAGTCACGTAGTATACGCAATAATGGCAATTCGACTGGTTACCATTTCATCCTAGTTCTAGTGATAAATCTAAATAAACATTTAGTTATAGAGTGGGAATGTTGATTAAGTAGATCATGTATACTCCAAGGGCCTTCAATAGGTAGTATGTCATGTATTTCTGATAATAATTTTTGACTAGCTGGCTTGGAAAAACGTGCATCCGAAAAAAATATGGTTCAAGTTCCCAATCTCACCACATTCACATAAATTGTTAGCACGTCTTTTAATGCTGAAAAGGTATTGCGGAGTTGCAAAAGTTCCCATAACCAGGTGGCAGTGCATGACGATTGCTTTTCGAGGCAATTTTGAATAGGATGTTGTGATGTTTTAATGACTCGAATTTTATCCTCCTCCTCTTTATAATGGATCTCTTCTTGACATCCTTCCATAGGATAAGATAAAAAATGGCGTCCCAAATCTTGTGGAGTAAGCAGAAAATTGGTTGCGGCATTTGGGAATGATGTGGCTAGTTGTGCTAGTTGGTCGACTTTCTCATTGCCTCTAATGCCTTTGTGACCGGGTATACGAAGAAACTGCAAACTCATTTGTGATTGTCTCATTTTATTAATAAGTGATTTTTTACTTTTTAACTTCGCTCTAGAATATGCCATTAGAAAAGTTCAGGATAACAGGCAGGGTTTGGAATTGAACAGGTTACATCCGCTTCTTGTCTATGCAGATGACGTGAATATGTTTGGAGAAAATACACAAACAGTTAGGGAAAACATGGAAATTTTACTTGAAGCAAGTAAAGCGATCGGTTTGGAAGTAAATCCCGAAAAGACAAAGTATATGATTATGTCTCGTGACCAGAATATTGTACGAAATGGAAATATAAAAATTGGAGATTTATCCTTCGAAGAGGTGGAAAAATTCAAATATCTTGGAGCAACAGTAACAAATATAAATGACACTCAGGAGGAAATTAAACGCAGAATAAATATGGGAAATGCGTGTTATTATTCGGTTGAGAAGCTCTTATCATCCAGTCTGCTGTCCAAAAATCTGAAAGTTAGAATTTATAAAACAGTTATATTACCAGTTGTTCTGTATGATTGTGAAACTTGGACTCTCACTCTGAGAGAGGAACATAGGTTAAGGGTGTTTGAGAATAAGGTGCTTAGGAAAATATTTGGGGCTAAGCGGGATGAAGTTACAGGAGAATGGAGAAAGTTACACAACACAGAACTGCACGCATTGTATTCTTCACCTGACATAATTAGGAACTTAAAATCCAGACGTTTGAGATGGGCAGGGCATGTAGCACGTATGGGCTAATCCAGAAATGCATAGAGAGTGTTAGTTGGGAGGCTGGAGAGAAAAAGACCTTTAGGGAGGCCGAGACGTAGATGGGAGGATAATATTAAAATGGATTTGAGGGAGGTGGGGTATGATGATAGAGACTGGATTAATCTTGCACAGGATAGGGACCGATGGCGGGCTTATGTGAGGGCGGCAATGAACCTTCGGGTTCCTTAAAAGCCATTTTTAAGTTGTTTGTAAGTAAGTGATTTTAAAAAGATGATATATATTTATATTTTGTTTGGTATCTGAGTAAGGTTTAAGTAAAGCTTGTAAAGTGCATTTACTGTCCGTGCATATGATTGATTGCGAATATTTATATTTCTGAATGTCCTTCAGAGCAGTATACATAGCCAGGATCTCAGCATTGAAGAGTGATGTGTTATTGTGCAGTCGGATGCCCTTGAGGTAATTGTTACTGGAATTGTAATAGGCTGCTCCAACAAGCTCCTGTTTCTTAGATCCATCCGTGAAGTATATGTGCTTGATTTCGGGACCTGGAGAAAAAGTTTTGAGATATTCCTCCCATTCTTGGGGGATACAATGGGTTGTTTGTGGTGTAAAAGATATGTCAACTATTGAGGTGTCTATTTCTTGCTGGTCTATAAGGTAGCGAAGAAAAATAGGGGTTTTGTAGATGTTTGGTTGTAGTAAGTAAGCTCAAAAAATTTTTAAAAGCAGGATATTTTGAGTGAAACAGTTTGCCAGTTGAGCCTGTGCTATTTCGGATAAAAGCTTGAGTTTGTGGAAGAGCGGGGTAGATGTGTGTGAAAACAGTCTGACAATGAATTTAGTTGGCAATTGGAATTCTCGGTATTTTTTGTCAAAGAACGGAAAAGTTTGTTCCATCTGGACATATGACGGGTTGCCATTGATGTTGAAAATATTTTTGAAGAGATGATAAAAAAGTTGTTTCCTCCAGGTAGTAAAATATGTATAAATGTATTGATGTTCGCAGTCTTGCTTCTAATAGTGACAAAGAAGGGTCCAGAATCTGAAAATATATATTGATAAGATAACTGAGGTTTCATTATATCAGACCTATCCTGGTTTTCGTTAGATCTAAGTGATGAAAGGGGCTTGGTACTGGTCAGTGATTGTTGCTCAATCGGAATGATGTAATGGCAGAGCTTCCTCCATGATTTCCGGAATGTTTTCCATGTATGAGTAGTAAGAGACCCCCGAAAGGGCTCTAGATTATCGAACAAAGAATAAATAATATGAAAGCGTGAAAAAAAAAGGCTTAATAAAGACACTGAAACACTGTCACTGAATCTAGACATTTCTCTACTACAAACTATTACATAAAAATATAGAACCACTTGCACACGTCTAACTAGTAGCATATCTCAAGTAGAAGTGATGTATGAGCATCAAATGGCTTCAATGACGTCACAACCCAGTTAACCACGCCAGTTTCCTTACAAATGTGTCAAGTAGCAATGATTTTCATGTGCATTGCCCTCCTTCAACATATTGTAACAGCTGGTCTGCTGTATTTGGTGTTATAGCTTAGCGAGTATAACTAGGTACTTGCGTATAATACATTGTTTCAAATTCCTGAACCAGTCATTAAGAAGGGAAGGTTGAAAGAGTCTGGCAATGAAAGCAAAAAGTTAGAGGCAGCAGGAAATGAATATATGATTCTAAATAACTTTCATTCATCTACCTGCAAAGAAACCTTATTTATTAGAGGTAAATCTATGCTGTGTAGGCTGTATGTGTATGTTAATTTGAAAATGTACCGGTATATGTTACCGGTAATACTGTTAAAACCCGAAATCCGTCAAAACCAGTTTCATCTAGTAAAAACTAGCTTAAATGTGTGCGTGTATCTAATGCCTACTCACTTCACTTCACAGTGGGCCAGAATCGACTCAAAATGGGACAAAATTATTTTATGTCTCTATTGTTTTCTTGGATGCATAAAATCAATAGTTATTCAATAGTTTTCGCTTTTTCTTTTAGTTAAAAGCACTTTCGCAACATAATAGTTTTTTATTCAATATCTGATTCCTCATCATTACATTTTCATTACTGACATTTTCTTCATGAATGGCACTTTCTTCTTCTTCCTCACTAGAGTCTTTCAATAGCTGTAATCCTTCCTTCCACAAGGAAGTTTTGTATTTTTATGTGACTTTCTTGATATTTGAAATGAGAGGATCAGAAGATATGAGAAGGTTGTTGACTAAATCTGTCATTGTATTTTTACGAGAACTTTTCCTTGTGTGGGGCTCTCGATATATTTTAATATCTTTATTGTGAGCCTCCTGAACCTCCTCAGATAACTGTGAAATTGGAAGCAGAGCTGAGTTAATAATCTGAGACTCATGGATGAGAATTTTGTGTATGCTAGCTGGGAGGTTAAACTAGGGATACTTCTGAATGAACAATTTTGCATTTTCTAGCGTATATTGATCCAAAGAATCAATTTTAATATATCTTCCGTTAGAAATTACTCGAAGAACAACTGCAAAACGTATAATTAAGTCTTTGTCTATCCCAGTGATGAATATGTTAATTCGGGATTTGAGAAGAATCTTGTAGGAGTATTCCGTTGTTTCAGGTTCCACTCCCTCCTGGTTTAGGTTTGTCCACAAGAAGTCCCACCTCATTTGGAAACCGACTCTGAATTTCTTCCTTTCTCCTTTTCATAAATTCGTCTGGCTGTATGATCTAACAGACTCTGTAACTTCACTTCTTCACTTATTTCTGTCAGAGTAATATTACATGGATAGCAATGCAGCTTTGCTTCTCGAACTTCATTGTACGCTGGATATAAATCTACATTTCTACATTTTTCTTGTAGTCTCAAAGTGTACTGGTACTTAAATAATTTCGTATCCATTATCAGGGCTAAAACGTCATCACCACTATATTTTGCAACATTTTTTGCAGGAACCACTATGCTCGTTATATGCACATGGGTTGGTGTACTTACAGCATTTTCCATTAGTTTAGCTGCTTCTCTTTACCAGAAGCCTTCATACTTATCTGAGTAGCAAGAACAAGCGCAGCAGGATCAGCAGCTTCTCTGAGATGGTCAGTTTTCCTCCTCTTGGTCTTAGGTGATTCAGAGAACAATTTTCTTGGATGACGAGAATGACTATACAACTATGAACATCCAGCCACATGTTCAACATGAAATTTATTACATGGGGCAGGTTAAATTCTTGATCCAATGAACTGCCATATTTTTCTTCCTATTTATTTTTCTTTCTGTAGCAATACTGCTACCTTTTATTCAAATTACTGCAGAATGAATTTTTTTTTCTTTAGTTCTGAAGAAAAATCTTGTTGACAATTTTCACGTAATCCTGATTAGGAAATAACAAACTCATGAACAGCTGTCTTATCATTATTATTTTGTAGCAAGGCCTCCATGATTTCACGATGTAAAAAACAGCAGTCATCTGGAATAGTAATGAATAATACTGTACGTAGGTATCTGAATTTTCGCACATTAATCAGAAAAGTGCAAGTAGCTGCAGCTGAATACGACTTTTCTGCAATCTATAGGATCTGTTTAAACCATAGACACAAAAGTTTTCGTAACATCGAGTGACACACACTTTATAACCCTTTTTAAATATTGAAAACTAAAATATATTAGCTTAAATTGCATTCCTCCGAGTTATCACAAATATTTACACTCTATATAAACCAATTCAAAATTACATGTATTCCTAATAAAACCTACCCTTTGTTCAAACATTATCAGCCATTGTTATTTCTTTATTCACGAATATGACCATGTAACACACACCACTGTCTCAAACGCACGGCCTAGGACTGACTGGTGCGCTATCGCCTGGTTACAATAGCTCTATTTCAAGGCTGTAGCCACAGCTGTTAAAACATGTTATCGATGATGCATCATGAGTTCAGTGCTCACCAGGATCCCTACTATGAGTATACACTGTCAAAAGTATTGTAAAAAAAAGTTCATTTTTTCAATTTTGTCCCATTTTTTATTCAGTCTGGCCCACTGTGCACTTGCATGATTCAGATTCCGCATATTTCGGATAGATGGCAGGACTATGATCCATTTTTAATTGTACACCACTTCGGCGGACCACGCTGTACATGATGTGTATCATGTGAAGAGTTATGTCGTGTACTAGGGTGAGTGTATGTGTAATGTAGGGAATGAGTGAGGATGATAATGAAGAGGAAGGGAGAAGGGGAAATATGGTGCCGGCACATAGCCTACTCCTGTCGAATAGCAACAAGGGGGCCACCAGGCTTAACGTCCTCATCCAATGGTCTAATCACTATCAACAGTGACATATGCCTTCTCTTCATATCCACTGCAGAGAGTTGGGATTTAACCCAGGCATATTGGTGCAGAATTTAGTGGTTAGAAGTTTTGCACCACCACAAATTTTACATGAAAATCTCTGATCCCACTGGGAATCGAACCCACCGGCTAGTCTGGAGGCAGACGTGCTGCCACAGAGCTAACTTGGCAGACCTGCTTAAACAAATGTACATAGATATAAAGCGAGTTTTCGTAAGGTCTAGAATCAGTGACAGGTTCGGTTTGGTTTGTTTAGGCTAGACCAGGCCTGGGCACTAGTAACTCAATCGAGTCATTGCAGATTTCCCCTTAACTCCCCACTCCACCTTCCCCAGCTGAGACGAGTAGACAGGATGAAAAGCATTGCTCAGTGACAGATTGTATAAGGCAGGCATCATAGTTTTTACAAACTTTCAGCTCTCGCTGGTTACCTGCAATCCATCACTGATGCATAGCACCTACTGTGTGTTTGTTTATAAGGCAGTGTAAGCGAAAAAGGCATGGGTGGGGGTTTCAGAGTTCCGTTTCACTTCCCTGTTGTGCCCAGAGCTGGGCTATACCTTACGAAAACTCGCTTTGCATATACGCTTTTTGTTTATGCCTTTGTTTGCTTAAACTAGTCTTTACTAGGCCTATTTGAAACTGGTTTTGATGGATTTCGGGTTTTGAGATAACATAATGTAAATTAAAGTAACATGCGTACATTCACTGGGATAATGACAAAAGTAAGCACATGTACTGTATGCTGGTTGCAAAATTATTCATATCCTAATGTAAAATATAATGTTGTGTTGGAGATGATGTGAAAAAGTTACAAAGTATTTTCCCAATGAGGATGACATCAAAATCTTTTACAGCATCTGAAGACCTTTAATAATATATGAATGTTTGTAGCTACAAAAAGTATAGAATTTTGTCTTTCATTTTTGCATTGTAAAGGAAAATTTAAAATATATAATTCAATCATGACATATAAATGTAATTTAACAACACTGTATTGTACTTAAAGCAAAATATACCGAATTTTTGCTACTAATATTTTATTTGAGAAATCAGACATGCACTGGACATTTTGGGCCCCATTGCGCCTTCATATTACAAGGTAAGTTTCTTAAGAATGTCAAGAATATTGGAAATCATATATAGCTGACAGTTTTTTACACTTTTCTCAAAACTAGCAGAAAGGAACATGTGTAGTTTCTCAAATAACTGAGTGAATAATTTTAAAGCACCACAGAAAAAAATAAATCACTAAACTGGAGAATTAGGTACCGCAGCTTGCCAACATAAGGGCATGACGTCATTACCAGGAGAAATTTATTTTTTTCTTGTTCGCTCCCTCATTCTCAACATTACTGAGAGATAGCTTTACTATTATAGTCCATGGAGTGCAGTGTCATAGAAAGGACTTTGCCGACAGACCTTCTTCTGCCCCCTACTAGTTGGCTGTCATAAATGTGTTCTTACTGTGACGAAAATTTTGTCTTTGCCTGTTAGTAACCAATCACAACCCTCGTTCAGAAGAATTGACAGGATCCTGACAAATCCACGTGGAGGCAGAGTTGCCAAAGATTTTCTGAATTCCAAGAATCCCGTCAGTTAGCATGAAAGTATAATTGAGAGTGTATTCTGTAGTATTCATTGAGCGATCAGCTCGTGATATTACGTTGTTTTTTTTTCAAATACGTGGTGTCCAGATGAGGATGACGGCCACTAATCCTCTCATTTCGAAGGTCGCCAAGATTGTGGCAACTGTACAATGTTGGGACGATGGACTGGTCAGAGGTGTTTGTGTAGAAAGTCATAAATCTGTAAGTGGGTGTTCAAAGGAGCCACCAAACTGCACTCCATGATATAAAATAGACTTTAGCAACAAGGTTAGATAAGGAGATAAGTACAATAGTGTTAATTGCACACTTTGCCAGTAATAAGGTTGGCTGGGGTTTGACGAGGAGATAATGTATGAATGTCAATTACACACACTGTTGATTTCAACGCTATTCCCTGGACCACATCATATTTCTCATTAATTTCGCCGTGTTAAAGTGTTATGATATCTTCTTTTAGTGTATTAAAAAAGGCGTCATTATACTCCATAGATCTCGCATTTAAAAGTGCAGGGACCTAGTATTAAAGAATATCATCACCAATTTTACTAGCAACATTTCGATTCTCTTTTGTTTCACATGGCTTAGTATGGCCTGGTCACTAATGACACATGCAGCTCACGACAGAAAGAACTTGACTGTGAGATCAAACTACGCATGCGCGGACTTGGTTAATAAAAACCTAAACTAACCAAACCTAACCTTCGTATATACAAGATGTGTAACTGGAGTACAAAGGGAACTTCATTTGATTAGGAATGTACACGCGAAAATAAATCCAGATAAGGATCACGCTGACACTACAAGAGAAGTCTGTGCATGCGCAGTTTGATCTCAGAGTCAAGTTCTTCCTGTCATGAGCCCCAATGGCGAGCATATTTGGCACTACTGTATGGTATGCATTATCCAGTTGTTCCAAATGAATAAAAGTTTTTTTTTTTTAAGTTGACTCTTCAAATGCCACAGATAGAATAATACAGAGTGGACCCATCGAACTTTCCTGGTTTCCATTGCTTCTAAAAAAGAAACAGAAAGAACAACAATAATAAACACAATACGCCTTATATCCACCCTACATTTCTAAAAAGCGAAGAATCAAGGAATAGAGACTCAATATGGCATATTTGAAAGTTTGATGGCATCTGCAGCAAGGCAACATGAAGAGAATGAATGCCGATCTTCGGGAAATTTATAGCTAAAAGATGTAGCAATGTTCATCCATAACACAGAGCAAAGTCCAACATGCTATTATAAACAGTTCTTTCTACAGTTTACCGTATACATCGTTCTGAACATCGTACTGTAATGTTCATCCATCACAATGCCTGTTACCATATTAAGAGAGTTCCTTCAATTCTCCTGACCTTGTCAAGCACTGCACTGATTACACTCAATTAAAACTCAAATTTTTCTAGCATCAAATACGTCCAATTGGCAAGATGTGGATATGAATTTTCAGGCTTTCTTCATTTTTAAAAATAGTGTTTTATGGTGTTACTTAACCTTTTATATATTGGTAGAAAATTAGAACACCTATCTGTAGACTTCTGACACATTACCTGTGCACTCGGCAGATGCCAGAGTGGTGTGGAATTGCCTCGCTATAACTCACTACAAAAATATAAGTTCAAGGAGGCCTACTTAGCACAGCGTAATACACAAATACACTATTGCGTTATCCCATAAATTAAATAAACACAACAAAAGCAGGAAATATACCCATTTTTAGAACCACATGACAAGCAGACGTGTTCTTAACTCAGAGAGAAAAATTAAAGTTTTCTGGAAATGTAGTAGTGTAGCGCAGAGTCTTTCTCTCTATCTTTTAACACCATTTTCTCCATTAACTAATGGTCAGAAAACGCACAGAAAAAGTGTTATGCCCTCTCACTGTGAGAGTGTCACATAATAACATTAAAGAACTTATGGTATTATATTATGATATGTTAGGAAGGCAAATCTCGTTGCTCGCAATCATAAGCTTTGTAATGAAATGATGAGAGCCGCCGCTATGTCATAAGAGTAGCCAGTATCAACACTCAGCAATCCTCATTCAGACTTAAATTCAAAGAAAATACCACCAGTCATTGTATCAGCCGGACGCTTGGGAGTTCAGTTTAATTTGAAACGGTAAAGAGTGCAGTTGTTTTGTACCTAGGAGATTTATATTTTAATATTCATTATAATGAGTGACAGTCGGAAAAATCTCAGTGGTTCTCAATACCGGAAACACCTCTGATTGAGGTTATGGCTGATATGTAAATCTATTACCAGACAGTACATCTCATTTGACGATATGTGTCAGAGGAAGAACTGCATCTAAAATCTCTTTAGTGTAATATGTAGCGAAGGGCTAACAACCCATCACCGTAAAAAACAGCTTGTTACGAATCCCTATTATAGAGTGTTAGTTGGAAGGCCGGAGGGAAAAAGATCTTTAGGGAGGCCGAGACATAGATGGGAGGATAATATTAAAATGGATTTGAGGGAGGTGGGGTATGATGATAGAGACTGGATTAATCTTGCACAGGATAGGGACCGATGGCGGGCTTATGTGAGGGCGGCAATGAACCTTCAGGTTCCTTAAAAGCCATTTGTAAGTAAGTAAGTAATATGTAGCTAGTTAGCGTTGTATGCAATGGAGGTGGAAAGGAACTGGTCACCCTACCCCATTATCTCCTGGCCTAGTTGCCTTATGAGTGATGCCTTGATGATGTCACTTGTGGGGTCCAGACCTGTCTTTGGACAGTTGACTAAACAACAATACCGGAAACTCGCAAAATACAAGGCAATAAAAAGAGAGGAAATTGTGGGAAAAAGTGCAAAAATGTGTTATTTAAAAAACAAACATAGCCAGCTTGTTCCAGTTCGAGTCCAGATACATCAGAGTGTAATAATGTGATGAACAGTAGTTATCGAAAATAGTGCAGTGTGTGGTTTATCTGAGTCAGGCGTTTCTGATATTGGAAACAGTAATAATAATGCGGAATCAATTATTGATCCAAATTACGCATATAGGGCGAAATAAGGGGCAGAAATATTTTTCTCTGCCTAGAGGCGCCAAGTAGCTAGATTCGCCCCTGCATGTTACACACCGGATGATGCAAGAAACATGATGCATGGCACATGGAGCATGACACATAACGCCATGTTATTTGATGTAATGAGTCATTCAGTACGGAGTCATCAGATGGAGATCTTCTCCTATTTTCAATAATAAGAATGCGAAGATGAAAGCATAGGTTTTTTATTCATTTATTCAAAACGTTGAAAATCATGGTTCTTGTAGTGTTTTATTGGTAGAGTTAGCACAGCATCCAGACAAATTCGCAGAATATTATAGAATGTTCGAAGAATCATTTGAAGATATGACAAATTGTGAATATTCCTAACAGATGGAAAACATGTATGAGTATTACACAAGCACATGGACTACTTTTCACTCTGATTTCTGTTGAAGACTTGGGTAGAAATACTGTTGGTGCTAGGGTTGCCAACTATTTTTGAAGAAAATACGGGAGACTAAGTGGTCTACAATATTTCACATAAAGAATTGAAAAAATATTGAATTCAGTTAGCGGTACTAAAAACAATTTTATTCTACATTTTGGCAGTTAGGCTTAAATTAAAGTATTTTGAGATATTTTACCTAGTGTAATACTGTAGTTTCAAACAAATTGTAAAAATTTCCTACATGAGTAGTTGAAGTTGACTGTGATTTGCAGTTCTGATTTGATTAGATGTGTCGCACTCCTGTTTCGAACATCTGAGGATGGCGAGACCTCATATGTGAATATAGGTATATATCAATGTTAACAGTATTAAAAAAAAGCTTGTTAAAATTAACCATAAAGTCATTTAAATATGTGCTCCTGCTTATATGACTTACCGGTATATGTCTAAAATGCAGGTAGAAGGCCATTGATGCTATAATGAGGAGAGTTCGGCTGGCACCGTGGATTGTGTCCTGGCATAGTTCAGCTCGAAAGAGCGCTCAGCACACAGACCAGAGAAGTTCTGGGTTCAATTTCCGGTGCTGGAACGAAATTTTCTCAAATTAATAGGTATCTACATGTTGACTTACTTACTTACTTACAAATGGCTTTTAAGGAACCCAAAGGTTCAGAGCCGCCCTCACATAAGCCCGCCATCGGTCCCTATCCTGTGCAAGATTAATCCAGTCTCTATCATCATATCCCACCTCCCTCAAATCCATTTTAATATTATCCTCCCATCTACGTCTCGGCCTCCCTAAAGGTCTTTTTCCCTCCGGTCTCCCAACTAATACTCTGTATGCATTTCTGGATTTGCCCGTACATGCTACATGCCCTGCCCATCTCAAACGTCTGGATTTAATGTTCCTAATTATGTTAGGTGAAGAATACAATGCGTGCAGTTCTGCGTTGTGTAACTTTCTCCATTCTCCTGTAACTTCATCCCACTTAGCCCCAAATATTTTCCTAAGCACCTTATTCTCAAACACCCTTAACCTATGTTCCTCTCTCAGAGTGCGAGTCCAAGTTTCACAACCATACTGAACAACCGGTAATATAACTGTTTTATAAATTCTAACTTTCAGATTTTTTGACAGCAGACTAGATGATGAAAGCTTCTCAACCGAATAATAACACGCATTTCCCATATTTATTCTGCGTTTAATTTCCTCCCGAGTGTCATTTATATTTGTTACTGTTGCTCCAAGATATTTTAATTTTTCCACCCCTTCAAAGGAGAAATCTCCAATTTTTATATTTCCATTTCGTACAATATTCTGGTCACGAAACATAATCATATACTTTGTCTTTTCGGGATTTACTTCCAAACTGATCGCTTTACTTGCTTCCAGTAAAATTTCCGTGTTTTCCCTAATCGTTTGTGGATTTTCTCCTAACATATTCACGTCATCTGCATAGACAAGAAGCTGGTGTAACCCATTCAATTCCAAACCCTGCCTGTTATCCTACATGTTGACTACTAACAAAAAATAGTAGTCTTGATTATTCAATGAGGATGCGAGACCTTATATACGAATGTATGTATATATCTGTTCACTTACTGTTCATAACAGAAAATACTCTATGTATGAGCTTAGCTGCACATTTCAGTGCATCTCTGGAACAATAGAATCCATCATATAAATCACCTTCAACCATGTACAAATTAAATGTTTCAAATAAATTTTCACATTATGCAAAAATAAAGTAGAAAAAGGCTCGAAGAGAAGAGAAATGTGGAAGTCGGGAGACTTGAAAATTGGATGATGCCGTATGTTCAAAAATTGGCGAACCAATGTCCATGATGAAGAGAGAACCTCGACCGTGTATCGTGAATGCAGATCTGATTTGTTTGTTTGACGAAAAGGTTAGAGCTAACAGCAGGTTTACCATGTCAGAGCTTAGTGAGGATTTTCCAGAGATTAGTCGTACTCTTGTGTACAAAGTGATTACCGAAGATTTGGGCTACTTGACACTTTCTGCCAGATGGGTGCCTAAACTCCTTTCTGAGTAACAAAAGGCTCAGCAGATGACGGCAGCACTGTTCTTTCTTGAGCGTTACGAAAGAGAAGGTGATGCTTTTCTCGATCAGATTGTGACAGGAGATGAGACTTGGGTGCGATATGTGAATGCAGAAACAAAGCTTCAATCAATACAGTGGGACCATACTCACTCCCCGAAAAAATTCACAAAGTGTCGTCAAACACTTTCCACGAGGAAACTTATGGCAACTGTCGTCTGGGACAGAAAATAAATTTTGCTAGTGGAGTTCTTGGAGAGGAATGCCACAATTAACGCTGAGCATTACTGTAACACACTAACAAACTTGAAAAGGGCCATTCAAAACAAACGTGACATGTTGAGCTCTGGGGTGATTTTCCTGCATCACAACGCCCAGCCGCATATAGCGCGTCGTACTGCAACCAAACTGCAAGAGTTCAACTGGGAAGTATTGGATCACCCTCCCTATAGCCCAGATTTGGCACTTAGCGATTACCATCTCTTCATGCACATGAAGACGTAGCTTGGCTCGAAGTGCTTTGACGATGACGAAGAGTTGAAAACCAGCATCGTAGGTTGGCTTCAGTCGCAGGTGGCCGAATTCTACGACTGCGGAATTTCAAAGCTTGTCAAATGCTACATGTGTTTCAATGTGACTGGAAACTATGTGGAAAAATAAACTAGAGTGTATACTTTCAAATGTATTGTAACCGAATTCTGTAACGTCATTCACAGGTTTGTAAAAAATAAACGGAAGTTACTTTATGAATAGCCCTCGTAAAACAAAGATACATACTGCTTTTTTATATAAAAACATTCTAGCATCCCCAGTAGAGTAAGTTACACACTCGTGCTCAGAGCACATTCCACATAATGTTAAGACATTTTATTAAATAGGTAACAGAGTAAAAAGTAAAAAAAGAAAAAGAAAAAAGAAGAAAAGATACATATCACAATAATTGAACTTTAAATTTTCTCTCTAAACAGCAATTTTTAATTGATTTTTTTTTTCAATAAGGAGCATTAGTAAATTGTATACTTAGGAATTTAGCTATTAAGTTATCATGTTATAAAGCCTTAGACCGAAGTTGCTACTGTGATTATATGCTACAGCTGTGATACATTTAGGTTCTGTTAAGCATAATATATGTTTTCTGATCTTTTGGTTTTATATTTATGTCATTGATGTCAAAGCAAGCGCATTTTTCTGACCTTGACGTCGTGGACGGGCATCAAGCGCTAAGTTGGAAAGAGGAAGGGTTGTGTATATGAATAAGCAGCCTGTAGGATTAAGAAAACAGTGGTGTACAAACTTCAAACAGAACGTGGCATTTTATGTCGTTATTTTTATATGGCTTCTTTCTGTTTGATATATTATCTATATTGTCTGTAAAACAAAAGTACTAATACCAATTTCTTAATATTGCAGTTGTGTTTTAAATGTTAATAACATAATAAAGAGATAAGAAGGAATATTCACATAAATTCCATAGTAGTACAACTATACTTAGTGTACTAAATGGATGAAACACGTCATTCATAAAGAAAGTGATATCCCAAAAAAAGAGATTGAGTATGACATGATAAGTTGTAATTGATATTGATGATACCTTTAGCCCTATAAAAACAATCAATCAACTAATCAAAAAAATATTACAGTACAAAGCAAAGTTACCTAGGTACTGTATCTGTTTTAAGTGTAACTAATATTCCATAACAAAACTCTTATCGCATTATGCTTTTAAGGTGATGTTGGTGAACAACTTCCTATCATCAGAATATTAAATTATTTTCTCGAAATGTGCTGAAGCTATAGAGCTGACATTTTTACAACACATGGGGACGTATCTTTTGCTTATGATGTAACAGTAGTTGCTTTGTTAATTCCTTTCCATGCAAATATTTTCAAAACTTTCAATACACGATCTTCAGTAATACGCATTTATGGTATATTAAATTAACGAAAACATTCTGTAAGGCTACTAAATAAATAGGTCTATATCTGAAAATTTCACTTTTCTATAAAGAAAGTTGAGAAAATACGGTATTTCTTATGAACAAAAAAAATCAAACTTGTGAAAAATGAACATTAAAATTAAAACTTACATTTTTATAATGCACTTATACTTCCAGACAAATCTAAAAATTAACATGGATACAGTTTTAATAAGTTCTCTTCCCTTTATATATTGAATCAGTGCTGGCCATCCCTGAACATAGCTCGACTACTTCTTTCGTCTGTCTCTTTCCTTTCCATTGTAAAGCGCTCAGGCTCTCCTCAGCTCTAAAGCGCGCGCTTGCTCCTGTGGGCATCAATTGACATCACTGATTTATGTGAATATAAATTAAATATATTTCGGTTTTTATGTAGGAAATTCAATAATACATTGTTATGAATTTGATGGAAGTCAAATACTTTAAATCCTGAATACAACAGTTCTGAAGGGTAATCAAGAATTTATTAAGGCATAATTTTATTATTCTTTTCTGTAGCAGTTATTGGCATGAGGGAGGTACTATTAGCACTATATTAACTTCGCACTTTCTTAAACATCAACCATAGTACACCAACTATTTACTTTTCTTACACATACTGCTACCACCACCACTAAAAAATTTTATTAACACTTCAGCCATTAATGCTTCATTATACTACTCTGATTGCTCTCTGCAATTTTTTTAGTTGGTTATTTAACGACCCTGTATTAACTACTAGGATATTTGGCATTGATTGTATTGGTAATAGCGTGATGGTATTTGGCAAGATGAGGCCGAGGGTTCGCCATAGATTACCTGACATTCGCATTCGCCTTATGGTTGGAGAAAACCTCGGAAAAACTACCATTAATGAGCACAAGCTGGAATCGAACCTATGCCCGAGTGCAACTTTGGATCAGCGGGATCCTTGTCCTTGTAAGCTTTTTATTTGTTATACACATTAATGGTAACATTTTCACAATTCACTTTTTTGCTTTAAAAAGCTAACAATTATTGTGTCTACTTACTGATTGATGTCCACGTTTTTCTTCAGTGATACCATACACCGCAGCATAGAATAATGAATCCACAGAGAACTTGATTTCTTCTTTTCACTTTTCATTGAAAAATATTCCAGCATAAACTTTTCAGAAATATTCTCTACTTTTTTTTTTACACCACTCTTCAAACTTCTTATATTCTTCTTCATACCTCTGTCGCGATTTTGTTGGAATTAATAAATCAGTACAGCTGTTAATGCAATACCATTGACACTTATATTTATAAATAGTCATGGTGACAATACCGACAATAATAACATTCTTCAAATGTTTCTTGTACATGGCCCTCTATATGAATCAATCACTTACAAAGAAAATGTATATAGCTTCAAATGTTTCCCGTACAAGGCCCTCTATATAAATCGATCACCTACAAAGCAAATGTATATAGCTGGCAATAAGAATTTTACATTTAGACAATATTCAATTTTACATTATTTTTTTATCAAAGCGGATAAAACTTTGTACGATACACATGTCGTAACTTCATATTACAATAGTAGACTGGTTATGAAACTCGGCCTGCAGCCTTGTTTGACAAAATCTCGTATTGTAAAATGAAATGTTATGACATTAGTATCTAAATAACTATTACATTATGTTTTGTGCAATATTAAAATGCTTGATAATATCGTATTGTCAGTGTTCTTCCATCCTGTAAATGCTATTTTTTTTTAATCTAAAACATTTAACAACCAGTTCTACATTGTGGACAAATTAAACAAGCAGTGATCTGACTGAATGACACGACATGTAAAAATGTGATAGCTTTCAATTGCATTATATTAATTTATACTGAATCATTTCATTGCTATATAGCCTACTACATACCATATCTAAATACTGGTAGGCCTATAGGTCTAAGAGGACAGCAACTTCAATACCGCTTCATGGACAGCTGTTGACAGGTCCTTTTAGCCACCTTGTCCTCTCAAGTGGACAGTTCATATCTGGAAATTTAGGTATCATGCTGTAAAAATGAGACAAAATCTTAAAAGGAGTCATGAATAAACAATTAGACTTTCATAAACAAAAATCATAATTCGTGACTGAAAGTGCTAATCTACTTTAAGATATAATTCACATTATTCATGTGGGGTGATCTTGTTACCCATCTTGATAGTCTGTGTCATGAAAATTCCAGGGTATAAAATTCGATCTAGAGCTTAATTTTCTTCATTTCTAAGTTAGTCTGCTTCCAAATTATTTTATTTTGTGTTATTTATACTAATTTTTATATTGTTATTTATATTATCATTATATGCTCACTGTACTATAGGTGGTATTCGAATATTTGAATTTCAACAAAGAACTAAAATTTGATTAGTTTTATATTTTTAATTATTTATTTTTATAACTTCAAAACTTTTTTTGGGGGATTTTATTTTATTATAAACAAATGTTTTTGAGATGCTCATGGTTGTATAAGTTATATATTGTTCTAATACAGTGAAGTTACTTGGGGATGCTTGGGTTGTCGTCCAGAACCAGCGTGGCTATCAATGTGTTGATTATCACAGGAAACACATACACATCTCCGGCATTCTGGCCTACAATCCTACTGTTACAAAGTTTAAAAGTTATAGTACTTACCAAGCTCACATTCGTTGTTCAAAATGTCCTCCATTTACTGCAACATACATTTCACATCTTTTTACGAAATTTGCAGTCACTCTCGCAAGTTCTTCAGCACTGATAGAATTTATTGCATCTCTGTTCAAGTTCGTTTATGGAGTGTGACTTTCTTGCATTCTGTAGGGCCTTAATTTAAGTAAAGTTGTCACTACACAAGCAGAACTTCTACTTATTTCAGTTTCCTGCACTAAACTCTGAGGGATTTTTGAGGGATGTCTTCCAATCCTTCATCAATCTCGTCTAATTTCTCTTTCGACAGAACAGGACATTCTTTTCGGTTTTTCATCGTTTACCAAAGCTGTCCAAATGGATTTCTTATAAAGTCTTCTTATTGTACTGGCAGCTGGAACAGGTTATCTGGAAACTTTTCCCGAAATTTGCATCTTGTTGCCACACAAGATTTTCGTTTCTGTATGCATGTATTGTATAGACTGTAGATAAGTACGTTCACATAATGAATAAGTCATACAACAGTAGCCTACACGGTGCACTTTAAACTTAACTTAAACTTTTAAGATTATAACTTTCACAGCCAACTTACTTCTCACAACACAACACAACTAAAGCGAAACTGCAGTGTCGTTCATTGCTTGCGTGCCGAGAATGTGGACGCACTATTCCCGGTGATCATGCCATCTCTTGGCGGGGAACGGCTCCTGCAAAACCCGAGCATCCCCAATTAACCCCACTGTATTTAAATTTAAAGAATTAACTGAAGTGATTTTCAATTTATATTATAGTACTGTGACTTTCATTGGTTGTAAATGTGTTTTCTACCATGTCAAAACTATATAGCATTGAGCAGTTTGTCTTGAAATGGAAAGAAAGGAAATTTAAACTTTCTGTATATGTTGCCTCATAGTGTCGCCGGTAACATATCTAAAGTTCATTAATTTTAGTATACTATATTTTCAACAAAATGGAGCAGAACTTTTGAATCACCCTGTATTTTTAGAAATAGGATGATTATTTCAAATTTTTATATTTTTTGTAAGTCAATAATACATCAACTGTTTATATTCCAAATGCTTAACAAATATCGGTACTGTATATGATTTTGATGACGGTAATTTTTTATCACCCCTCCTTTGTAATAGTAAGTTGTGAAAAATTTTGATAGCGGGAGGGTTAAGAACTTGATACGCTTCAGGAACAGTAACACTTATAAACTGTTAGGAAATTGTGACGAGATATTGTGGCTAGTGTATGCATCACCAAATCACCATAAAATGCACAGTCATTGTCAGATTTTCTTGGACATAAGTAACTTTTCTATTCTATGTGGTAACCTTTCTTGCTACCTTAGTAGGATCCCCAGATGTCCCAGTTTAGCCAGGATAAACTCGAATTTCTAATATCTGTACCCCTGTCACGAAAGAGTGTGTCCAGGATATCAAATGTCCCAGTTTTCTCTAAAGCATAAGATTAGGCTAACCTGATTTTTTATGGTCCAGCAGGGGACATCGACAATTTTAAAAGAAAACACAAACACTTACCTAGTCACTATCCGTTGAAATGTTGCAGAAGATACATGTAACAGTAGATACAATGACAGAATTTTGCACACTAAATTTGTAGAGTATCTTAACTTTTTGAACTAAATGCATAAACACAACTAACTCCTATAAATAATTATGGCCACTAAGAATTAAATTTCAGTACTGACGCATGCATGGAAGTCTTTCACAAAATATTGTAAACACTGAACTCTAATACACACAGTTTACAAGTACTTGTCTGAAGAATGTATTTTTTTAAGGATCTGTTTATTCCCATACAGCTTCACACTAAGTTCTTCACATGAGAAATGAAAGTTTGTTTTCACTTGTAACAAAGATGTTTCAATTTTCTTTCTTGATTTTTCATCAGTCCAGATTGAGTTCAATGTGGAGAAAAGTCTTTCAACTGATGAATTACTGACTGAAAGACACATGATTAAGGACACTATTTTGAGAAGATTTTCAAATGTAATGGATTTTTTTTTGAAATGTTAAAAAACATCATACCACTTTCACCTGTTTGTTTGTCACAAAACTCCTCATTGTTTTACTTACTTAGAAATGGATGCTGCGGCAGTTCTAACGCTTCTGCACAACGTGAATGAAGGCGAAGATGCTGTTCTTCTTAAAGAGTGCAGACTATCTCATATTGTGCTTGCTGGTTCTTCTGTCTCATACTGAGAACCGTTCAGAAATGTGCATGAAACGTAGGAGTTTCAACACGATACTTAAATATTCACGTGCAAAATGTTACTGAAACAAAATCAAAACTTCTGGGGACAAAATTAATTTCCAGGGACAAAAACGGGGACATGTGCACCCAGGGGACAGCAACGCAAAACCGGGGACTGTCCCCGGAAATCGGGGACGTCTGGTCAGCCTACATAAGATAATATTATTTATGTGATAGGCAAAGTAAAGTAAATATAGGTACCTATGTAAAATTTCCCGATTTTATTAGCAAATATTCAACTGGTAGCAATTCTATTCCCTCTGACACTCAATGAGAATATCTTAGTATGAGGATGACGAGCATAAGTCTACATTCTTACTATTTCTGGTACTGGTCATTCTGATTGCTTTTCTAACTGGCATTTGCAGTTGCTGTTCAGATACAATTTGCACATGGGAGTCTTGCTTTAGTTTTATTGAATCTGAATGTTAATCATTATTGGATGAATATTAAAAGTGTAGACCACGTGTAGGATGTGTAGTCTCTTCTTTCAATATAGTTATAGGTCATTCGTTGTCTCGTGAAACCTACCTGCGCATAAGGGAAAGAAGAAAGTGAAATGACAAGGAAAGCTCACTAAATGATAATGGATTTTCACAACGATTTTTCCCCCATATGTTCCATTTGAAATAAGAAATCTCCCTATAAATTTTCTACAGCCAGAGAAGACCTAGTCTTTAAGATATGATTTTTCAAAATAATCGCCTGACACTGATATGTCTATCTCCATTGCCATCATGAAGAAGAAAAAGTTTAAGGCCCCAAATGTTTATGCACTGCCCTCAAAATCGAGGAAGCTTATGAAAACTGACCTCTTCAAGTTATTTGAAGAACTATGCTTTCCATCTGTCAGTGATCATAGCATTCTTTTGGTAGATTCGTGGACCAGTTACTGAGGTAGACAGGCCATGGAAAGAATAACTCCAGAAGGCAAAACGGTGGAAGTGTTAACGATTCCAAAACACACAACTCCGATTGTTCAACCTCTTGACGTTTACGGTTTTAGATCTTGGAAATCACCATTGAGTTTTCTGAACGAAATAACAAACCACTTCCTAACAAATACCGATGCTCTTCAAATTAAATTCAATAAGTGGAACCAGCATCATCAGAGTTTAAATTTATGATGTACATTATGTGGTATTGTGTTCTAATGCCATTTTTTTCCATTTCCCCTCTTGTTTCTTTTTTCATATATTTCTGTTTGTTTTCTTTCTTTTACATAGATGGCAGTCCTAGTGGCTTATCATCTTTGCTTTTGATTATATCAATTGGCACTTCGAATGAGGGTAGCAATTTGCGGGTGCTTGTGTAGAGGGGTTAAGTATAAACTTAAAGTGGGATAAGTAAAGATTTGAACCCTCCACGATTACTTCTGTTAAATTATGTTTCCATCCATGATGCAGTTACAGTGCTCCGTATTTTGTGACAAAGGGGTTTTGTTCAGTACCAAACAGGGCTGGGCAGTATTTGAAATACATTTGTATTTTGTAATTTGTAAGGATTTTCGAAAGTATTTCGTATTTTGTATTTAAATACATAAAATTGATGTATTTTGTATTTGAAATACTCAAAATACTTTTTTCTTCTTCTTGTTCTTCAAGTTTTGGATATGGATTTGGAGAATGAACTTTTGTCTTATTTGCCTACCCATTTCAGTTGTGCTAGCCATACACTTAGTTTTCTTGCCACAACTGATTTCCTTAATGCCATAAACAAATCTCCAACAGCATCAAGGATCCATCACTCAACACTTGCTAAATGTTTAGCATTATGGAATGTGTCTAGGAGATTCAAATACTCGAAATTATACAGATGTCTTGAAATATTCATTAAAGTTTCCTTGCCCAACTCGATGGAATTCTCTTTATAACTCAATCTCTCAAATATTGCAATTCAAACATGGTATAACCAGTATATGTGAAAAACTGGGATTGCCAACCTTAAAAAATGTTGAGTTTCAGTACCTTGAAGAATAGTGTGCAGTTCTGAAACCCATTGCCGTAGCCCTTAATTTAATGCAAAATGAGAAGATGTGCTATTACGGCCAACTTTTGCCCACATTAATTTCCCTTAAAAACAGATTACATATTCTGTTACCTAGTAATCTACGCCATCTATTCCAAGTAACTCTAGTCCTAATAAGTTCACTTTCATCGAGATTTAAAGCGATGTTTGATCTGATCCCAGAAGAAAATTGAGCTATTTTGGCAGCTTACTCCACCCATCATTGAAGATGAGATGGCTACCTGACATTGCCTCACAAAATGATAAGAAGAGGACACAGAATATGTATGTGAAATCAGGTGAGCAGTTGTCTGCTACATCTTTGGTCAGTTCAGACGATGAAAACAATTTTTATGTTTTCAACTCAAGTAAAACAGACTTTGAAAAGCAAAAAGAAAAGAACTTGTCTGCTGCTTGTCTTCAATGGCAAAGGGACAACCCTGTGCACTCTAGAGAATTACCCAATAGTGAAACAAGCTTTTATAAAGTATAATACAAGTTTGTGTTTCTCTGAGCCTGTAGAAAGACTGTTCTGTTTTGCAGGATTTATTTATTAATAAGCAAGGGGACCCTTATCTTATGAACATTTGAAGAATGGTTGTTTTGAAAGGGAGCAGTAATTATTCATATGTAGCATAATTTCATTGATGACTGGGAAAAGGAAGAATGTTCAACTACAGTGTTTATATAAAACTTCGAGGTAAAAATACTTTTAATGTTAATATAATATTTTAGATTTTCAGTACAGTAATATTCTTATTTCTTTAGGCCTATATATTGTATAGAGTATTTGAAATACAAATGTATTTTGAGTATTTGAAATTCAAATGTATTTTGGTTAATTTTTTAAAAGTATTTTGTATTTTTATTTCAAATACAATTATTTGAAGTATTTTGTATTTGTATTTGAAATACTTGGATGTCAGTATTTTGCCCAGCCCTGGTACCAAAGGAGAGAAGTTTACATATCTTACAGTTTGACTTAACCCCCTTTACACGAGCACCCGCAAATTATGCATGTTGATTGGCCATTGTCTTGTTGTGTGATTTTTCTACTATGGGTGTCTTTTCAAATTTATCAGTTAAAATCCCTACTCCTGTTTTTCGGACATCATCGATTGGAAATGACTGTCGGGCAGCATTCGACTGGAGTGGTGGTGCATCATGGGAGAGTGATCTGCGATGTGCAGCCAAGCCCACATCGGGATTTGGTGTCTGACAACAGTGGTGGTTGTTTGTCCATCAAGTGAGGGGTCAATCTACGAAATATGTAGCTATACAGCAGCAAGTGATTAGTAACTACACTATAGTTTCGCCTGTGTTACATGGGTTTTCAGTCTGCTGGAGCTGACTTGGTGACTCTTCCTTGGACTCATGGATATTAATTCAGTGGCTGGAGTGATCCACAAGTAATGCTTGACAGTGCAAGTTATAAGTATGACTGTGTTTGATTATATATTGACTTAATTTGTACTAGTTGTCTGAAATTTCTTTACCGCTGTCCAGTGAGTGCACTGTCGTTTGTTGACAACTGTATGTAGGCACTGCAGGGACTGTGCGGAACAAGAGGGAGGGCATGTACATTCCACATCAAAGCATTATTAGCATGACTGTTGTATGAGCACAAATAACCACATGCTATCCTGCACTTGGTAGGAATATAATAATACCATAAAATTATTATATTGATACCAGCGCCTGAACTGAAATATTACTTACAATATTTCAGTTTATTTCATTTTACAAAATTATATATTCTTATTGTGATATCATTCATGTAATGTGTTCCAATAGCTAATTGTAATTAGCTCTTATCTATTGTTATACAGGGTGTTTAAAAAATACGGGGCATAATTTCAGGTATGTATTTCCCACATGTAGACAATCAAAATAGTTAATTACAACATGTGTCCGGAAATGCTTTATTTCCGAGTTATGGCTTTCACAACATTGAAATTCACCGGAACGTTTTTCTTTCCGCAGGTCGTTGCCATCAAAGGAGACATTAAGAGGGCACTCTGACAGTTCATTCCGAGGCGAAGGTTACATTCAGTGTTGTGTAGGCGTACTTGGATCGAAGGTTTCCTGATCGATGGATAGGTAGAGGTGGCCCAATTGCTTGGCCTCCACGCTCACCTGATCTGAACCCTCTCGATTTATACTTGTGGGGCCATTTAAAATCATTGGTTTATTCGTCTCCGGTGCCTGATTTGGAATCCCTTCGGAATCGAATTGTGCCATGTTCTGAGGACATACGCAATACTCCTGGAGTTTGGGATCGTGTTTGTAGGTCAATGAGACATCGATGTGAGGTCTGTATTCAAGCAGGAGGTGGACATTTTGAACATCTTCTGTAATGACAACGACCTGCGGAAAGAAAAACGTTCCAGTGAATTTCAGTGTTGTGAAGGCCATAACTCGGAAATGAAGCATTTCCGGACACATGTTGTAATGAACTATTTTGATTGTCTACATGTGGGAAATACATACCTGAAATTATGCCCCGTATTTTTTAAACACCTGTATAGTCCTGTGGCATATTATCTATTGACATATAGTCCTGCATTCAAAGTGAAATAAATCATGTGTTTACAATATTCAAAATGCGTAATGTCGAGTGGTTAACCCATTTATGCCCAAAACATTTTTTTGGTAAAAATTTGACGAAAACTGATTATTTATAAGCTATTATACCAAAATTAATGCCAAATGCTGTCTTAGACTTTTCCAATGCATGGACACTTATTTACAGGTTGGGTTGAAAATACCCAGTGGGCAAATCAGGTGCAGTAATGCCATATAATACTCAAACTATTTATTTTCTGAACCTCATAGCTGTCATTATAGTTCATGCAATATAATGAGTAATGCAATATTTCATGTATGTTATAAAAGAAAAGAGCATGTGACTTATTTCTTAACCACATGGAATTCAGAAAAACACTTTCTTGTAGGGGTATTTCACATGAAGTGTATAGCTTGGTTGTTTCATTGCAACATCCTACACGTCGGTGACGAAGTTGCCATGTCTTTCATATATCCTCTACGATCATCTCTCACAGATTGAGAAATATGTTATTTCATTTGGTCTGTGTACTGTTGGTCCTATTTGAAAGGAACTGTGCCATACTTGTTGTGGTGCTGAAACACCACTTCTCCAAAATATTGGCATGT
Organism: Periplaneta americana; assembly: GCF_040183065.1. Taxonomy (NCBI): domain Eukaryota; kingdom Metazoa; phylum Arthropoda; class Insecta; order Blattodea; family Blattidae; genus Periplaneta; species Periplaneta americana. The sequence goes on along the minus strand of NC_091125.1, from coordinate 10,728,626 downwards.
TGCCCTGGATTACAATTCTATAATTCATTTGAAATGTTGTTGTCCATTACGTCTATTCTCCCAATATTTTGGTTGTAGTTGGAAATAATATTAGGCTGAAGGTATTTCTATCCTTTTTTTCTCTTTCAAGGAAATATTTGCCTTCTGAAAAGATACAACTGCACTTTGATTCGAAAATTTAGAAATCTTCTCACTATTCGTGAGCTGCCACAAGGGACAAAGAGTACTTAACCATATAAATGTTTACAAGTTCAGTGAACCATCAATTTTGAATTAGCTGCAAATACAGTTTGTGATTGGTGCAAATATATCTAGTTTTAGAGAGGCAAGTGTTACAAAAAAGTAAAGAATGCTAATGAACTTGGTTTCACTTCGAATATAGGTGATGCTTCAGGAGAGCATTTGATCCTTCCAATGCAGCTAAAGTTACAATCGGAATAATAGATGTAGGTATTCCAAGCCTCTTAAACACATCTTTCATGAAGAGAGTAGCGGTACCTCTTGTTCCAACCAGAAGTCCGATTACTTCAAGCTCTTCTAGCTGGTACTTTTGGAGGTAATATGGAATGGTAGGATTGTAGATATTCTTTTTTTTCCTCATCCACTTCTGCTGGCTGTTCCTCATTTGTTTCGAATCGCACAGTGGGATCAATTATGAATCCAGATCTTGTAGATTCCTTGAAAGCTATTATATATATATATATATATATATATATATATGCGCCGTGTACTGCCAGTGACGGAGAGACCATGTACTTCTTCAAAGGTGTTGTAATCGGCATCTTTAAGGGCATTGGCTATAATTGATCATACTTGGTGGTGTCTAGCGTTTCGCAGAACTTCGCCTTGCGGACAGGATCCCAGGACATGTGCAAGAGTTTCAACCTCGTTGTGGCAATGCCTACTGTGACCATAGCATTGTCTTTCCATTTGACTGCAGCAATGTTATTTTCTTTGCATACGAGACATTCATAAACTCTGCGAACGATATTCTTCATCTGTTGGATGTCGTCAATGGGAAATTGTGCTTGTTTAGTCAACTGTCTGAAGATAGATCTGAAGCTCACAAGTGATACCAACAAGGCACCACTTATAAGGCAACTAGGCCATAAGATAATGGGATAGAGCGGCTAGTTCCTTTCCACCTCCATTGCATACATCACTGATTAGAAATTATCAGTCTTATTTTCTGTTATAGTACCGATAGCACTGAAGTTGTCATTCCCTAGGGCACAGACGAGTCTATCAGACGTAAAAAAATTGTCGAAGTACCGGTACAAAGAGAAGAGTTGATTGGGAAATTTCTGTTTGCTGGCTCACTAAGTAATAAATGGTAGATTCTTTGAGCTCAAGCTTATTACTGTTAGTATTATCAAACGATATGAATATCAAAAGATATGCAATACCTTGGCTGATGAGCCATAACCCAAATTTTATAGTCAAATTGAATAGGTTTCTCATCTTAGTTACCCCGGATGCCAAGCTCAGCACTTGTATTTAGTTGGTTACAGCATTAATGATCAGAGTTGTCAATGAATCATGGCCAGTATCATCAGCAGGAAGGAAGTAGGTATAATGGAAATATTTTTTCAAGTTACTGTAAACCCTTTCTCTTCTAGAATATACAAAACCTTGTGCATATTTACACTGGCAGGCCAAACAGTAAAGACAATAAATTATATTTTAGATATATGTGAAGAAAGTGAAACACGGCAATGAATGTGCCCATTGGGTCGAAAATGACCCACTTCTGTTATCAGTCTCCCTGCATTGTGGAAAACACCATGCAATTATTTCTAACCTAGGTACTTGTAGTCTTAGATGACTGAGCTCAAAATGTGTGTACTAATTTGAACAAAATGTGTCATGGTTTGTTACCAAACTTGCATTATTTGGGTTCATATGTAGCGCTAAATGCAATGTGCAATTATGTCAGCCACAACAATGCTCATCTAAGAAGAAAATAGAGCAGGAAGAAAGAAAGATCTGCAGTAGTGTAAATAACAATTTTATCAATAATAAAAGAAACAAAGACCTTTAATAATAGAAATGAAACTAACATTTATGGTGGGTCGAAAATGATCCAGTGGGCATAAATGGCTCATTAAGGTGAATGTCGATGAATGCTGATAACGAGAAATTGCATCATAGCTTCTGCCTCTGTTTATTATTGTTTCATAAGAGGAGTTGATATTTTTGTATGAGTCACGAATTGCAGTGTTGCCAATACAATTCTAGTAAATAGTGTTATCTGTTCAGTACTCTCGCTAACGACAATGATCGGTACTGAGAGGGTGCATATTCACTGTACTTGAGCAACAGCTGAATTTAATACTGTCACAACCAACGAGCACAGAATGCATAGAGTAGACATGAACAGCTTGGAGGTGAAGCCGCTTTTGTAGACCGTCGCCATTATGATGCTACCAAAACATTGGGCTCCCGGTTAGCACATGGGCAGTTGATTGTGATGTTGCTTCGTTGTTTTAATTAATAAATGAACTAATTTCAATATGCCTACATGTACTGCACAAACAGGTTTTCAAAAAAATTTCCTGGAATAATTTCACAGGTAAATATGCATGTGTGAAATGTACTTATTACCGGTAGATAATGAATGATTTAGCCTAGGTTAGTCAGTTAGATTCGTATTGTTCACGTATTAGTTTGATTAAGAGAAAGGATTAGTGTATTGATATTATTGTAATTAATTTTTATAATCACTAAATCAGATTTACGCTTTGTATACTTAGCATTTACGAGCGAAGCTAACCTAACAACCCAAGTTGGAAGTTTGTGTCGCGTGCTATAGAAAATGGGTGTACCGAGATTTCTCTTCAACCGAAAACACGTATTCGTTTGATGAAGAAAAATAAATAGTGTATTAATATTATTGTAATTAATTTTTATAATCACGAAATCAGACTTATGCTTTGCAGACTTAGTAGCTTCATTAACTCGGTCGTGAACTAACTTGCCCCACTTGGTAATAAAACTTCACTTTTGTTCGCCATTATAATCTAATTATATACTATAAACGAAGAGCCTATCAAATATTATATGGTTAAGAGCATTGCACTTTTTCTCTAAACAAAATCGGGACATCTATACGAAATACTGACAAAAGTAAGAGAATGATAATTTGCGTTAAGAAGCAAGTTGCATTATTAAATCTAAGCAAATGGATCAACCTATAAAAGTAATTATTATAAGATAGCATTTTTATTGGACTAGTAGCAAAATAAGGTCAAACTGTTATCTTCCTTTTTTATCGTTACTGTTTGTTTAACCTTCCACAGTCCCTATTAAATACCATACTGTAATTTGAAGAGCTGTCAATTTAAATAACCTGTATATATGTGATTTATCAATGATAGTATTGTAATGTTTGCTAAAAAAAATACGTGCATAGCGATTCTGTATTACGAAACAAACAAGAAAGTGTGAATCCTCCAGGAAATTAGGGACATATGGAATTCCTATTATCATAAGATCTTCTATAACGTAATAGCTATTTTGCAATGTTTTGGTAGCAACAAGATGGCGTCAGGTCCATCAAACCGGCTTCACTCCGTCCAATGGTATTAAGATGCTAGTGTCTACTCTATGTATTCTGTGCTCGTTGGTCACGATACACTGCATTGATGTCGTGAAAATTAGACTGCACTGTACCGCTACGCCTGAGATAAGAGATTGTCACATACTTCATTCCGAGCAGTTGTCTTGGCTGCCATAGATAATCATTCATCAAACAAGTAATGTAAGGGGCATTTTAGAATATCATTTATCTCACTATTATGTATCTTTATTTCTAGGCCACGTTAGTTATTGTGCAGTCACTCTTGTTCTTTTATTGGTTTTACCTCATTGCCAGGAGAAACTATTTTATGTTTAGCTTTCCTAGTAAGTTGTTGTTATTATCCCCTTGGTCGGTTGAGGATAGAAGTACCTTGCCTAATTGTTATATAAATTAAGGACTACTTTCTATATTGTTAAGATTGACTTTTATGTTATTATAGTAGCCATTATTAGTACAAGTTCGTTAGCATTTTATTTGCTATTGTTAAATCCCGAGACAGTTCAGAGCTTACTTATTATGTCATCATGTTCTGTATCCTGTCATGTCCTCGGCAGGGAGAAGGACACTATGCCACAGTTACAAAGACATATGTGTGCTTTAAAAGCATAAAAAGTCAAGTAATATGTTAAACTCTTCCGAAGTGTTACTTTTACATGGAAGCTAAGATGCATATTCCTCTCTCATGTATCTTTTACCCTTCTATAAAGAAATTCATGTAAAGTTTGTGATCATGGAGCTCATTGAAAAGTATTTTAAATGCTACCATACCATAAAATATATTTTATAACTATATATTTGATAACAATACAGGTAATGAGCATCATTATATTTCGAAAACAGTAGTGGAGCACCACAAGTGATTACAAATATTCACTTCAATTCTTAATTTTTTTCAATGTTAATGTTTGAACTAATACAAAACATATATTACAGATATTCTAACTGTTACATAGGAAATTACATGTGAATTTTATGTTAAGCTGCAAGATACAAGGTGCAGTCAACATATTTCCAAACTGTGCTCATATTTATTATACCATTAAACATATATGTGTGTGTCACTGAAGATTGCTGCTTTCATGCCTGTTGAGTCAATCTATCAAACAGTGTCAGATTGTCTTTAAGCCTTCAGTACTCGCGTGGGGAACACCTGTCAACCAGCGTGTTTCTTTTCATTGCTGTATTTTCTAGAAAGGGTTTACAATGGTGAGACTTTAGGTACCTTCAAAACCAAGTTCACGTTTTTTAGTTTCAGTCTTGAAGTTCCTTGTATAACTTGCGTAGCTAAGGTTTCATTCTTCTGGGTGGCAATTGTCAACCACGCGACTTTTTACATTACAGTTTCTGTAAAGTTTTGGTAAATATTCATTATCACTTTTGTGGGTTATATACTGTATCTTTAGGGATAATTTGTCCCATTGAACTTGGAAGGATTGTGGATCTACGTTTATCAGATTTCTTCAGAGATTAAAAGACGTTCTCATGTATTGCTGGACTTCAAGAAACCATATGCCAGTCCCAGAACAAAGGAATGGATCCAGGGGACGTTGTTACCTGGCGATTATACTAAGAATGATGCACCACATGTTTTAAAATCTAGTGCCATGGAATTAATCTGTAACAAATATGAAAATTTTCTTCATATCTATACTGATAGGTCACGGAATCCTGATGATGGACTTTCAGGCGCAGGGTATTATATCCAAAAATATTACGAGAAATATTATATATAACATATATATTATTTTAATGTACCGAAGTACATATGATATTTCCATGCAGATATTCTGCGTCATCTTACGATGAAAGAGTAATGGAACGGAGAAAAATTCTCTCCGGCACCAGGATTTGAACCCAGGTTTTCAGCTCTGCGTGCTGATGCTTTATCCATTAAGCCATACCGGATACCACCCTGGCATCGGACAGAATCGTCTCAGATTAAGCTCCAACTCTTGGGTTCCCTCTAGTGGCCGCCCTCTGCACTACATCATAGATGTCTATGAACGTAGGACCGAAGTCCACACATGTGCTGAGGTGCACTCGTTATGAGTGACTAGTTGGCCGGGATCCGACGGAATAAGCGCCATCTTAAATCACGAAGTGATTTACGCATATCATATATATTATTTTAATGTACCGAAGTACATATGGTATTTCCTTGCAGATATTCTGCGTCATCTTACGATGAAAGAGTAATGGAATGGAGAAAAATTCTCTCCGGTGCCAGGATTTGAACCCGGGTTTTCAGCTCTGCGTGCTGATGCTTTATCCACTAAGCCATACCGGATACCACCCTGGCGTTGGACAGAATCGTTTCAGATTAAGCTCCAACTCTTGGGTTCCCTCTAGTGGCCACCCAAGAGTTGGAGCTTAATCTGAGTGGCCACCCAAGAGTTGGAGCTTAATCTGAGACAATTCTGTCCGACGCTGGGGTGGTATCCAGTGTGGCTTAGTGGATAAAGCATCAGCACGCAGAGCTGAAAACCCGGGTTCAAATCCCGGCGCCGGAGAGAATTTTTCTCCGTTCCATTACTCTTTCATCGTATTATATATCGTGTTCATCTCCCTCTAGTCTTGAATCAGAACTACTGGCCATAGGGGCAGTTCTTTTACATCTCTCTTCCTTATCCGATATACTTATATGCATTTTTAGTGACTCGATGGGAGCTATTCTAAATATCATGAAATATACTCCAACTTCCTATGCACAAATTGCAATCTCTATACAGAAAATATTAAATAAACTAAATCTTCAAAAAGAAATTGTATTCCAACAGATATCTAGTCATTGCGACATTACTGGAAATGAGATTGTAGATAATATTGCTAAACAGGCAACATCTTTGGGGAGACCCAAACCTATGCAAACAACTTCTTTAACCTGCGCATATTCTGCAGTTAATTCTCATTTAACAAATTTAAAGGTCGAATTATGGCTTTCTTCTGATAAAGGCAAATTTCTTCAAAACATACAGAAGAAACCTAATGATTTACAAATGTTCCACAACATTCCCAGACACATACAAACTTTCTTAGCAAGAGCCAGGACAGGCCATATTATCACTCAGAAGTATCTTCAGTGCTTTAATCTTGTTGACTCTAGTAGTTGTTGCTGGTGCAACAATAACGAAGAAGATTTGGAACATATCCTCTTAAACTGCCCTGTCACAAACGTCCATAGAACTAATCTAAAATCTGCAATCCCTGTAACCTTGGACAATTCTCTCCAATATATACTGAATACACCTCATCTTTGGAATATGGCTGCTGAAATATACAACTGGCATCGTGCTTTTTACCCATCATTTGTAAGAAGAGGAAATTCATAGTAAAACATAGTGGAACACGTGTTGTCAGCAAATAGCTGGATACACTACAAAGATAGATAGAGACAAAAGACTAGAAATGATGTTTGAAATGTTCAAAACAGACATGTGTCGACCATTTGAGGAATATCTGTGTAAATTGCTTGTAAATAACTAGGTACTGCAAAGACATGTCCGCAGAAAGCATTCAGGAATAAAGACGTTAGAAGGATAATCCAAGAAAAATAGGACAATAGGACACAAGCTATTAAGGTATTATTGTAAAGAAAGATTTTCACAACAAAGCAAGGATTATAAACGTGTTTCCATGTTAATTTTGTAGGTAAATGTAGAAAGCATTTGAAATTTACACATAAATAATTGAATGGGTGAGTGGAATAAGGATAACATTCCAATTTCCCTAGTTTGTGGGAAAACAAACAAGTTTACAGAAAAAGCTAAGGGTTCTATTGGAAAAATTACTAGTAGACAATTGTAGAACTAGTCATTCTGTATTCACTCGTACAATCTCAAAGTCAAATACTTTTTTTAATAATAATTAATAATTAAATGTGTTGGAATATTATCCTTTTTCCACTGAATGTTTTCACAACAGATAAACTTATTAACTATAACATTTTTTTGTGACAAGAAATGTTTAATAGTACAAAAGACACTTTAAAATGGTTTTACTCTATACAGTGATGACCATAATATGAGTCTTTATTCATCCTTATCACTGTCTGCTGTATTTGAAGTTGAATATTTAAGTATGTCTTCATAGAGTAACTTGTACTCATCAGGTGTGTAGTGCGTGACTTTTGAGATGTCCTCTAACTTTTTATATTGGTTCCAAATTTTCCATTATATGCTGCAGTAGTGGGAGCTCCACATGATCTTGTTCCTTCAACCTGAATGTTCCATGGTGCAAACCATCAAAGTACTCTGAAGCCTGGACACAGCCTTTCATCTTCTGAGTGAATATGTTTCCTGTACTTACTGATGTTGAATGTCAGGTTTTTATTCTTAATATCTTTACATGTTTTCTTAAAATACTGTGCCACAGTGTTTGAAGTTGAGTATCTGGTTGTTTTGAAGTCCCTTTACTTGATATGAGGGGATTGAGTTTCCTGCCATTTCGAATAATGTCATCATACTGATTTGGAGAGTAAATCCGATCTAATCTTCGAACTTGTCGTTTAATAACTGAAAATGTTCTTTCACATGGCAGAATGTTATCCTTATTCCACTCAACTAAAGCTTCAGTGTTGATTTTAATGACGATATGAGAGTGGAATATTCCCCTTTTTACACTCATTGAATAGCTTAAGCAAAAATCTACAAAATGGCTATTTCAGTTTAATTTCTCAATTTTTTGGAATGTTATTCTTTTTTCACTCACCCATTCAATTACTGTGTCTATTAATTATAAATTCATTAATTCTGATTCAAAACTGTTTTTACATTTATTTATAAATAAATTCTGTATACTCCATAGTAACACATTTATGTAACCACTCACAATGAAAATAATGTTCAAATTCATTCTCTAAAGCAAGAATATAACTTCAGTGGCAGCTGTCCCACACGCGACTGAATATGTTACAAAAAAGTACGTGAGTACTGAAGGGTTAAGAACTGAGCTTCTATACGTGATTTTGTGAAAACAGTGAAATGCGATTTTTCCTGGAATCTCTCCATATACACCTTATGGCTAATCTTCTTCTCTGCCTTTCAAGTAATGCATTAGTATAGATTCCAGGTGTTTCCCTGGTTCTAGATAACTTCTTCGTTTCATATGTCCTATATGTTGCCTACATTCCAGGACAGTCCGCAAATTTATTGATTGCCCCTTGTATTTAAAAGCCTAATTTTAATTAAAAATTAACAGTAAGAACTCCTGAACAGAATGTACAAACATGTGCATAGTATACAATCATAGTAATCATCCTCTGTACAATGAAACAATACAGACATTAATTCATGCTGCCAGACTCGAATGTTCTTAGACTAGTAACTAGGGCCCGGATTCTTATGTAATTACATATTGCATTCCTTTACTTGTGGACTACTGAAAATTACAAATGTTGGCGATTTGTGGTTCCGATATGGTTATAGTTGAGTTTCATTCTACATATTTTTAGTAATATTACATATTTTACATATTATGCAAAGAATAACATTTTTGTACATATCTAAACAATTATCTAGTTTTTAACATTTTTATTAAATTAGTTTTATTTTTCAGAGTACAGTATTGAATTTTCTTTCATATATACTTGGAAATAAATCTTAACATCCCTGTCCCATAACACCGCCTGGAGGGTCACCTTTTGTACTCACCAGAGATCTGGGTCAGACGTTTTCGCTCGAGCGCCAAGTAGTTCATAGCATAATCCGATAGGTAGCGCACATGCATGATGGGTAAAATTGTCACGAGCTATAAATCCTCGAACGGTATAAGCCGAGCGTTAGACATTCATTCTTGTTACAGTGATGAACTGTGTAGTAACATCATAGAAGTTTATCATTTCAAAACTTTGCAGTGTTTAACTAACCTCTCCATAGTACAACTACAAAACTTGCTTTAAAATGTAATATAAATGTTGTAGGTAAATGATGTTGTTTTTTTTTTTTTTTTTTTTTTTTTTTTTTCCCCACACAGGAGTGATTTTGTTTTTTCCACATCTGATAGATGTTATTGGATGTAAATGTAATTATTATAAACGGAGAACGCAATCACGATAATGCAAGAACTGTATCAAGTTTTCTAGTAATAATAATAATAATAATAATAATAATAATCTCTAATTAGTGTATCAATCTTTGTGTCTGTAACAGTTGTGCAGCATGGTTATTCGTTTTATTATATTTTCTGTGACGTTATCTGTACTAATATTGTTATTAATCTACTGCTATATCAATAATATTTTGTAAAACGTTTCTACATTGTCGCAGTATATAGGCGGAACACTATCTATGGACCTATCATATTATGTATGTGGTAAATCAAATATTTAATAATTATTAATTAGCAATAATAACTGTATATCGAAGTTTTTCATACTATTTTATTTAAAACTTCATGTTCCTGTTTTGGTACGTTCCATTACACGTTTGTCATAAACGCAGAAAATAAAGCCTTATTTTTACCGTGTGAGCAAAACATATGTGTATCTTATCTGTCGCCTTCCATACAAGATAAGACATGTCAGTGAGATGACCTTGTACTGTGCTTCTATTTATTATGAGTGTATCACGACCGATCGTATCTCACTCGAGGGTGCGACACTTGACCGAGTTCAAGTGAGCGAATTAACTCCAATGCAGCACTCTGGTTCTCACTATAGTACACGATGCTAGTAAAGAGGAAGGGCCTGGAACTGACGTCGTTATATTGTTCACAGTTATAGAAAATATTTTACTTCAATTTCTAAAGCCGGCTTAAGAGAGTAATTCTTTTAAAAATAAAAGTAAACATAAAACTGGGGATTCCAACCCTATGTCTGTAAAACACAATAGTTTTGAGTTTGGGTCGGGTGTCAGGTAAGTCAAAGTACCATTCTGTGTGCGACATAAAAATATTTTTATATGAAATCTTAAGATAAAAGAAAAAGCATAGATTGTAGCAGAGATAATTTGTATTTGCAAGCTATACTATGGGGTGGAAATGGCAAATCGACTTTCCAGGCTGCATGTTCACACTTCAACTGACCAGTTAAATTGTGACGACACTTTTGTGAATTTAATGCATTAAAAATAGTGATTTCAAATTACATATTTTATTAATACATATTTTCCCGATATTTACTACATTTTTATGTACATATTTCGCACTTTGATATTCATAAAAATCCGGGGCCTACTAATGACGACAATATAACATTGGAGAACAGTGAAAAAACAGAGTATAAAATAAAATTGAATTAACATAGAAAAGAAAATAAAGTGAGTGTACTTGATATCCATTAAATGGAGTTACTACACATCCCAAACTTGTATTTTTATTACCAGAAATATATATTAGATATAGAATGTATTCCAAATCCAATAATAATTACGAATATACTAGTATGACATATCTATCAACATCAACTCCTGATATTATAAATGTATAAACAAAGAATCTATACAACAGATTACGATACCTGATGCTTGACAATGATCTCGAAATATAAAGCAAGGCATGCAGATAATAAGGAAAAATGTAGAAGTAAAGTATAAGAACATTTTTATTAGGTTAATATAGATGTAAATATTCTCAAATGTTCAAAATAGGAAACAGACTTCTATCATACAAAATTCATAATTAGAAAGCATAAATAATGCGTTTTTGTGAAATGGAAAGAGATTTAGGCAAAAAGAAGAGATGTACAATCATCCAGAAAACACTAAGCACAATTACATATATTCCACCTAATGTCTTCATGACTACGAATTAAATACATCATATTTGCTTGAAATAATAATCTCCATACCGAATTTTGACCGTGTAATTGTATACTCGTACATTACAAAATATTTTTCATTCTTTATTTGAATTAGTTGAAATGAAATCAGTTAATCCACCTACGTAATATGTTGCCTGTATATACATAACTTTTAACACTATATCACTTTGGAAAACGTATTATATGTCTTTCACGTGTTAATAAGATAACATAAAATTTAACATGTGGAAGATATATAATATGTTTTCCAAAGTTGCCTGTATTTTAAAGTAACCGAAATGAGAACAGGAATTCATTCCAACAAAAAAATTAAACATCAATTAAAAGCTAAATAATTATTTCAAATAATTCGTTGCAATTCATGTTAAGGCCTCAGGGAAAACCATCAATAATAATGCATCTTATGATTAAATGGAAAGTTCTATATAAATTACACAATGTGTTCATATTTTATGCTTCTGACAGTATTTAAGGTAGAATAAAACAAATTTTAACACAAACATGCTAAGAACAACCATTAAGAAAAACGACACGTGTGATAAATCCAAATAAATATCTCAATAAATAACTAAAGAAATAAGTTTTAGAAAAACTGACTTTATGTATGCCTTTTACAAAGGTGCAAAATTATCTTGTGTATGAATTTTCACATTGATTTTTAAGAAAAGGAGATACAATTAATTTATACTTTTAACATACCCTAGCTCTTAAATGAAACAAGGATATACAGAGTGAACTGTGAGGAATGTTATTAATTTCAGAGGGTTATCCTTTGAGATATTTCAAACAAAAAAGTTTAACACAATTTTGCTCGTTTTTTTTTTTTTTTTTTTTTTGCTTCATAATGTGTTTTGGGAAAGTCATTGATTTCATTTCCAATATGCTCAGTCAGTTTAAGAGAGCAGTGTATTGTGATGATGAAGGATTGAAGGAATTTTACATTTGTCCTTTAAATGTGCAGAACTTTTATTTGAACAAATGTAACATTTCGTTCTAGAAAGTAATTTTAAAATATTACATTTGTTCAGATAAAATTTCTGCACATTTAAAGGATCAAACTAAAATTCTTTTAATAATTTATTATCATAATCAGACAGCAGAGTTTAGGTCCCTACACAACGACATGACGTCATGTCCCTTTCTTACAGAGGGGGCATAACAATGAGTTCAATTGCCTCCTTGCAACTGATGTACACCTATAGTAGACAGACAGAATCAATAGGCGGGTTTTTGGTTTGGTACAGAAACATCTCATTCCACACTTTCTCTAGCAGTTTATGACCTGAACAAAGAGACCTTTCTGTCGCTCCGTTCGAATGTTAGTTATTGACAAGTGCTTATATGTGATACTACTGTGTTACAGTATTTTTAAACAACTACTAATCATCTGAGTGCTGTAATCGCTATCATGTCTCAATCGGGTCCTGATATCAGAAGCCTTACTAATGGTGTTATTTATCAACTTCACTGTTTCTTGAAAGAACTGTGAGGACATTAAAAATGTCCTGTCATCAATGCAGACAGTCACTGTCAAAGGCCAGTGGCGCTTCTTTACGATCAGTCCATGTCCATAGAATTTACGGAAAATGGAGACGAATAGCAGTACAGCAATGATCCTATGGAGCCTAATTTTACATATATTTATTTCAAGAATACACGGACAGATGTAGATAATATGGAATTTTACATTTAAATTAATATATATTTTTTTTTTAGATATTGTAACATTTTATTTTATGCTATATTAAGTTGTTTATTTAAGACATTAACAATGGAAAATTGTTTCTTATTTAGATTGTTGAAAACCATTATTAAGTTAATTTAATTTTTTTAGAAATTGTTCACGGAATAAAGTAAATTTCTTAATTGATATGCTAATTTTATTATATCTCTGTCAAATGGAGTATTATATTGTAGTCTACTACATATTCTCGACTGCTAAATTTTTAGGAGCTCCAGTGTTAGTTATAAGTAGGTAAAATACATTACGTTTGGGAATAAAATATTATTAGGATCATAAAATGAAATATTTTTTAATAACTTGTCAATAATACATTAACTTGAGTAGATATAACTGTGACTGGCGACTATTTTATCGACTTTTTTCATTGAATATATGCTATTTCAACACTTCTTGTATTGAATTGTTGATGGACTTCAATAATAGAGGTGCATAAACAAGACTGAATAAAACTCACTGCATAGAATCAGAATAGTGCTGAGTGCTCAATTTATAAAACGATTTTTTTGTGTCATACTTATTGTGTTATTTATTTTAATAAGCTAAGCATTCGTAAGTGTGCTTTCATTACGAAACTCGTTCATGTTATAATAATATCCATATACCACAATCAGTACACATACATTAATATTTTGTACTTTAATGTTTAATTTTATCGTGATTTATAAAGTTGGTAAGTATACTGCATAAAAATTATTTAGTATTTACTATTTCAACACAACATTCTGAAAATACATAAATACAAAGTATTTGTGTAATGCTAAATATTTGATTTATATTAGGTTTACATTACACTTTCATTAGTGAAATGACTTAACTTGCAAAATATTATGATGATAATATGGAGTAAAGAACATAGGCCCTATTTGTAATTACTACAAATCACATTATTATTTTATTTATTTTCTAAGTTTTCCTGCAGTGAAAAAGTATCAATGGAGTTATTTGGAACAGGACCATACACCAAGCAGATTCTGAGGGGTGTAGGAGTCGGGGTAGAGACCCGCTGATTTCTTCTGCCCCTAGTATAGTGTTGAGTATCAGGACCCAAAATCCTCTGTCTAATCATAATTAAAAGTAGGAAGCTCGTACCAAAACACAGATTTCAGGTTGAGTGCAGCCACACATATAGATCACGCAGGCTCTATCGCACTAGTTGTCTTCTGTGTATAGTATAATCTGTTCACATAACCAACTCACAGTATATCCTCAAGTGTGGAATGATGACTGTCATAACTACATTACAGCAATATGCACAGTAGAGTTGTGCAGTTTAGTGAGCGGTTTTTAACATTAAATCTTCCAATCACACGAAGTTGAATGAACACTTGAAGATTCACTGGTAATCATACAAGCCTATCAACAAATGGAGAAACACATTACCTGAAAATTATGTAATTTGTATACGTAATATAGAGAACGAATATTATTTCAGGGAGACTGTGCTACGGAATATTTACTAGGGCATTCGAAAAGTAATGGCAACATAGTTACTGTTTCACACTAAATTTATTCAGGTTACTTTTGACATGATATAATTTAAATAGAGTCCCCTGGCATGTCAACAATACGTTGCCAAATCCTTGGAAGATGGTTGACTCCATCTGCAGCATCATTTCTGGATATCTCTGTCACTGATCCAACTAAAGCTCTTTGGATACCAACTCTTGATTGATTGCCTTGCTTCCACCCAATCTTGCAATAGTTTGGTCACCCTAGCATTACAAAAAGCTTGTAGGAGAGAAGCTTTTGGGCAAATCGTAAAACAGTGAACGCCAAGCTCCACCCACGACCACTTTTCCCCTACAAGCTCACCACACACTCTAGCGGGAAAGAGTGGAAATAGGGGGTTTAGGGTGGGGGTGACATCTAGTGGAGGAAAGTGGAACAAAAAGAGTGAATGCAGCATCTACGAAGCAAAACAGGAACTTCGTCCTGTCTCCCTTTGTCTCTCCTCTCTCTCTCTCTCTCTCTCTCTCTCTCTCTCTCTCTCTCTCTCTCTCTCTCTCTCTCTCTCTCTCTCTCTCCAGCCTTTTCTTCTCTTTTCCTTACGTGATGTCTCTCTCTTTTTTTTTCTTATGACTTTGCAGAGGGTAGGATTCGATCCGTGAATGTTCCTAACGAAACACACGCAAGCTTTTTGGCTACCGAGGGGAATTGGTGGTAGAAGGGAAAATGAATCTACTTATGTTCGGGACAATGACTGAATAGCGTGGGTAGAAAACGGCGGGCTTGTGAATTTAGCTTGGTAGGAGTTGACTGCTGGGGTGGCATAAGTGTTAACGCGCGCTGGTAGAGCTTCATTGTGTCCATGTCCAGCTACGAGTACAGATGGAACGACGTGTTGTGATGAGCCATCACGTGGCGGGTCCTGATTACAGCAAACGAGGCTTTGGTGACTATTGTGTTACTTCGAGGACAGTGTAAAGTTAACAAGTGAGTGTTGTTTTATTAAAAGTATGTGTTAGTTCGAGGAAAAAAATTATATATGAAATGTAAATATGAAATACGTGCAAGGCGGTAGGCAGTGATCCACCAGTGTTGTTTTATTCAAAGTATGTGTTAGTTCGAGATCCAAACGTTGTCTAATGCACATCAAGTGCATTCCACATCAATTTGGTTGTATTGTGTTGTGTTGTAAAATATGAAATACATGCGAGGCGGTACGCAGTGATCCACCGAAGCGGGACAGATAGTAGAGAGAGAGAGAGCAGGCGAGTGAGGTGCCGAGCGGCGAGGGTGGGGATAACTTCCCCTACTGGCGTTCACTGTTTCACGATTTATCCAAGCTGTCTGTAATGCCTAAAGCACAGAGTTGCATTTTTTCCTCTTGCAACTTGGATTTTATGAAGCACCTTTGTTTGTATCTACTAAACAATTTTTAGGACTGTATTACTTACTACTAATCAGAAATAGTGACTGTATTGATAAAATATGGTTACTTCGAGTCTTTCAATATTGCTAGGGTGACCAGACGTCCTCTCTTATCCAGACATGTCCTCCTTTTTAGGCCTTTGTCTGGGGTCTGGGCAGATTTTAAAAAAATCAAGAAATGTCCTCCTTTTGGTAACTTGAATGCCTGATATTTTGAAATTATCTGATTTAACGCCTTTTTCAAGTAATTTGTCTGTAAGTGGCAGCAGCATCAATGGAATATACTCTTTGCCAATGATCATATCATAACTCTCTTTGCTAACTCTAAATAGATATATTCTGTCCTCTTTAATAATTATTATAGTTCCCTTGACTTTCACATGTAGCTAACTGTAAAATCATTGTTATTAAGTTTTATCATAATTATTTTGTAATAAAAGAAATATTAACATACCTTCGGAATGTGTACTATATGTCTTTCTCGTGTTAAATTCTATCGTACCTGGTTTACATGTTTTGGCCTGGTATGGGCCTTCTTCAGAACTGGTTGTTGCTGGCCTTTTGTTTTGTTTCCTGTGGGGGTGTGTTTGTGTAGTGTAATGTGAAGTCAAAGAGTATGTGTGTTCTGAAATTGAGTTGTGTGTTGAGAATTTCATTTGGATGTGTTTTTGTGTGTTTTTATATTTCGTATTGTTCTAGTGTGTTTAATTTCTAGCTTTTTGGTTGGATGTGTAGAATTTCCATGTCTGTGTTGATGTCTTTGTAGGTGTGGTTAGCACTTGTGACGTGTTCTGCATATGTGGATGTGTTTTGTAATTTTGTTAGGGCTGTGATGTGTTCTTTGTAACGTGTTTGAAATGATCTGTCTGTCTGTCCTATGTAGAAGGTGTTGCATTTGAGTTTGTATAAGCCTGTGTGGTTGTGTGGTTAACCAGGTACGATAGAATTTAACACGAGAAAGACATATAATACACATTCCGAAATCATATAGTGTTAAAATTTGTGTAATCAAGATGTATATATATTAACATATTTTTAAGTATGATATAAGCCTAAATCTGTACTGTAAATATTTTGTAATAAAATAGATATTGATGTAATTTAAAGTTTAAATTATAGGCCTCAGCCTAAATCTAAGTACATATTTTCTGTCCTCTTTTTTCGAACAATGTCCTTCTTTTTTAAACTTTGTGTCCTCTTTTTTTATCAACGTGAATCTGGTCACCCTAAATATTGCAGGTTTATGAAAGAATTGCTGCTCTGTTACATGCTACAAGATTCCAATGGGATTTCCAATGGTCACTGCTAGGAGCACTGATTTACAGCATTGTTTCCATTACTTATCAAATGCCCTGGTAATACTTTTCTTTGCATGGGGGATACAGTGATTAAGAGAAACATTCTAGTTCAAAATTTGACTCAAAATAGTCATAATTTTATGCTTTCTCGACCTATGTATAATCTTGGTACCGGTATCTTTCAGTGTCCATTCAAATAATTGTGTACAGCAGTTACTCTCCTGCAGTTCAGAAATATGGAAATGACTCATGTCGCGAGATGTGGAAGAATAATTATTGTTCAAATATACCAATCCGCAGAAGTCCCAATAGTCATTAAAGCAAAAATGAAAAGTGTTCTTGAAACGAATTATGGGTTTAATGTGATATGCCATATACGAAATATACTATTAGATTCACAAAGCTGTTGTTCACTTGGTGATATAGCAAGAAATACTGTGTCATATTTCAGATTTGCTCTAGTTACGTCTTGCGATGGAGAACGAACATTTTCAGGGTACAAAAATACTACTTTTCTGAACATATTTTATTTGATATATTTTTGATACTGTATTGTATTGTATTTATTAACATTCTATGGTATTCATACATTGCTTCACAACTAGAATATGGAATAAGTCAAAAAGCTTAATACTATTATAAAGTCTTAATTTATAGTCAGAGTCGAGATGAAATATATACAGACGAGGTTTACAATATAGTCTACTAGTACAACACACAGTTTCAGTATCAATTTCATGAAGCGTTATTGAATGTCATGAATTCACCTACAGAATAGAAGGTGTGAGAAATTAGGCACTTCTTTAATTTGGCCCTAAATAATCTTATGTTTTGAATTTCATAATGTACATTATTATTAATTGTAACAAGACTAGACACATATTATTATTACGTATTTTGTTTGTTTGTTATATGGGTAAATTATTTTATATTGAAAATTAGGAAGAATGTAAGTGCCAATTATTATTTTTTACATAGGCTAATTGTTCATTCTGTTTATTCTGAGGCCATGAATCACTGGCACAAAGATAAGTTTGGTTACCCCTCGACTGTACATGTTTGTTTTGCTGGTGTGTTGACATTGAGAGCTGCATCACTACTGTTCATTCGGTAGATATAGACTACAGACCAAGCTCACACAACTTGACAGTTTCGGTATGAACTTCTTACCTCTGATATCATAATACACTGCTCTCTTAAATTGACTGAGGATATTGGGAATTAAATCAAAGACTTTCCAAAAACATGCTATGAAATGTTTCATATAAATCAGTTTTTATCTTGAAAAGGAAGCAAAAACGAGAAAAATTGTATTAACTTTTTTGTTTGAAATATCTCAAAGAATAACCCCTTGAAATTAATGATATTGACCATAATTTATTCCTCACCCAAAGTAACAGGTCTACTTTTATATTGTCATGAAAATTTCCCAGATTCTTAAAAAAAGAAGAAAAACTACCACTGCTTCTTTGGATTGTTTTTGTAAAATAAAGTACAAAACATTAAGGGGAGAGGATGGTATTTTTTGGTGAAAAATAAGTTAATTTTAAAAAAAGAAAAAAAAAAAATCTTTAAAATACTCTGTGATATGTGTGGAATGCAAAGCATAACATTTTGTGGGTATTTGTGCCCTTATCGGATGTTGAGTCGCCATTTTTAAACTTCCTGCTTTATGGATTTTTAAATCAGTCGCCCACTTTTATTGTTGTTTCCGGTAAATTAAATTTTCAGAAGTTAAAGATTATCCAAACTCTAATAGACTTGAATTATAAAAAAAAAATGAATATTCTTCTATTAACATTAACTTATTTAGTTAATACTAATATAAAATTAATTGAAATAATTTAATTTTAATTAATTAATTCTATTTTAAAATATAAGCATACTGGTATTAAAATATGCTACAAAAATAATAAATTTACTTTCGAAGGGAACAAGAGTAAGGTGATCTGCGGAACTGTTCCAACTTAAAAAAGTGGTCCCCACTTCAAAAAAGTTTGGGAAACTCTGAATTAAAATAATGCATTAAATACAATGTTAAGTTCAAGTAACTTCAAATTTACAACACTGAGAAATTCTGATAACAGCCATTCCAGTTGTCACAGATGTTACATTTCTTATACTATTTTCAAACTCTATATATTGAAAATGAAGTGACCTTTGTCAATTTTTATTATTAGAATCAATTTAGACGATCAGTATCATTTTACAGAAAAAAAGGTTGTTGAATAATATTTATTATTATTGCAGAAAATAAAGAAAAGGTTCCATCACAGATGTTACAAGGTTTGTGAACTCACTTCACACCTTATTAACAAAAAGTGTAAAACTCAAGTCTCTGTCTCAAGCAAAAAGATATTCATGCTCATAATGTCCATGTGAAAGCTATGCAAATCTCATGACGTCCAATTAGTTCACAAAAACATAATCGCTAAATATTTTATAGCTATTTCTTTCACGTCACGGAAGTTACACACATTTTGTCATGGATGTTACAGATGAGTTAATGTCTTAATTTTTAAGTTTCAAAACAACTGTGACATTTCTAAGTCAAAATATTCACTTGAACTGTAAGATTAATTATTAACCCGAACTACTGAAAATAAATGGCAGAAAGAATATAGTACAGACTAAAAAGTTCCTTGATCCTGGAATTAACAGTGCAGACTCTCAAAACATTTCTTCAACAATAGCTCCTTGAAAAACATACATTAACAGCTCATCTCTCTATGAGTAAATGCTGCAAACTTTAGGGAAACCAAACAGTACCTATTACCTAGCCAAGACAACTAAGATTCAATGCCCAAAAACTTGTAAAATATTTTCCTTTTGAAAATAAAACATTAGATCATATTAATCTACTAATTATCAACATGATGTGCGAGAGGTACAGGAGAAAAATATACTCTTTCACAAATTATTGAATCATTTACAAAACACCTCCCAACATAAAGATGAGATGTGGTAAATAAGTGCAGTAGTGGCAAAAAAAAAACCGGACCGACCCTTGCAACTGATTTCAGAGCTTTGTTCACTACAGAACACGATAGACTGGCAACTAAGACTTTCGTGGTTCGAATCCTGTTTGGGAAGGAAACTCTTTTTTGCTCCTTATTCAAATTTATTCCCAATACTTTTCGATTGCAGTGATATTTTACTCTTAATTAACTTATTATTTCCAGAACATGAATTTTACCAGCAATCGAAAAGTATTAGGAATAAATCTGAATAAGGAACAAAAAAAAAAGTTTCCTTCCCAGGCAGAATTCGGACCACGAAAGTCTTAGTTACCAGTCTATCGTGCTCTGGAGTGAACAAGGCTCTGAAATCAGCTACAAGGGTCAGTCCTGTTTTTTTTTGCCACTACTGTACATAAGCAAGACATCGTTATTGTTAATACTATATTATTATTATTATTATTATTATTATTATTATTATTATTATTAAGCTGCGGATTTATGCCTATATGCCTATTTTAATCCTTCACCTGAAGGCGGAAGATTTTAGGTTACATATTCACTTTAAGACATTGTGAGAATTATATGCGAATTCTATAGTGCCTTTAACTGCCTATTTCACTAGTAAATGCCTATTTGCTTATAAATGCCTAAAAGTTGCCTAAATATCCGTATTATATATTATACTTGAATTTACTGACCATTCTATCGATAGTTTTTGAATCTGTAATTTGTTTCTTTCTTATTAGCAGAGGGAAGTGATATAGAATTATCAATCATTCTGTGTGTTACGTTTTACTGCCACCAGAGAGCGGAGAAATCGAATAATTTAAAATCAACCAATAAGAAAAAATGTATTTCGAGAGCTGCATGAGGTAGTTGACTAGGGTAATTGTTTCAAACTGTGTATCCGTTTTGTGAGTTTGTGAATTGAGTATGGAGTTGGGTTTTCTGCTATAATACGTGAAATATACCATGGAGATATGCCAAAGCAAAAGTCATCAGAAGCACTGATTTGAATATACATTGACATTACTGCGTTCCCACTGGTTTGGTTCCCAGCTGAGACTGGATCCCTTAAGTATTGCCCCATCACTTCATGTGAAGTGGAAGGGAGTTTCTCCCAATTTAAGAACATTCTTACAGACAATAGACACCAGTTCTCAGTACAACATTTGGACGAATATTTAATTATTCACTGCCATAATGACATTACTATAGAAAGTAGTGTATAATGCTATGCTATGGTCGTGTTAGGCATTGGGAATTAGAAATTTGTTAGTGCCTTTTTAAATGCCTATTTTAGAATTTTGAATGCCTATTTTACCTGCAATTTCAACTGTTTTTTGTGCCTAAAAATCCGCAGCTTGATGATGATGATAATGATTATTATTATTATTATTATTATTATTATTATTATTATTATTATTATTATTATTATTATTATAGTACAAGGCATTGTGATTTTACCCTCTTTGGTGATATCTGGTATTAGTTGTCAATACTGAAGAGACAGCCAAATCAGCCATTTAAGAACTGCTCTTAAATGATCCTCACTATGATATATGCTATTTTTTTTTTTTTAAATTAGTGCCTCTAAACGTTTCAGACAGATCTTAAGCACTGAGAGATATAAAAATTCTGATGGCATACAGCAGTTACAGCAGTTGAACAAAAGAAAACACATGCACACTCACATGTGCATGTATGTACACACGAACACACACCAACACTATCACTCTACTATTATTATAAATTTGAATGCCTGACTACGGTATTACAGCATTATAAATACCTTCGCTCTCTTTGTGTGCACTTCTGGATGTATCATCAACTCTATTTCCATTTTCTTCTCCTGTACCAGCACTAGATACTCCTTCCTTTTTCTTTTCAAGTCTCGCTTTTTCCTTTTCATCAAAGTCTTCAGCATACATGTCCAATGCATCATCATAATTTATTGCTGATCTACTCTCTTTCTTGACAATTTTACGTTCTGAATCCTCAATCTGAAATGAACATAAATGCAATAAATAATAATTACAAGTTACCAAAATTCTAAAAATAATAAAAAAAAAATATGTTTTATTTCATGACACTCGCAACTTCCGAGGTTATATCAGGACAGCCGGTGTGCTGGAATTTTGTCCCACAAGAGTTCTTTTATATGCCAGTAAATCTATTGACATGAGCCTTTCACATTTAAGGAACCTCGGACACAGAAAACCAGCACTCTGCTGACTGTGCCACCAAGCCGACTCTTAAAATAATTAAAAATTTAATTTCAACTAAAATTTTTCCAAATTACCCATTCTTTTATGTAATGTAATGTTTTATTTTAATTGACAGAATTAAGGACATTCATCCTTCTGTTCCACTCAATCAGTATGATATAAAATTAGTACACTGCTGTAAACAAAACATAATTAATATAACAGAATAGCTACATAATACATCATTAATAGGTACCAGATTTTTAGGTTTTTAAAAAGACCATTTTAGGTTTTTGGAATAGGTGAATTAGGTTTTATGTCCAATTTGTGAAAGGGATCACAAAAACTCTCCAATCATTAAAAATGTATCCTTACAGTTATTCTTAAAACATAAATATATATTTATTAAGGCAACATGGACCACGAACCTGACCTTTTCAAGAACCAAACTATTTAACAAAATTGATAAGATTCGAAATTTTTGCTCCTTCCCCTTTAACATTATTTGTAGTTTGAATAAATTACTATAACAATTAACATTTTATCTAATATAATTTGCCTTCATATAACAATATAAATTTCAATTTAATAGATAAAAAGTACAGTGCACACAACTTTTGAATTCAATTTGTTCAGACTTGATCAAGAATTATTTTAAAAAGTAACAAACAAACAAAAGAACATTATTTACTTGTACTGTTCCTGGTTGCAATATATGACTAAATACTTTTCAAGATTCTCGACGTTTTCTATTGCCTCTCAAAATACAAGAACGAAAAAAGTTTTTTGACAGCACATGATGTCAAAGGTGCAAATTTCATCGCTGCCACTGCAGCAGGTACCCACAGTAACTGACAATTGAAGCTTTTCCCCCTGGAGAATTGAGCACACATTTTTCACTTTTTCAAATCCTGGATTCCTCTGCAATACTTTCTTCAGTTTTAATGTGATGGCTTCACCCATGGGTCCTGGTACTTCTTTCTGTAGAAAAGAGTCAGTGACACCAATTGCATCTTTCGGTTGTAATAACGAAGATTCCAAGTACTCAATATATTCTGGAAGGTCGCTGAAATTTGCCTTGAGGAAAGCAAGGGAGTCATAGATGTATAGATATTATCACTGCTAAGTAGAGGTTTTGCCTTAGGGATTGAGGCAGCCTCCTCCACATCGAGAGTGTTCTTTCCTCTCTCTCTCTTTACTCGTATCTCGAAATGTACTGATATTACTTAAAAAAAATGTGTATATATATATATATATATAACATATATAACGCAGTAAATACAGGACAATGCTTATCAACAATGATTTAGGTTTTTTAGGTACTAAGGTCCAATTTAGGTTTTTTTTTTAGGTTCAACAGAATTCACATAGCTCCTATGATCATGATTCGGAAAAGTATTGAAGAAATTAGGAGTTAGAAGCAAGGAAAAAAATAGGTAAAAAAACCTAATCATTAATGTAATACAATAAAAACAGTTTCTTTTGTCATCCCAAAATACCAATAAAATAATTATGTAATTATGTAATAGTAAATAATAATTATACCTACAATATAATGAAATAATTAAACTCAATCACATGATTACAATAATTATAACTTCAATTTGACTATGTTCGTAAGAAATTGCTTAGCCTATTCTTGAAAGTAGTTATTGTCTGGTAGTCCCTAATATTTGAGTAGAGAATTCTGTTGACAAGGGACTGAGACAGCAAAAGAGAATGAATAGTAATAATAAAAATAATAATGGTTTTATTTAACCTGGCAGAGTTAAGGCCATAGAGCCTTCTCTAAACACTGAACTCAACATTCTATGATGAGGAATTGCTAGGATTTGACTCTCCTGTGACCACTGGTAGTGACTAGACCACCAAAAGTGCTTATAATCAGCAGTAGGGCTCGGATTTCTATTACTACAAACTCTGGAAATATCTATGCACTTATATCATAAGCAGGGAACGGATTTATATGGACTAAAAATATATGAAATATGTAAATATATATGTAGTTATTTTTACCAAAATATGGAATTAAATATGGATTTTTACCAAAATATGGAATTAAATATGGACTTAAAATTATAAAAAAATGACTATGTACGTTAAATATTGGTACATTTTAATCAAACTAAACAAAAAATATAATGGACGTACCTTATCTTCCAATGTAGTTTCAACAAAACACAATTTTTATTGTCTGTTACCATAACAATAGGTTACAAACATTTCTTTCAAGTGCTGAAAAGTGAATCTTCTTCTATTGTCTCTGAGGATAGATTTATACTGACTAAAAGAGCGTTCGACGTCACAAGAAGTAACTGGTACATAATTCAATTTCACAATGTCTGCTGGGGATAAGTCCAAGTTAATCTTCACTGTTGATTCACCACTCATCACAGCAACAACCTTTTGTAGTTCTTCATATCCAGGGTTTTTTGAAAGTACAGTGTCCACCTTAGCTCTTACTGCATCTGCAACTTTACCTCTACCACGATTCAGTTGTTCCACAGTACTATTTATAATTTCAAAACTTTCAGATAGTGAAAGGTGCCTATTTTGGAGACTTTTGAGCGTTTTTATGATGCATGAAAATGTATGCTGAATGTGAGCTAAGTCATTCTTCACACTTATGTCACAGGTAACTGTTTTCGCAGTATCAATTGAGACTGCATCTTCAGAGTCCAATGCAAGGAGAACATTGTTAATAGAGTCTATATGTTCGGCATAATATTCAACTGCTTCTAGCCATGTACCCCATCTAGTTAAATTTAGCTTTGGTGGCAATGGAATTTCAGGGTACATTTCTTTCAACACGTTAACTCTACTGGGAGCTTTGAGAAATACTTTTTTCACTGATGAAATCAACAAATCTACTTTAGGGAAATTGTCTCTGACCACTTCTGCCACACGATGAAATGCATGCGCCACACAAGTAAAATGAGTCAATTTAGGATATACAACAGATAATGCTTGTCCAGCTTTGACCATATAAGGGGCAGCATCGCTAATAAAGAATAACACATTATCGTACATAATACCCTTTGGCCACAGGATACCCATAGCTTCGTTGAACAGTTTAACTATAGTTTTGTTATTGCACTTTTCTAGAACATCACAATGTAAAAGAATTCGTTCAGAATATTGTTCACTTAACAAACCGATAACTACATTACCAACAAGTCTACCTTCTTTGTCGGGAGTCTCATCAATGGAAACCCAAATTGAACTATCTTTAATTTCATCTCTTATCTTCTGTATTGTCTCATCGTAGATGGATGGAGCATACGTCTTCCTAAGTGTTGACTCATCCGGGATTGTATGTTGAGTATATTTTTCAAGGAATTCCCTGAAGACCTTATTCTTTAGTTTGTAGAGAGGAATATCAGCAGAGATGAGAGAACGGCACAGGTCGATGTTAAACTCAGATCTTACATTCGATGTTGTTGGTTGTGTTAAAAACAATTGTCTCTGCTTGGAATTTAGTTGTTTGTTGGCCTGATGTTTACTAGTTGTAATGTGTTGTTGCACCAGGAACTTTTGTGTAGATGATACTGCACACTGACACAAATTACAAAATAATATTTTATTGTCAGTTGATAAACCATCTTCTTTAAATTCTGAAATGTAACTCGTTAGTTTTGATTTTAAATTGACTGAATGACGTACTTTTGGCATATTTACCGTCTTTATAGTATGATTTACAAAACTGAACCTATGTGTACTCTGACTGGCATTTAACTGTTGAGCTGCACAACTGAAGTCTGTTAAAAATTTTAAATTAAATTAATACAGTTTTGTAACTTACTTTCCCATTGTTGATAGGACTGCTAATTTTCAAATAACTCTGATGTTAAAGGGATTACTGAACATGTGTTTAAATCTCTATTGTTGAAATGTATTTTTAAAAGTTAATGGAATTTTGTTTTGTTTTATTGTTAAACCTAATATAATATGGACTGTTTTATATGAAATATGGAAAATATATGGAAATTAACGAAAATATGTACTAAACTCTAAAATATGGAAAAATATGGAAAATAAAAGTAGGATTTTTCAACCCTACACATTGTGAAACATAAAGATAATGCAAAATATAAATTATATTAGCTTTATAAGTAAATATGTATTTACATATAAATCCTTTCCCTGATCATAAGAATACTAAAATATGGCAAAAATTAAATATAGCCTAAAAATTACTTTAAAAACTCTGTATTGGCTGTTCTACAAAATTGTTTTCGGGAATATTAACTCTTTATACTGGCCATAGCAAACAGTTCAGCCTATAAAAATAGCAGGGGTAGAAGACAGATGAAAAATATTCAATGTCTGTCCTTGCATGACTAATTTTGTTACAGCTATGTTAACAGAGTCACTGACTGTTATGGCAACAGTAGAATTAGAACCTCTTAAGTGTCACATGTTTGGAAGGGGTGAAGAGGATGAAGGTGAGACCGATCAGCAACAATTTGACCATAATCCATCCTAACATTCTTTTGTCCTTTGTGTTTTGACAACTTACTGCTGGCGAATCCAGTTATCTTCAAACTTCATTGAACCACAAAATATTTCTAAAGAAAATAAATCTAAATAAATAGCCAAATGTAAACAAAATCTCGTGCCATTATTGACACGAAACATGTTTGGAGAACTGTTAAAACTATTGTAATAAATAACTGTTGTTGTTGTTGTTTGCTAATGCTGAATTTCTGACAACGAAATCATTAATTCTCTCGCTCTCCAGTATTTTTCACTCAAGGACACTAAGTTGATAGTGGCTGGGCAGTGCTGAAGATGATTTTGATGCATTTCCTCTTGAAGATCACATAAGGGGCAGAATGGTGAAGGAGATATTCCAATCCTGTGGAGATGCTTGGCCAAGCAGTCATGGTCCGTAAACAGTCTAAAAATTGCAACTGCATTCTTCCTTGGGTATCCAGGGACGTTTTGGGTTGAGACAGATTCGCACCTTTTATTTTTTTAAATTTGGAGATGATGATTTGTTATAATTTTGTGGTATTGTGAAGTAATCATTTTTTTTGTTGTATAATAGGATAATTGTGTAGCAGGTTTCTGAATAGTACCACAGCCCTTTTTGGCAAGATAATCAGTAGCATCATTGCCAGTCAATCCGCAGTGTGCTGATATGCATTGAAAAACTATTTTTTTGTAATAAATAAATAAAAATATGTCTTTCTCCCATTTTTGATCAAATATGACTTAATAGTAAAATATGCATTTTTATAATCAATAAACACCGTGACATGTTTAGAAAAGCTAGAAATATGTTGTTGTTGTTTTCTAATGCCAGGCGTTTGACAATAAAGTCATTTGACCTCTTGCACTCCAATATTTTTCAAAGATATTATCATGACTAGCCACTGAAGCACAGATTCTGAGGTGTTCCGAATCCATTTCTTGGTTTGAGTTGCACAATGGGCAATGTGTTTAATTTAACTTAAGCTTATAAAAATATGACATGTTACAGAAATCCAATCCCTATTCAAAAATACTAAGCACCAAGTTACACCTATAGCTTGGAATTATTATGGCTGAAAGGTACAACATTTCAGAATCTTCTTTTCAGGAGATGTGAGATGAATCTGATGTTTCATTCCCAAACAACTAGAGCACAGACTTTCCAATACAGGCAAGTCTAAGTAAAATTTATAAGGACAATGATGATGTCGGATTAAGTTTTACCAGAATATTCTCTTTTCCTGTGCTGTCATTTCACAATTGCTTCATAATTGACACAATCATCCTTATGGCTATTGCAGAAATCAATGGAAATCTATTACATTGTACCTATCATTTTCCAGAAGACCACTGCCATGGGATTTCTGTGGTAAATGGTCTATAGAACAAATAACTGAGAAATCCCTGGTAGCTGACACTACTTGAGTTGTCAGTTAGGGTACATTGAGAAACACAAAGTGAACCTACTTTACACTACATAGATTAAAGCCTCTTTTACACAGTGACAGTTCTCTCATGAGAGTTGCTATAGTTCACTCTCATGATGGGAAGTGTTTACATGAGATTCAGAATGAGACCATACTGTCATAAAAAGCGTTAGAAGTGGGAATGGTTGAAGCCATGGCCAGAATTATTAAATTAAGGAGAAAAAAAATTAACATTTTAACGCATTGTATTCTTCACCTGACATAATTAGGAACATTAAATCCAGACGTTTGAGATGGGCAGGGGATGTAGCACATATGGGCAAATCCAGAAATGCATATAGAGTGTTAGTTGGGAGGCCGGAGGGAAAAAGACCTTTGGGGAGATCGAGACGTAGATGGGAAGATAATATTAAAATGGATTTGAGGGAGGTGGGGTATGATGATAAAGACTGGATTAATCTTGCTCAGGATAGGGACCAATGGCGGGCTTATGTGAGGGCGGCAATGAACCTTCGGGTTCCTTAAAAGCCAGTAAGTAAGTATGATTAATTCTGCTTAATTTGGTGTTCGGTTTATTAAAATATTCTAATATTTACTATTTTAAACATATTTTTTAAAAATATTAGTGTATTTGTGTTTTAGAGAAAAAATTTACCACTTTTCACAAAAAAAAAAATTATTATCTCAGGAACTAATTGTCTTAGAAGGCTGTGGTTTGGCTTGTTTTATAGTAAAATTAATGCTTCATAAAGCCTGTGTTTCAAAATTTTGCCCATTCTGATGAAGAACTCAGAATACTAATGAATAATTTAATAATGTTGTTTGGCACTGAGTTCCAAAAATGTGTCTGTTGGTATGTCAACGTTGGAACTTAGTATACTAGATGCTGTACTCACATTTAATGATGGATACATTGCAAGAATACAGGCGTTGAAGGATCTAGGTATTCAAATAGGATATAACCTCAGTGGCGTATACTGGTTAAAGGGTTTGGGCTACCGCTAACCCTATTATTACACAAAATATATCTAACAATTACTTTAATTTTAATTACTATGGTAAAACTAATAATACAAAATTATTACATTATGTTATATTACAAACTTTTTCTTTTGTAATTTCCTTGGGCTACCGCCGGTAGCCCGCAAAATACGCCCCTGTATAACCTCGAAAAACATGGAGAACTTGGACTCATTGCGAATGAGATAATGGTAACAAACACTTGAATACAATCCACAGAGGCCAGTCGAGAGAGCCAGGAGCTTCGGAGGGCCGCCTGTAGAGCGATCTGAAAACCAGAAGAAGTTACGGGATGATGAATGAAAGGATGATAGGGGAGAAAAGGAAGTGGCGTAGTTGAATGGGGTTCCAATTGTCTGATAAAGTTACCTGATATTCATCCATAGGGGTGAGGGAAAAACCTTGAAAAAACTTCACCCAGGCAATTCGTCCTGACCAAGAATCGAACCCGTGCCCGCTGGGTTCGGAGTTAGGCTCGCTAACCCCTCACTCACAACGGTGGACTAACTCTGGAATTAACTGTCACTGTCCTGATGGAGTGGAAGAGAAGGCCTGATGCCTTAACCTTACCAGAATAAATAAAAAGTAGTAATAATAATAATAATAATAATAATAATAATTATTATTATTATTATTATTATTATTATTATTATTATAAATAACCCACACTTGTTCTCCTTATCTCCTTAGCAATTAGAATAATAATTGGAGCAAAGGCTAGAGAATCGTGTAGACCATTTTTTTTAATGAGAGATTCTGACCTTAACAAATCAGTACATATACTCATTAATAAATTTATTCTTATGTAATAAAGAACATTTTCTAACTAATTCAACCATACATAGCACAAATACCCGCAGAAAGAATGATTTTCATACACCATCATCAAATTTATCATGCTATCAAAGGGGAGTACGTTACATGGCAATAAAAATTTTCAATGGTCTTCCTGAAGACATTAATGGCCGGTTTGTCCAAGTATTGTTAGAACACTTAACGACTGTTAAACCTTCAACAGTTTGTTAAATACAGTTTTTCCATTTGTTCAACACCAGTTTGGCCTAACAGATTCTTAACCGTTTGTTAACTTTAAATGTAGGATTTCAGGCCGTTAACTCATTTAACAAACAGTTAAACATGGCGGATAACACCACAGCTGTTCAGACAAAAGTTGTGAAAATAACATGTTATGTTTCTCTTTGAGGAATGTTTACAGTAAGGGCCGGTTTCACCAAGCTTCAGTAAATCAGTCCAAATGAAACATTAGCTAGTACTGAACATTAAAATATTTTCACGAGTACATTTGTATGTGCACTCTTCCCCTAGACTTCAAGCCGAGTAGCTATATGTGCCTCGTCACGCTAGTTACGCCATGACTCCTCGATGGAGTAGTCAGTAGCGAGTTGGATTGCTATGCCGGGGGCCCGTGTTCGATTCTCAGCGATAACTTTTTTTTTTTATTAATATAAATAATTTTTATACATGTTACCTTTCTTCATTTTTTTAATTTTGTGTACTGGAACGAATTATTTCGCAACTCTGGCTCCACTAGGAGAATTTAAAAAACTCTTGGGAGATCAATTTTCTTCCCGAAATAAAACAAAGATAAACGAACAAATTAAAGAAAAATAAAATAAATGCACATGTGGATCTAATACTTCATCCACATGCCACCGGCGTCTATCACTCCCTGGAATTTTCGGGGCATTGAGTCCACCAGATCTCGGAAATAGTTCTGGTCCTTAGCGAAATCTTTCCAGGTAGCCAGAACTTGATCCCAGAACTGATCTGGATTTTGAGGTGGGATGTCTCGATATTTGTCAATCCTCCTCTTTTTCATGCTTTTCCGTGAACCGTCTTTGAACGTTTATGGCGGTGTGCGCGGGGTGATTATCCTGCTGGAAAATAAAATTTCCATCGGAAAGAAAACGATTATAAATTCCAAGAATCCAGCTCTTTCGCTTCTGTTTTAAAGCCAGTGCAAACATATCTTATCGCTAGCTATAATATAATTCTAATAAATGAAAGTTAATATACCAATTAAGTTTTGTTATGTTTGAATGCACATTATGTATTAATTTACTAATATTTCTTAGGTACCGGTATGTAGTTATAATAATCACTTTCATGTCTTAAAATAAAACTCAGTTGTATGCTACTTAGTTGACTAGTTTCAGCTTTGTCTCAGCTGTTTTTATGATATTCTAACCTATGATCAGTTTCTTCTAAAATTTTGAGTACCGGTACTACGATCTTCGTGACGTGGTATCTTTTGTGAATTTTTGTGTCATTCAAATTTTTAAAATGATCGGTTTTTAAATGGTTAATATTATCTCCATTTGACTCTTAATTTTCGAGCAGTTCCAGATATAACAATTCTGCGTCGAAACGTTCCGCATTTTATATTGCAACTAATGAATAATTAAAAATTTAAAGACGGAAATTACTATCACTAAACTTAATGATAGTTTTACTGGTTCGTTAGGCTAAAGATGCTTGGTGAGATATAAAAATGATTTAATGAACCAGTAAATAAATTAATGAATCATTAAAACCTTAATGAAGCTTTGTGAAACCGGCCATAAGACTGGTAATTGTTATATATTGTTAAAATTAATTCGTGTCGCGATATGACTTTTGTTAGAAGTTAAAGCGACAATAAATAAATAAATAGAAAAAAAAAAAAGACTGGTAATATATAATTTAAAAGATATTTTGGAATATTAATATAGGAAAGATAACCTTTATAAGTCAACTGATTATCATACTGACGCTTATTTCGATGCTGAGCTATTATCCATTTAATATTGAGGAAATGTGCGATCTTAATGTGGCAAGAAATTGAAGTCAGATCTGAATATCCTACAAACAGAAATAGGCCACTTGTTCCAATTCACCAGCTACTATTAACTCTAGATTCTATGTTACTGGCTCTTCAACTATAGCCGATGTCAATAGTACTTCAAAATACACAGTGAGTAAATAATAAAATGTTTCAGCAGCAATTGCTTCTTTAGGACGAAATTACATATAATTTATACATGAACCTGAATTAGAGAATTTTATATCATACGGAATTCTCCTCGGGGTTTTGTGTACAGTTGACTACACACATTCGTGTAATTATTGTCACCTGGTGGTCATAATGCTGAGATTTTTCTAAACAGAAATTCATATTTAGCATTATAAAATATAACCATACTTATAATAATTATTATTATTCAATAGTAGTCAATGCAACTTTCATTTATCAACTCTCTGTACTGTATGACTCATGGCTACTGTAACAGGTTACGATTTTACACATGTTTCATGACTTACTCTAAAGTACAGAATTTAAATAATAATAGCAACCAATAAGAAGTTGTCTTATACAGGGTGTATCAAAAATACGTGTACAAACTTCAGGCATGGGTTCCTTACACCAAAAGAAGGAAAAAAGTTCATATGAACATATGTCCCATAATCCTTTGTTTCCCCGTTATTCATTTATTACTAAAAGTTTGCGTTCAACGGCCTTCGAGGTCCAACCTCAAAACTTCATTTCTTTATGCACTCATTCATAGAAGGCTGTGACTCGTTGTAGCAGAAATGGACTGCAGATGGCGAAGTGTTGCCATGGAGACTTGTTTACATGTGTCATTTGTCATTAGTCTGTCTTCAACGTTGCAATTGTGAACGTGGAGTGAGTTAACGTGTTTCGTTCAACCATGGCAGGACGATATTCATTTCGTGAGCAGGCTGACGTCATTTTTATGTATGGTCGCGCGAATGGTAATGGACGCGAGGCTGTACGGCTGTATCAGATGGCGTTTCCAGACCGAAGACAACCGAATCATCAAACCTTTGTTGCTGTGTATCGTCGCGTTGCTGAGACAGGAACCATTGCACCACAGACTGGTGATCGAGGAAGACCAAGAGTTGTTCGTACGCCGAACCTCGAAGAAGACATTTTACACTGTGCCAAAGACGATCCAGGTATCAGTACAAGACAATTGGCTGTGGCAACTGGTACATCACACAGTACAGCATGGAGGGTACTTCACGAGCAGCTCTTGTATCCGCAACGTGTGCAGGGCCTTTCGCCTGCCGATTATCCACCACGGGAGAACTTTTGCCGATGGTTTCTAGCACAAATAGTCAATCCATTGTTTGTCTCATCAGTTTTGTTTACAGACGAGGCAACGTTTGGGAGAGATGGAATTACCAATTTCCACAATGAACACGTATGGGCAGATCGGAATCCTCGTGCTGTATTTCAGGCTGGACATCAGCAACAATTTAGGATTAATGTGTGGGCTGGAATTGTAGGCGACTGTCTGGTAGGTCCATACGTTCTACCAGCACGTCTTACAGGTGCTATCTACAGGGACTTTATCCAAACACTCTTCCAGAATTACTGTACGAAGATGTGCCTCTGAACATAAGACAAAACATGTGGTTCATGCATGATGGGGCTCCAGCACATTTTAGTCGCCTTGTTCGAGATACACTGACTGGTGTCTACCATGACAGATGGACAGGCAGAGGAGGACCAGTTCAATGGCCAGCACGTTCTCCCGACCTCAATCCTTTGGATTTTTATCTTTGGGGGCACCTTGAACAATTGGTTTATGGAGCAGACATCCCGGATCAAGAAACTCTTCATCGACGTGTCATGGAAGCCTGCGAAACCATTCAACATCATCCCGGAGTATTTGAAAGGGTGCGACAGTCCATGATTCGATGAGTGCATGCATGTCTGGAAGCAAGAGGAGGACATTTCGAGCATTGGTTATGAGTTTTGTGTGTTGGCATATTATGAGTGTACCAATGTGTTGAACAGTTCCTAACGGGGAAACAAAGGATTATGGGACATATGTTCATATGAACTTTTTTCCTTCTTTTGGTGTAAGGAACCCATGCCTGAAGTTTGTACACGTATTTTTGATACACCCTGTATATGCAAAATCATTACCAACTGCTGTTGAGTAGTTAGAATAGTATTAACAACAGTTAAAGTTAAGTGTTGGTTATTTTAAACAAAATTATGTTGGAAAAATGAAAAACATCTTGACAAAACATTTAAAATAAACCAGCTGTTAATTTAACATTTGTTAAGCCAAATTAAACATTACTTGGAAAAACTGGCCATAAGAATCATAACCAAAACCCTGCATTATTTAAGGTAAAACTAAAAAATTACTTAATATCTCACATTTTTTATTCTGTAGATGAATTCTTGACGTTTCACTGTACTGTGTAAATATTTTAGTACTATTAAATGGTAAACATATTGCATTGTATAATATGTTATTGTTATTAAGGTAGGCCTACCGGTATTAATTCTGTATATATTTCATATCCTGCATACAATTGGAATATATCAGTCCCCTAACTGCCCATTGTGCAATTCAAACCAAGAAATGGATTCGGAACACCTCCATATATGGGCTTCAGTGGCTGGCCATGATAATATCTTTGAAAAATATTGGAGTGCAAGAGGTCAAATGACTTTATTGTCAAACGCAAGGCATTAGAAAACAACAACAACATATATTTCGTATTTGCATTTTTATATGTTAAACGTAAGAATTGGATATGTTAGGCTATATTCTATGCTATAAAGCAACTGTAAGAATATTATGGAAAAAATTAATCTATCTGGCTGCCTGCCTGCCCGTCCATCTGTCTTCACCTTGATCGTCTCGTATTTTCTTTGTTCCTGTATTCCCCATTTTCTCCTTGTATTTTGAGGAAAAAAAGTTACATTTGTTCGTGCAAAATTTTCTCTTTAAAGGACAAAACTAAAATTCTTTCAAACATCTATTATCATAATACACTGCTCTCTTAAACTGACTGAGCATATTGGGAATTCAATCAATAACTTTCCCAAAATCGGCTATGAAAAGTTTCATATAAAACAGTGGATGATAAAATTAATGTGCATTAAATTGTGAATTATTTGAAAGAAACATCATATATTCTGTGTGACAATGTCATAAACTGTGAAGGAACGAAAGTATTTGCATATCATATGAAATATAAATTATCTACATACTGGTATCGAAATAATGGTCTTTATACATTGGGAGGAAAAAACAAAACAAGAAAAATATATATTTTCGCTGCCAAACACTTCACCATTTTATTTCATCACATTCCTCTTAAGACATTCAACTTCTTATGTAGGGTTCCGAAACACTTAACAAGTATGAAAAATACGTTCATTTGTATCCTGGCAGTAATATTAATGCAATTTTAACACACCAAAAAATGTTGTAAAGTGAGTTTTCAGTACATATCATTACAGCTTTAAAGAAACTATTGAAATAATGTCTATAAACTATAAACAAATATTATATGTAGGCTTCAGATAAACTAGGTTTGAAGATTATGGCTATAGAAACAATTGAGACAAGATACACACGTATGGAGTGTTGACAAATTTATACGGATGGATCTCTTATATCATATTCAAAGGTGCAGAAACTGGGATGAATATGTCCTGCCTTTTCATTTTACTATTCTGTCGGAGAATATACA
The DNA here is from genome assembly GCF_040183065.1 of Periplaneta americana. Classification (NCBI taxonomy): domain Eukaryota; kingdom Metazoa; phylum Arthropoda; class Insecta; order Blattodea; family Blattidae; genus Periplaneta; species Periplaneta americana. The sequence continues at coordinate 10,692,762 of NC_091125.1, read as the reverse complement.
ACAAATTTTTAAGTTACTGCTATTTACATATTCCTTACAAATGGCTTTTAGAGAACCTGGAGGTTCATTGCCGCCCTCACATAAGCATGCCATCGATCTCTATCCTGAGCAAGATTAATCCAGTCTCTACCATCATATCTCACCTCCTTCAAATCCATTTTAATGTTATCCCCCCATCTATGTCTCGGCCTCACCAAAGGTCTTTTTCCCTCTGGTCTCACAACTAACACTCTATATGGATTTCTGTCTATTTACATATATGTTTGCAAAATCTCTTATATAGATTAAATAAATACAGTAACAAATATAAATGTCACTGGGGAGGAAATTAAACGCAGAATAAATATGGGAAATGCCTGTTAATATATTCGGTTGAGAAGCTTTTGTCATATAATCTGCTGTCAAAAAATCTGAAAGTTAGAATTTAGAAAGAGTTATATTACTGGTTGTTCTGTATGGCTGTGAAACTTGGACTCTCATTTTGAGAGAGGAACACAGATTAAGGGTGTTTGAGAATAAGGTTCTTAGGAAAATATTTGGGGCGAAGAGGGATGAAGTTACAGGAGAATGGAGAAAGTTACACAACGCAGAGCTGCATGCATTGTATTCTTCACCTGACATAATCAGCAACATTAAATCCAGACGTTTGAGATGGGCAGGGCATGTATCACATATGGGCGAATCAGAAATGCATATAGAATGTTAGTTGGGAGACCGGAGGGAAAAAGACCTTTGGGTAGGCCGAGACGTAGATGGGAAGATAATATTAAAATGGATTTGAGGGAGGTGGGATATGATGATAGAGACTGGATTAATCTTGCTCAGGATAGGGACCAATGGCGTGATTATGTGAGGGTGGCAATGAACCTCCAGGTTCCTTGAAAGCCAGTAAGTAAGTATGAAAGAGTAAATAAATTCTAATTATCAGATTGAAGGGCAGCCATACAGACTATAATCTTACAACAGATCACGAAAAAGGCTAAAATAGCCTACAAGATTTAAAAAAGATGTGTTATCTAACTAAACTACAGAAAAAAAATAGTTGTTTCCTTCCCATTGTGACATGAAAGAAATGAAACAGTAGACTTTTGGCTAAAAAGAAAACTGAAATTTTACAACAATTCAATAACAATTATTCTGTAAAACAACTAATCAGAAGTAAATTCAGATCTGCCCAAAACAATATAATTCGGATGAAGCAAATGATACAATATGGAAATTTTGAATAGTTAACCCCGAGATAATCCCTCAAGGGCCTCATAAATCAGGTTGATAACAAGTCATTTCACGATTGTTTGACAAGCCACCTGCACAGGATAGGAATTTCTTATACATCAGCCCGTGTATTGTGTGATGCAAATGAAGAAATGAACGTGAAACATGTCCAGGGATGCAAAGCATTGCTAGAACAAGATAACATCCTACAAATATATTGGAGTGCAAGACAGCGATTGACTTATTGTCAAGTGCCTAGACACTGGACCAACAACAATATATCACCTGTACAATATAAGTACAACATTCGTATTTAAAAATATGTAACATTCAGAAAAGTAAACATTACACTACAACCAGACGAAGCTCATTCTGTAAACCTGCTGCATTCCTATGTGGGCTGTACTTTATAATTTGGGTGCGCAACTTGAATCCATAGCTTGAATAAAATCGATTAGGCACGTTACACATTGGGTGATGCAAGAAACATGATGCATGGCACATGGAGCGTGACACATAACGCCATGTTATTTCATCTAATGAGTCATTCTGTATGGAGTCATCGGATGATGAAGATCTTCTGCTATAGGCAATAATAAGAATGCGAAGATAAAGGCGTAGGTTTTGGATTCATTGGTTGAAAATCGTGGTGCTTGTAATGTTTTATTGGTAGAGTTAGCATAGCATCCAGACAAATTCACAGAATATTACAGAATGTCGAAAGAATTATTTGAAGATACAGCAAACTGTGAATATTCCTAATAGATGGAAAACATGTACGAGCATTACACAAGCACATGGAATTTTCACTCTGATTTCTGTTGAAGACTTGGGTAGAAATAGTATTGGTTCTAGGGTTGCCAACTATTTTTGAAGAAAATATGGGAGACTAAGTGGTCTACAATATTTCACCTAAAAAATTGAAAAATTATTCAATTCAGTTAGCGGTACTAAAAACAATTTTATTCTACATTTTGGCAGTTAGGCTTAAATTAAAGTATTTTGAGATATTTTACCTAGCGTAATAGTTTCAAACAAATTGTAAAAATTTCCTACATGAGTAATTGAAGTTGACTGTGATTTGCAGTTCTGATTTGATTAAAGTGTCGCTCTCCTTTTTCGGACATCTGAGGATTGCGAGACTTCATATGTGAGTATAGGTATATATCAATGTTAACAAGCTTGTTAAAATTGGCAATAAAGTCATTTAAATATGTGCTCCTGCATATATGACTTACCAGTATATGTCTAAAATGCAGGTAGTAGGCCATGATAATATAATGAGGAGAGTTTGGCTGGCACCGTGGATTGTGTCCCGGCATAGCTCAGTTGGAAAGAGCGGTCAGCACACAGAGTTGAGAGGTCCTGGGTTCGATTCCCGGTTCTGGAACGAATTTTTCTCAAAATTAATAGGTATCTATAGTAGTCTCGATTATTTAATGACGATGGCGAGACCTCATATATGAATGTATGTACATATATGTTCACTTACTGTTCATAAAAGAAAACACTCTTTGTATAAGCTTAGCTGCACATTTCAATGCATCTCTGGAACAACAGAATCCATCATATAAATCACCTTCAACTATGTGAAAATTAAATGTTTCAATTAATTTTTACATTATGTAAAAATAAGGTAGAAAAAGGCTCAAAGAGAAGAGAAATGCGGAAGTCGGGAGACTGTTAAAAATTGGATGGTGCTGTATGTTCAAAAATGGGCAAACCAATGTCCATGATGAAGAGAGAAGTGGTCGACAGAGTATCGTGAATGCAGATCTGATTCGTTTGGTTGACGAAAAGGTTAGAGCAAACCGCAGATTTCCCATGTCAGAGCTGAGTGGGGATTTTCCACAGTTTAGTCGTACTCTTCTGTACAAAATGATTACCAAAGATTTGGGCTACAGGAAACTTTCTGCCAGATAGGTGCCTAAACTTCTTTCTGAGAAACAAAAGGCTCAGCAAATGGGAGCAGCACTGTCCTTTCTTGAACGTTACAAAAGAGAAGGCGATGCTTTTCTCGATCAGATTGTGACAGGAGATGAGACTTGGGTGCGTATGTGAATGCAGAAACAAAGCTTCAATCAATGCAGTGGGACCATACTCACTCCCTGAAAAAACCCACAAAGTGTCGTCAAACACTTTCCACGAGGAAACCTATGGCAACTGTGTTCTGGGACAGAAAAGGAATTTTGCTAGTGGAGTTCTTGGAGAGGAATGCCACAATTAACGCTGAGTGTTACTGTAACACACTAACAAACTTGAAAAGGGCCATTCAAAACAAACGTCGTGGCATGTTGAGCTCTGGGGTGATTTTCCTGCATGGCAACGCCCGGCTGCATACAGTGCGTCATAATGCGACCAAACTGCAAGAGTTCAACTTGGAAGTATTGGATCATCCTCCCTATAGCCCAGATTTGGTGCCTAGCGATTACCATCTCTTCATGCATATGAAGACGTGGCTTGGCTCGAAGTGCTTTGACGATGACGAAGAGTTGAAAACCAGCGTCGGAAGTTGGCCGAATTCTACGATTGCGGAATTTCAAAGCTCGTCAAACGCTATGACAAGTGTCTCAATGTGACTGGGAACTGTGTGGAAAAATAAATTAGAGTGTACAATTTCAAACGTATTGTAACCCAATTCTGTAATGTCATTCACAGGTTTGTAAGAAATAAACGGTTACTTTATGAATAGCCCTCGTAGAACAAAGATACATATTAAGTGTTTGCGTAGGCTTCCGCGGCTGGTGTACATGGTGTGTGGATAAGCTTCAGGGCTTCTACCGCGTTGTCTTGGTGTTATTGGCTGACATTTCGACTGCTGTGTTGTGGTCATCTTCAGAGCAGAGCATCCAACAACTGCTCTGAAGATGACCACAACACAGCGGTCGAAACGTCAGCCAATAACACCAAGACAACGCGGTAGAAGCCCTAAAGCTTATCCACACACCAAAGATACATATTGCTTTTTATATAATAACATTCTAGCATCCCCAGAAAGAGTAAGTTACATACTCGTGCTCAGAGGGCATTCCACATAACGTTAAGATATTTTATTAAATACTGTAACAGAGTAAAAAGTAAAAAAAGAAAAAAGAACAAGAAAAAACATATCACAATAATTTAACTTTAAATTTTCTCTCTAAACAGCAATTTTTAATTTAATTTTTTAAATAAGGAGTATTAGTAAATTGTATATTTGAGAATTTAGCTATTAAGTTATCATGTTATAAAGCCTTGGACCGAAGTTGCTACTGTGATTATATGCTACAGCTATGATACATTTAGGTTCTGTTAAGCATAATATATGTTTTCTGATCTTTTGGTTTTATATTTGTCAGTGATGTCAAAGCAAGCGCATTTTTCTGACCTTGACGTCATGCACAGGCATCAAGCGCTAAGTATGGAAAGAGGAAGGATTGTGTACATAAGTAAGCAGCCTCTAGGATTAAGAAAACAGTGGTGTACAAACTTCAAACAGAACGTGACATTTTATGTCGTTATTTTTATATGGCTTCTTTCTGTTTGATATTATCTACATTGTCTGTAAAACAAAAGTACTAATACCAATTTCTTAATATTGCAGTTGTGTTTTAAATGTTAATAACATAATAAAGAGATAAGAAGGAATATTCACATAAATTCCATAGAAGTACAACTATCCTGTACTAAATGGATGAAACACATCATTCATAAAGAAAGTGATATCCCAAAAAAAGAGATTGGGTATGACATGACAAGTGTAATTCATTAAGTGTAACTAATATTCCATAACAAAACTCTTATCGCATTATGCTTTTAAGGTGCTATTGATGAGCAACTTCCTATCATCAGAATATTAAATTATTTTCTCGAAATGTGCTGAAGCTATAGAGCTGACATTTTTACAACACATGGGGACGCATCTTTTGCTTATGATGTAACAGTAGTTGCTCTGTTAATAATTCATTTCCATGCGAATATTTTCAAAACTTTCAATACACTATCTTCAGTAATATGCATTTACGGTATATTAAATTAACGAAAACATTCTGTAAGGCTACTAAATAAATAGGCCTATATCTGAAAATTTTACTTTTCTATAAAGAAAGTTGAGAAAATATTTCTTTTGAACAATCAAACTTGTGAAAAATGAACTTTGAAATTAAAACTTACATTCTTATAATGCACTTATACTTCCAGACAAATCTAAAAATTAACATGGATACAGTTTTAATAAGTTCTCTTCCCTTTATCTATTGAATCAGTGCTGGCCATCCCTGAACATAGCTCGACCAAGCGGCATATACAACCTCTTTCTTCTGTCTCTTTCCTTTCAGCTGTAAAGTGCTCAGGGTCTCCTGAGCTCTAAAGCGCACGCTTGCTCCTGTGGGCATCAATTGACATCACTGATTGATGTGAATATAAATTAAATATATTTCGGTTTTTATGTACGAAATTCAATAATACATTGTTATAAATTTGATGGAAGTCAAATATTTTAAATCCTGAATACAACAGTTCTGAAGGGTAATCAAGAGTTTATTAAAGCATAATTGTATTATTCTTTTTTGTAGCAGAGTTATTGGCATGAGGGAGGTACTATTAGCACTATATTAACTTCGCACTTTCTTAAACATCAACCATAGTACACCAACTATTTACTTTTCTTACACATACTGCTACCACCACCACCACCACCACCACCACCACTAAAAATTTTCATCAACACTTCAACCATTAATGCTTCATTATACTACTCAGATTGCTCTCTGCAATTTGTTTAGTTGGTTATTTAACGACCCTGTATTAACTACTAGGATATTTGGCATTGATTGTATTGGTAATAGCATGATGGTATTTGGCAAGATGAGGCCGAGAGTTCACCATAGATTACCTGACATTCGCATTCGTCTTATGGTTGGAGAAAACCTCGGAAAAAACTACCAGTAATGAGCATAAGCTGGAATCTAACCCATGCCCAAGTGCAACTTTGGATCAGCAGGATCCTTGTCCTTGTAAGCTTTTTATTTGTTATACACATTAATGGTAACATTTTCACAATTCACTTTTTTGCTTTAAAAAGCTAACAATTATTGTGTCTACTTACTGATTGATGTCCACATTTTTCTTCAGTGATACCATACACCGCAGCATAGAATAATGAATCCACAGAGAACTTGATTTCTTCTTTTCACTTTTCATTGAAAAATATTCCAGCATAAACTTTTCAGAAATATTCTCTACTTTTTTTTTTTACACCACTCTTCAAACTTCTTATATTCCTCTTCATACCTCTGTCACGATTTTGTTGGAATTAATAAATCAGTACAGCTGTTAATGCAATACCATTGACACTTATATTTATAAATAGTCATGGTGACAGTACCGACAATAATAACATTCTTCAAATGTTTCTTGTACATGGCCCTCTATATGAATCGATCACCTACAAAGCAAATGTATATAGCTTTCAATAAAAATTTTACATTTAGACAATATTCAATTTTACATTATTTTTTTTTATCAAAGCGGATGAAACTTTGTACGATACACATGTCGTAACTTCATATTACAATAGTAGACTGGTTATCAAACTCGACCTGCAGCCTTGTTTGGTTTGTTTTTGTGCATTTATAATCGTTAGTTGAGTGTTTAGTTTTGTGTTGTGGGTTTATATTCGTTTGTTGAGTGTTCCATTTACACAGAAACATTTACATAGACCTAAAAATAGTGAAATAAGTATAGTTGTAGTGTTCTGTTTATTTATAGTTGTTATATTTAGTTGGATAAGTTGTCAATTATGCCTAAGAAGAAAAGTATTAGATCTGTACTTAGTTCTGCTCTGAATGAAAGAAGATGGGGTCCTAAAACAGTGAAACAAATTGAGAAAAAATTCTCGTTTTTCATGAAATTGTTCAAAGTGACCACCAACAGCATCCAAACACTATTGATGCCGCCGAACTGCTCCACAAACTAAGTTCTGTAATGTGTCCAGTGTCATAGCTGCACATGACGTTAAATTTTGATTTGTTCTCGTAGCACATCCAGTGTACCTGGAGTTTCCCAATAAACAACATCCTTTAGAGTCCCCCATATGTAGAAATTGGTGTTAGGTCTGGGGACTGTGCTGGGTACTCGACAGCACCTCTTCGACCTATCCATTAAGCTACAATTTCCCCGAAAATGAGAATTTTATCTGAATTTGTTCTAAAGTTATTTATAGACAAACAGTGTATACTTTTTTTGGGCTAATCTGTATTTTAAGTCATATTATGTTACATTAAAATTAAATTTCAAATGAAAATTCTGAAGAAATTTTAAGAAAACAGTAATAATAAATCTTGGTCAGTATTACTTACTGAAAAAGAATATATAAGGTATCTGATTCTTCTCGACATGATTCAGTAGCAAAATTTCGGATGCTAACTGGTCACCACCCTGTTTAAAATTGAAATTTTTGGTTCACCAAAATGCATCCTGTGTAACCTAGAAGACTCTTTGATGAATCAAGAACATTTACGAAAATGTCCAGCTTTGGCATCAGATGTTTTGGATTCGGACTCTAAATTATACTACAAAGCTAGAAGGCGAATGGAGAACTTCCAAGTGCCTGGGCAATAGATACTGCTGCTGCTACTATGTTACATTAAATCAAGTTTTATTTAATTTCCATTTCGACATGTACAAAACACAGTTCTGAATTCATTTATGCTTTAGATTGCATTAATGCAATTTCCCCAAAGTATCATTTGTCTCTACTTGGTAATGCATAAACAACGTCACATTACAAAAATTCTGCTAACAAGTTTGGAGTTAGACCTTCTATATAACCTTAAATTATATGTGTTTTTTAAGTTTTCACGGTGAATGTGATTTGGATATTGCACTATGTCCTGGAGCTAACATTTCTAAAGTTTCGAAACTACATACAGGTTCCATGATCAGGGCAGATAGCCTAGGCAAGACCAGACAGTTCGCCTACTCTGCTGGGCATGTAGCGCCTGGCTTTTCCACATGCTGAGCTCAAATGACAAATTCTGAGGGAAATATCTGTCAGTGACTAAGCTCTTAAGAGGCTTGTAAGGCCCATATACCGGTACATATATATTCTTATATGAGGTCTCACCATCCTCATTTTATAATCAATGAATCGATTCCAGGTGCTGGAACGAATTTTTCTCATATTAATAGATATTTGCAGTATGGCTATTTATAGCCATTGATTATTCAATGAGGATGGCGAGACATCATATAAGAATATATATCAATGTTAACAGTAACTCATGAACTGTTGTTGAAAATGACCATGAAGTCATTTAAATATGCGCTCCTGAATACATGGCTTGAATGTCTTAAATGCAGGTAGTAGGCTATTGATAATACAATGAGAGGAGTTCGGCCGGCACCATGGATCATGTCCCGGTGTGGGTCAGATGGAAAGAGCATTCAGCGCACACAGCTGAGAGGTTCCGGGTTCGATTCCAGGAGCCGGAACGATTTTTTCTCAAATTAATAGATTTTGAGGCTTAGCAGACCCAAAAAAATTGAGTTATTATACCTAGTAACAATAGATCTATAGGTTTGCAATAATGATATATCGTAACACTTGGTTTTCACTCACATCCTTCACTGTTGACAGTCATTCCAGGATGCAGAGTTTGGTGCGAGACTTGTGGCATCTCAGTATGAAACAAGTCTAGCCTTCCACCACAATAATATGTCGCGCTATATTGGTGTTCTGGGGGTGATGATGGTCGCCTTCTCGTGGTGCCCCCTGAATTATGTTTAATGAACATAGAAAAAAACGACCATCCAATATGCTCAAATGACAAATACAATCCAAAGTAAAATATTCCGCAGGTAAAAAAGTCCCCTCATTCGGATCTCCAGACGGGGACTATTTTAGCATCACATAACAAGACAAAACACAATATAATTCTACCTCAGCTGAAGTCTTACAGTGGAATGCTGGAGGCCTTAATCAAGCCAAGAATACTGAAATACATAAAATTAGAACAGATAAAGACATTGATATGTTTGCAATAATGGAAGCCAATGTTACAGGTGAACAATTACAGTTCTTTGTTTTCAAGAACTACAATACATTTCTGGTTCATTTGCAAAATTTGTATAACAAATGGACGATTGAGAACGTCAGAATTAAAGTATTATTCAGTGCATATTCTGCATGTATTAATATAGTGCAATGTCTCTGTCATAGTAATCAGCCACTGTATGGGTACACTCACCTTGCTTTACAGCATTCTCTACAAGTATCAATGAATCTTTGATGGCACGACGAAATGTCAGGTGTGTTACAGGACAAGACAATGGATCTTTATAGAAATAGAATTCCTTTATTTTTATATCAGTAATTATTTAAACAATGCATAGTTCTTAGAATAGTAACAGAACTAACTTCAGATCAAAAATGAACAATTAGTATATTAAATATCTTAATATCAAATCTTTTACCTAATATAAAATAATAACTTGTTCAGTAACTAACAGAAACCATTCTTTCAGTAACAATTATCATAGTAGATTGCCTTTAAGGCGAAGATATTTGAGCTTTAGTTTCTTTAAAGATAGACAATTAGAAATAATTAAGGCTCTGTTTTGAATTATGTAACAGACATGACATGGAGTAAGAGATCTGACAGGTAACAGACATGACAAAGCAAACATAAGCATGTGTGAACCTTTTTTTTTTTTGCTTAAAATCTCCAAAATAGCAACTTAGGTACTGCACACGTGTACTATTATGTCCTCTTGATCTTGACTTTATATCTTGTTATTTGTGGAAAACACAACACTAACAGATCTGACATAGTAAAAATGCATGTTTAGACTAAAACACAAAGCAAGAGTATGACACACAAACTCGCCAAATCAAAATGGGTGAACATAGCTTGATTGTACTAATCAAGATGGTTTTTGTGCATCATCTTGGCTTGTGCTGACATCTGTGGGATTTATTTTTCAACTGTGTACCCATAGGAACAGAATGGTGTAACAGAGGTGACTGATTTAATGGATTAGAGTAATTATGCAATCATAACAGTGAAACCTCTCATTTACAGACATCGAAGAGACGTAACAATCTGTCCGCATCTGGGAGGTGTCCTTTATTGGGAGGGAGGCTCCCCAATGTAACAGTAAATTTATAATAACTTATACATTACAGTATGTATTTCTTCATGCTTTAAATGAAATGTATTACTGTAGTTTAATTCTAAATATAGTATACTACAGTAAATTCTTTGCAACTTTGAACTATAGTAGATAAGACTGAAAAAGGAAAATACAGTACTATGCCATGCAATTTTATTCTAGGTCTACAGTTATGCAGTACTGTAATTTACTGTTTTCAACTTAACCATTACGTTCAGGTGTCATGTCTCTCGAAACAGAACAACTGATTGAAGTGAAGAAAATAATCCTACTAGCCCTATTGTGTGTCGAATACAATTTCACCTTGGACCCATCAGACAGGTTAAATTTTATGTCTTTGTTTATCCACCCATTTCCAGGCAACAAGGGGTAGTCGGTTGGGCTAGTGGTAGCCTACGAGACCCTTATTGTCTTCTTTCATGGTAAGGAATTTCTGTACAGTTCTCAAAACTAAATTTTCCATTTTTGTAACACATTAGATTTTGAAGTCCAAGATCTGTCTGCAGTCAGGAGGTAAAGCAAGCTTTAAGACTGTGAAACAGCTGTCCGTGTCCGTGTCTGAGAGTGTCCGTAAAAGAGAGTTAAACTGATCATTATTTCTATATTATTTCAGTTGGGACATAAAAATCTGTCCGTATATGAGGAGTGTCCTAACTTGGAGGCATCCGTAAGGAGAGGTTTCACTGTATAAGGAAATATAAAGGACATAAATGAAGAAGTTTTGATAATATTAAATGTTTATAATTGATTAAATGCCGATCTTACTCATGTTAATTGTGTAAGCATGTGCGGCTTACAGCTGTTTCGGTGCTTCTTCATATCATCCTCAGAGCCTACTAGATCTCGGCGTCATCTCAAACTTCGCTGTCTGTTGTGTGGCTGCGTTTGATGATTTAATCAATTATTTATATTCAAGTGTTAAAAGTAGTGTACGAAAGATTCAACATGGATCAAATGTTTCTTTAATTTTTTTCTCAATTACATTATTAAACAGTGCTTTATCTGTACATAATCGTGCTCCATTTTAAATACTTAACTAGCATTTTAGCTGTTACTATGAGAATTTTATTTTATTCTAATGAAATATTTCACATCAAGGAAATAATTCTTGTGACGTTTACTACATTAGTATTGAAACTACTCACTGTTAGGAATTCATAACTCTATTGTTACCGGTATAAATGCAATAATTGGAAGGGTGTGAATTTATGGACCTCATGTGTTATACAAATTCTGCAAATGACACTTCCACAACCTAAAGCAAAACAAAGAGCTAGTGGCATATTAGTTGGCATCAAAAGAGGAATAACTTTAGGCCTAACCTTCAACATTATTAAAAAAATGACTGAGGAAGACAAATCTGAAGTAACGAATATATTATGCAAATCTGGCTTTCAGGTAGAAGCTCCCTGTGAAGCAGGCCTAATATATTCTTTACTGTAGGTACGTTAACAAAAAGCCACAATTTAAGTCACACAGATTTGTGTGCACTCAAAGTTGGGTTTCTGGCGTCTTGTCAGCCCATTTGAGTTGTGTGGATATAAAGGGAAGAATTGTGACGGTGTCTTGTATAGTTCCTGGAGTAGCTCAATCGGTAGAGCATTCATGCGCTAAGCAAAGGGTCCCAGATCGATACCCGGCCCAGGAACAATTTTTCCCTTGAAATTATTCACAAATCTGAAATTTGTAAAATAGAACTTTGGATAAATAACACTTCAAAATGTATAGCATATATAACCCCCTAATAACAAACCCAATTTGGACAATATAGTAGTTACACCAAAGACTCTCATAATTGGAGACTTCAGTGGTCATTCTAAAGAATGGGGATATTTAGGCATCAATTCTGTTGGTCATTCAATAGAAGATTTTCTTAACACCCAATCAATCCAATTATTATTCAACCCAGAAGATCCTCCAACATTTCTTCATTCCCATGAAACATCTAATCCAGATTTAACTCTAATATCTTCAGACATATATAACAAGGCAAGCAGGAAAGTTTTGGAAGACCCTGGACTTGGCCACAGAATCATTGTTACTTCTATTTTACTACCATCAGAAACCTACAAACAAATCGTATAACAGATGTTCTTGGAATTTTAAAAAATCCAATTGGACTACATTCAGAGAAGACCTAGAAAATAACCTCTCCATTAATATGAACGAATCCCCAGAAAAATGTAACAATATAATTTGTGCAACTATAATACCGGTACTAAAAGGAGCAAAGAAATGGGTGCCCCGAGGAAAGATCCCAAGCTACAAACCTTTCTGGGCAAAAGATTTAGAAACATTAAAAGAAAAAGATTATTACAAAACAAAATTATTTCACACATAACAATAAATATTATACACGAACTGAAGGATTACCAATGAGTTCACCTATATCAAGTATATTAGCTGAAATCTTCATTCATAATATAGAACAAACACACATATTAAACACTGACAACAACAAACATGCAGAGAGAATAATGTACTGGCATCGATATGTAGATGACATACCGTAATAGTCCTATATAATGGAAACAAAATACAATTAGAGAACCTACATCAATAACTCAACAAAATATATCCCAAATTAAAGTATGCGATAGAAACAGAACATAACCAAGCTATAAATTTCTTAGACATCACCATAACCAAAACAAATAACAGACACGAATTCAAAATATACAGGAAGCCCACCACAACTACAACACACATACACAATTCATCAAACCATCCCGTACAATATAAACATGCAGCTTTCCGTACAATGACATACAGATTAATTAACATCCCAATGAACAATGATAACTATACTGAAGAACTAAACACAATAAAATATATAGCACAAGACAATGGATATAACCCTAACATGATAGACACACTAATAAGAAAGGCAAAACAAAAACAGAACATACCAACACAAACACCACGCGAGAATAAATACATAACATTAACATATCACAATACCAATACTCACAAAATTGCAACTTCATTCAGAAAACTAAAATGCAAGATAGCATACAAAACAATTAACACAACACAGAAATATCGAAATAATCACATTAAACATTCAAATAAATACAATTCATCTGGGGTTTACAAACTAAAATGCCCACATTTTTTCATAGGAGACAGGAAGAAACATTCAAACAAGGTATAAAGAACACATTAAAGCTATAACCAAACCACACATCACATCAAATTACGCAGAACACATTATCAACAATAATCATGACTACAATAATATAGAAACAGATATGGAAATTCTACACATCACACCAAAAAGTCCACAGTTAAACATCTTAGAACAATACGAAATATACGAACATACAATAACACACCCACAACATATAAGGTACTTAATACACAATTACAGTTTAATACCCACACATAATTCGATGTCATGATACACAGCACGCAAACAAACACCCCCCACCATAGGAGCAACACACCCCCACCCCTGCAACTGACGAATGCAAATGGCAGTATGCAAGATCAACAGGAACATCAGTAGTTCGTAGGACACAGAAGATGACACAGAACCGGCGTCGAAACGGGCCGTCTGTCTAAGGTACATAACCTTTTTTTAAAAATTTTAACACTTTTAATGTGTCGTTAAACAATTTTAAGTTTTTTAAACAAAGTGTCAACGTGAACCAGAATCAATGACATTAAAATTAGCTCGTGATACAGCCAGAAAACAAGCAGAAGAGAACAGTAATAGAGACAATTTTATAGACTGGAAGCTTGTAAAGTGGCCAAATTTAAGGAAGAAGTACTCTCAGCCAAAAGGCAAAGTTTTAACAATTTCATCTCTAAAATGGACTATAGAAAAGATGGTATAAAAGCTTACCCAAATATATATCTAATATCACAAAGAGTAATCCACCAAGTAATTCACTTATAATTTACAAAAATACACAACTAACAGACCCCCAGGTTATTGCAAATGCCTTACATATACCTACAATAATACATAGGATCACAACAACTCACAAAAAGTTAGAAAAAAACATGAAAAAAATATGAAGGTGAACAAAAGAAGTGTTTTTACATGAAATACAAGAGAAGTGTTTGTTGATAGTTTCACAATCCATGAACTAGATGCAGCTATTGGGACTCTTTAAATCCAATGAAGTCCTTGGTCCAGATTTAATTCATTCAGAATTTATCAAGAACCTTGGAGACAAGTCTAAAAAACCATGCTGAACTTTTTACAGTACCTGCTAACTGGAAAAAAGCATTACCAGTATTATACCCATTTTGAAGAAAGGTAAAACTTCATCTAATATTAATAACTACAGACCTATTTCTCTGACAAGTCAGATATGGAAAATATGGAAAGAATGATTGCTGCACGTCTCAATTGGTTCCTTGAATCCAGCAACTTGTTTTCAAAACAGCAATCTAGCTTTATACAATACCACTCACCCAGTGGTGATATTCAAAAAGTTTAACAATCAGTTCTCTCATGTATGTTAAACATATACAGTATATGCCCATGGTAATTGCAAATATTACCTAGAAATATTTTAACAACTGGTTCATCAATACTGGTGCGAGCCGGCCGAACATCACCACTGCACTCACCTAACGAACAAGTTGTTTATTTCAGTTAGAGTGTTAAAAAAGCCATGAACAAAAAAGAACATACTGCAGTTGTTCATATTTCAAAAAAATTTGTTGAGTTGTCAGATTTCTGTCATCACTTACTTTTTAGTTTCATAAAAATTAGACTTCAACAAACAAAATTTGATAACACAATCTCAAGGGAAAAAATGGAACTCTCTGCATCATAATCCACAGTTAATTCCCAATTTACCGCGCAAATCGTCTGTAATTGCATTTAGATTGGCAACAGGTCATGACTGTTTGGCCAAGCACCTGCATAGAATTGGACTATGTCAATCCCCTAACTGCTCATTGTGCAATTCAAATCAAGAAATGGATTCGGAACACCTCAAAATCTGTGCTTCAGTGGCTGACCATGACAATATCTTTGAAAAATATTGGAGTGCAAGAGGTTAAATGACTTTATTGTCAAACACCTGGCATGAGAAAACAACAACTTACTTACAAATGGCTTTTAAGGAACCTGGAGGTTCATTGCCACCCTCACATAAGCCCGACATCGGTCCCTATCCTGAACAAGATTAATCCAGTCTCTACCATCATATCCCAACTCCCTCAAATCCATTTTTATATTATCCTCCCATCTACGTCTCGGTCTCCCCAAAGATCTTTCTCTCTCCAGTCTCCCAACTAACACTCTATATGCATTTCTGGGTTCGCTCATACGTGCTACATGCCCTGCTCACCTCAAACGTCTGGATTTAATATTCCTAATTATGTCACATTATCAATATTCCCTTCAGATAAAAATAAATTATGATTACATTAGTAATTCAAATTATCTTAATCAATAATATTCATAATGATACATGCACACACTTATAAATGCTATCACTGAATATCTATACATAAAACTTCCCTACAGGAACGCAAAGAGATTCACTACAAGCACCTATTGGTGAACAAACGATTGACAGAGAGAAATGTTTTGCAAGTGGACTTATGCCTGACCAGAAACTAGTACCTGCGTTTTAAATCTCAACAGTTGCGAGATTGTCAAATCTTTTGAGAGAGTTGTACCAGTAAACTTTTTGTTTTTTTTTTTTTTTTTGTTTTTTTAATTTTCTCATGTATCCCTTAATGAATTTATTCATTTTAGTCTCATTTTTTATATTACAGAGAATGGATTTTGCTTCTGCATTGGACTGACACCATACTTCAATTCTATTGGTATTATATATGCCTCTTTGTCTCATTATATGGTTCTTTGCTTCAGTAAAGTCTCATTTTACAAACCTATGGATCAACAATTGGCTCTCTTCTGACAAAGGAAAAATTTTACAGTCTGTACAAAAGAAACCAAATGACCTGGAAATGTACAAAAACTTGCCCAGACATGTTCAAACATTTTTAACAAGAGCCAGAACAGGTCACATTGTCACTCAATTGTACCTACACCGATTTCACATTTCTGATAATCCTACTTGTCTGTGGTGTAATAATCATGATGAAGATCTGGAACACATTCTTCTATACTGTCCATCCATAAACCACAAAAGAAGTAAATTAAAATTATCAGTACCAGTTGCAGAAGACACAACCCTGCAGTATATATTGACTACACCCCACATGTGGCTACTAGCAACAGGGATCTATAATGAACACCAATCAAAATACCCCTCATTTCTCGGGAAAAACAAAAACTGAATAGACTGCAGTGGACTATAGTGGACTTTATGTTGTCAGCAAACAGCTGGATACATTAAGAATATTGATTGATGTATCCCTTAATGAAATAAGTTGAAAATTTACAAGGTTTTTATTCACATCTTCATTCACAAGAACTACTACTTGAAAAAAAAAAAAAAAAAACAATTTTCTACCATATCTTAAAA
Source organism: Periplaneta americana (assembly GCF_040183065.1). Lineage (NCBI taxonomy): Eukaryota > Metazoa > Arthropoda > Insecta > Blattodea > Blattidae > Periplaneta > Periplaneta americana. Next base: position 10,675,933 of record NC_091125.1, on the reverse strand, counting down.
TTTCGAAATTTTGTAATCTTTTTTGTACAACCAAACACCATTTCCCCCTTAGCTCCCACAATTTTTAAATATTTTTAAACTCTTTTGTCCATCCTGTTCTAGTAGGTTGTGGCAGCAGTGTTAATTAATATCATCAAATTATTTGTAGTGTTAGTAGTATTTTTTTTTTTTAATTTTCCTGAAAATTTTCATTCAAATATATATTTTTTTTATTTCTTCTATTAGTAATAAGATAAAGATATTAATTCACATTGTGGATCATGATATATATATATATATATATATATATATATATATATATATATATATAATAACCACGAAAAATTTCATGCAATTATCTTTAATATTTTCTTCGTTATGAGGGAAATGGTTTGAAAATGTTAAAAAATTTTAACTTTCAGAGAACAAGCAACAAACTTACAGACTAAAACTCTCTTGGTGCATATTTTGGTCCATAGCTCGGAAACTAATTTAGGAATTTATCAAATTCTTTCACAGACAAAAAGGGAAAATTCTATACTCCAGATTTCGGACAAAATAAAATATAACTGTTCTTTGTATCAGTCAAGCTGGAAGTTCCCCCTAAAATAATTTTAAGTTACTTTTGTAATATTAGGAGAATCAGTATGAGCATTAAAAAATATATAGCCTAGAACAGAATTTCAGCAGTACCGTATAACAAGTCGATAATGAATGTATTGTGGGTTTCAACCAAAAATATATGGTAATCCTACATAACAAGATAATTCTGCAAATTAAGCTTTCAGGAATAACTCCCTGTAAAATTAATTTGAATAATTTCGAGGAAAAATTGTTCCAGGGCCGGGTATCATACCCGGGACCTTTGGTTAAACATACCAACGCTCTCCCAATAAGCTACCCGGGAACTCTACCCGACACCGATCCAATTTTTCCCTCTATATCCACAGACCTCAAAGTGGGCTCTCAAAGTGCACTCAAATGTTGGTTGCTTGACTGTTGTCAGCCCACTTTGAGGTCTGTGGAAAAATGTTATGTTTTATTTAACGACGCTCGCAACTGCAGAGGTTATATCAGAGTCGCCGGATGTGCCGGAATTTTGTCCAGGTCTGTGGATATAGAGGGAAAAATTGGATCAGTGTCGGGTAGAGTTCCCGGGTAGCTCAGTGGCAGAGCGTTGGTACGTTTAACCAAAGGTCCCGGGTTCGATACCCGGCCCCGGAACAATTTTTCCTCGAAATTATTCAAGATAATTCTGTGCTGTCCAGCAATGGAGGAAAACATATTGGGGTTTGAGTTCGATGGTGTGTGATCTGTCACTGGTACGTTTACAAAACTTTCGTCTGTTGGTACGTGTTGTAGATAGAATAATATTATTTTAGTGTATTTGACCGTTTGTAAGTAGTAGGGCCTATAAAGAAATGTATATGCCTACAGAGAGTTCCCATGCAGACCAGTCCCACTCCAACCTCCAACAAATCTGTTGTAGGATGGCAAGCGGTCAGGTGTCTGACAAGTCTGTGCATACTTCTCTACATTGACCAGTCCCACTCCACTCCTTACTGCTTAGCTTCCTCAGGACAGGTGCTCTGCACTACTGTCATTAAGCCGTTGAAACATTACTACCTAGGACTGCTGTATAAGAACTCTCTGTAAGTTATATATATGGAAATAAGTGAATACAGTCTACCGGTATAATACACGTTGGTTCAGTGAAAATGGAATATATTATGTTAATAGGGTAAATAATTGTAAAATTAGATGACAAGATTGAAAAATTCCCATAACAAGGACAAAAGACCACAGGTAATATGCTCTGTTAGTTACAATACAAGACTTTATCATACAGCGATTCAGCATAGTTAAATATCAGTCATATTTTTCAAAATACAAACAAACAGCTATGCGTGTACTTCAAGGAGCAGTGTTGAGTACAACATTATTTAATATATTTATCAACGATCTTCCCAAATTTTTGGCAAAGAAGTAAAGTTTGCATTATTTGCTGATGACCTCGTCATCTGGGTTTCAAAACCAAAGAATAAGCTCAAGTCATTGGAAACCCAAATTAACACAGCTATGACTAATTTGGAATATTGGCGCTCTACTAACCTAATGCAAGTAAATCCAGACAAAACTAAATATAAAATATTCACAAATGTCACTAAACCAGTTAACATAAACATCAAGCTTAATGGACTTCCCTTACAAAGAGCAATCAATTCACAATATCTAGGAGTCATATTTGATACTGTACCAGTAACAAATTATCTTGGAAAGATCATATTAATACCTGTACTGTAATAGAAAAAGCCCAAAAGAGATTAAATCTGTTAAAAAGATCAGCTGGCTGCAAATGGGGAAGCCAGAGACGTACACTAAATTCCACATATAGGCCGCCGAGAAGGGGGGGGCAAAGGGGGCAAGTGCAAATGGGCCCGTGAGCAGTAAGGGCCCGTCAGATTAAGTGAGTCTGGTTACTTTTTATTATCACAAATAGTTATTCACAGATACATACCGGTACTAAAAAATTTTGTAAGAACATTTGTTACATGAATGTGGCATATTAACCAACAATAGTAGAATTAATACAAATTACCACTTCATTATGTGGATGTTTAACTTTTATATAATAGAATATAGATTTCCCACGTTAGCAATCATCGACACGACACTTGATGGCTCCGGCATTTGCCTGAAATATGTTCCCGTCACTTGTACCGAAAACATTCAATTAGCTTGTCCTCTTAGTGGACTCTCCCAAATCCAAGCCGGAGGATTACGTTTCCTTTTCAGTAGGGGCTACATAGTATGTTTCGTGACGAATCTTTCGTCTTTTCGTTGTCATTTGTCTAGTAAATTCTGTTCATTAGTGTTACGAGTGGACAATGGACAAATAGAAGCATAAGTCGTGAGTTGAGAAGTGCAAGGAGAGACAGAAAAATTGAAACATATTAAGGAAGGGAGTAGAACTTTGTTTGAAGTTGGTGTGAAATTTACCTCCTTGTAAAACTAAAAAGTAGCAGACAAATTGTGTCATTGAATGTGTTGTTCGAAAACAAGAGCCTTTCCAAAAACAGTATTACAGTATTTCCAAAACTCAACAATGGAGAATGTGTTCCCAGAGATTGCCTAGTGTACAGTGAAACAAATCAGAGACAACAGTACAGTGACTGATTTGTTTCACTCCACACTAGTCAGTCTCTGGCAACATATTCTTCATTCTTGGGTTTTGAAAATAATACTGGAAAGGCTCTTGTTCCGTCTCTTGGAAGGTTATTAGGCAGGTGGGGGATACTTTTTCGAACAACGCATTCAATGACACTTACAATTTGCCTGCCACTTTTTACTTTTCCAAGGTCGCATGTTACTTGCCATGACTCAGAGTTAGGAACTGGTGTGGGTAAATTTATTTCACTTGCACATATTAACACATCATTTTTACTATTGTTTGCTTGTTCTGATTCAATACTACTGTTATCAGAATTTTTTCTAGACAGCCACAATCATCAGTATTCTCTTCTAAGTATGAACTATCTTCATTTTTGACAACCTGAACAGACGGGCTTGAGATTGGTTTATTTTCTGCACCTTCACTAGCAACGCTCAATTTCACACCAACTTCAAATAAAATGAAGGAAATGAAACAATGTGTCGGGAAAGACTGAGTAACCTTGGCCTTCTTAGTCTGAAGAGCGATCGTCTATGGTCTATGGGCAAGCAGATGGTGAGTTACTGTTGTAGACAATTTTCAGCAGGACGCAAAAATATGCATGACGAGGAGCGCAGTAGGAGGCCAACCATCATCACAGACGACCTTGTGGAGCAACGCACCATCTGATTGCTCATGACGTTAGGCCCATAGACCTGGCACAGCTGATGATCAATTTCAATTGGCGCTATGTCCTGTGCATTCAAAATCTTTATCACTGACCGCATTTCACACTTGGCGGGAGCTCGAATAGGAACATCCATCTTCAATCAATGCAACAAAGCTACTGAGAGCACTCGGGAAGTTCCGCTAGCACATGCGCCATGCCAGGACATTACTCTATCATGTACACACAGTCGCTTCGCACAACATATGGTTTGCTAGCTGTGGGATGAGTGGGAAAGTTACTTTATGGATGCGCCTTGTATGTAGGCCCTAATGAAGAAGAAGTGTAATGAATGTAATATATTGTGCTAATGTGAAGTTTCGCTAAAAGTTTTCAATGTAATAAAAGTGTAGGCTATATTTTTAGATTTGTATCTGTGTATGGGGTTATCTTTTATTTATTTTGCAAATAATTATTATGGTCAGAATAATTGGTAACTTGTAATTTTTAACTTTTTTTTTCAATGGGGCCAGAGCACAATATTGCACAGGGGCCCATAAATCCTGTTGGCGGCCCTGCATATATGTACATGAAACCTATCCTCAAATATTGTAATGAAACACTCATCACATGCACCCCACAACAATGAAATAAAATAGAAAAATTTGGAAACCAAGCACTACGTTTAATTATAGGTGCAGTGAAATCCACACCAATAGATCCAATGAGACAACTTACTCAAAAAAAAAAAAAAAAAAAAAACACTGATACACGAGTTTCAAGAACAAGCAGAAATCCGGTATGAGAAATTAATCAGACTGTCTAATGCAGACTATTGGAGAAAATACAAAATCTTGCCTACTAAATTAAACACACAAGAAGGATTTATGCAGAAAGTTAAAAGATTACAAACGCATCTCATTCCCCAAACTAACATTGAAATGTCACAAATCCGACAAAATCCTTTGTAATACATAAATATTCAAACTGGAAACAACTTATTGGAACCAAACCAAGACCAAAGGCTCTTTCCTTAAACACATCCAAAACAGCTGTTGTTCCATTTTCACTAAGGCCTAGTTGTCTTAAATCTCCTCAATCTTCTTTTAGGCTCAAAATTCATCATTCTGATTGTTCTTCTCAAAATTGTGAATGTCCCATATTAACCGAATCCTCAGAAGTTAAGTATTTAGGCTTTACAGTTGACCAACATTTACGATGGAATAAACATATTACATATTTAATGCAATAGATTACGTAAAACAATTTATATCTTTGTTATACTTCGGTCATATTTACCAGTTAATATTTTACGTCTCATTTATTTAGCTTTATTTCAATCCATTCTCCAATATGGAATTTTAGGATGAGGAAATGCTTGTAATTCTAATCTCTCTCCACTAATAATAATAATAATAATAATAATAATAATAATAATAATAATAATAATGGCTTTATTTAACCTGGCAGAGTTAAGGCCGTAAGGCCTTCTCTTACACTCAACCAGGATTAAAACTTGCTTCCACAGTTGAACATAAAACTGGATCAGAATTAAGTAATTACATACTGATAAAATTTAGGTACATAATGAGATCAAAAGAGGTAGTTACATAAAATTTACCTCATAAAATAAAAATAAACATAGTGGAATACATATTAATGTTGTTAGAATCAAATACGAATCACATAAAAAAAGAAGCCGATCATTCAATAAAAAAATGTACACAGTAAAAATAAAAATAAACGCATTAGTATACATATTAGTATTAGATTACAATTAAGTAGGATTTACATAATTAAACCAGAAACCGACAATTGCATAAAATGTACAAAAAAAAAAGATTAATAATAAAAAAACAACACAGTGGGATACATATTGCCGTTAAGTGATAAATAAACACGATTTAGATAATAAAAATAAGAAACAAAAAAAATAAATAAATAAAAATAAATACAGTGGAACACATTCCATTAAATATTTGCAACGCGTTAGGTCTGGCAACTCATCATAAGATATTTTTCTAATCTACATTGTAGTAGCGGGCATTACAAATGAAACGAACACTTGCATTATGAACACGTTACAGTTTCTGGGATAAATCCACCCTGAGATCACTGAATAAAGCGTCACAATAATCGAAATGAGGTATAATAAGAGTCTGTACAAGCATCTGCTTTAATTTAGCTGGATAGTGGTACAATCTTTTTAATGAGTGAAGAGTGGAAAATACTTTCTTGCATGTGTGTTTGATATGCGTGTCCCAGGTAAGATTAGATTCAAAATGAACTCCCAGGTTTTTTACAGTTGAACTGAATGGAATGATTGCTTTATTCAGAGTCACAGGAGGAAGGTTCAGCTTATTAATATCGGGGATTAATCTTTTATTCGAAAATAAGATAGCCTGTGATTTATCTGTATTTTATCTGTATTTAAGTCCGAATTGTTGAGACCAAGATGAAACGAATTCGAGATCTTTATTGAGTCTATTAATACAGTCACAGTCTGTCAGGACTGGTGGAAATGTATAATTGAACGTCATCTGCATAAATATAATATCTGCAATATTTAAATGACTTGGTGATATCGTTAATATAGAGACAAAAAAGCAATGGACCCAATACCGAACCCTGGGAAAATCCTGACTCTACTGTCTGCCAGGAGGAGAACAGATTATTAAAGACAACACGCTGCTGGCGGCCAGTGAGGTAGGAGTGCATTCAGGTGATAATGGTGTCAAAAAAATTTAACACTCGAAGTTTAGTTAATAGTAGATCCATGTCAACAGAGTCAAATGCTTTGCTATAATCCAATAAAATTAATATTGTTGCTAGTCGTTTATCCATAGCCTCTCGTATATCTTCAGTTAAATTCAATAAAGCAGTGGAAGTGCTATGCCCACTTCTGAATCCAGATTGGAAGGGGTCGATAATATTTAATTCAATCAGATATTTGTTTAATTACTTATGGAGAATACGTTCAAGAGCCTTTGATAGAACGGGAAGAATGCAGATTGGCCGATAGTCTTTAGGAGATGTAGGTGTGTTTACTTTAGGTATTGGATGCACTAAAGCTGTTTTCCAAAGATTTGGGTAGGTAGAAGTAATGATGGAAGAATTAATAATATGTGTTATCACAGGAAGCACGATATCAATTAATTTATTAATAAAAACAATGTTTATGTTGTCAGAGCCTTGCACTGTAGATCTAGTAGATCTAATACTTATTCAGAAAAGAATTATTAAAATATGCCTTAATAAACCAATTGATTACTCATCCGAGCTTTTGTTCACTGATTTTAATGTTTTGAAAATTAAACAGATTTATTATATTGCCTTATTAAACTTCATACATAAAAATCGTAATAAATTCAAATTGTATCATCATAAATATGGAACTAAAAGATCTGATTTTATACGACCAAAGTGTTTCACAAGCACAGCTCTTAGCCATGGTACCTACTTTGGTCCAAGGTTATATAATAAAATAATTGAAAAATACCCAAATTTGGAAAATTTTAGTATCAGTAATTTCAAAAGTAGTGTTAGGGATTTAATTTTTAAAGAATATAATATGTTGATTTAATATGTGTATGTATTTGTATGATTTTAATTGTTAAAATTGAAATTGTATTTTTAAAGTTAATTTATGCCTATAATCTTTTTTTCCTTGACCAACTTTGCGTCGAATAATAATCTTTGTTTGTGTTAAGTATATGTTTAGATAACTCCCTGAGCACGAGTTTTTTACTCCTTCAGGGAAGAATTAAGAGTATATTTTTGTACATGTTATTTTCTAACAATAAACAATAATAAACAATTGTTAAAAACGATACAAATCCAAATGTAGCACAACAATTAACATTAGAAACATTTAATAGCAAATATCGTTGTGAAACCTGGCTACACATTCACAATGATGGAGCTTTACAAAACGATTTTGATGCCGCAGGAGCTGGAGGAACTTATAACTTTTTCTCTATAAAGAAGTCAGGAAGGACTCCACACAACTTCTCAGTGCTGCACCCTGATCAAGCAGCTCCAAAAACTGGCAAGAAAATAGTTCTGCAATAGGTTCCAGCACACTGCGGCATTACAGATAATGAATTGGTGGGTCAACTGGCTGCGAAAGTCTGCACACTAATACAAAAACATATTACTCAAAAATAATTTATTTCTGTCACATTAAATAAAAAAAAATTTCAATAAAAACAACAATTTTTGAACAGAATAAAGGAATCGGCTAAAGATAAATCATGGGAACCCCTCCTCCAAAATTTAAACATCATCCCTGAAGAACCAAGAAATTCAGCAGTGACAGCCTTCTGCCTTCTGACCGGGCATGATTGTTTGGCAGCTCATTTATATAGAATCGGCATCTCCCTCTCACCGAATTGTGTGTTATGTGGAAAGGACGTAATCATGGATAAGTCATCATCATCATTGGCTCAACAACCCATTGAGAGTCTTAGCCTTCCTCAGTATTTTATTCCAGCCGTCTCTACTTCTGGCCTTGACTGTCCACATTCGTGCACCAATAAAGTTGGCATCTTCGTATACATTATCCTCCCATCTGCTCCTCGGTCTTCCTTTGGATCTGATTCCTCCAGGATTGGATGTAAAGGCTCTTTTAGCGGGTCTAGTATTGTCCATTCTTACCAGGTGTCCAGCCCACTGCAATCGACCAATTGTAATAACTGTTATAATGTCTAGCTCCTTAAACAGATCGTATATTTCTTTATTATATCTAATTCTCCATACATTATTTATTTTTACGGGTCCATAAATTGCTCTCAGAATTTTCCTCTCGAAGATACTAAGTCTTCTGGTGTCCTGTTTGTTCATAGTCCAAGTTTCCGAGGCATACATCAGGCGTCTTATATATTCTTATTTTAGTTGAGATGGTTAAGAATTTCGATTTAATATATTTCAGTAATCCAAAGTAACATTTATTTGTTACAGATATTCTTCTCTTAATTTCAAGACTGGTGTCGTTGCCATTATTGATTATGGAGCCAAAATATATAAACTTTTTTACATATTCAAATTTGTAATTTTCAATTGTAAGATAAGTTGGTGCTTTATTAATAATGTTTCCTTTGCGGCTGGAGATATCATGGATAAGCACCACCTGGAAGATTGAGAAGCCTTGCCTGTTCACCTCAACATCACGGAAAAATACTGGACTGCAAGATGGCTGATGGCTTCTTTGCCATGACACCAGAACTTTGGCTACCAAGCAATCGACCAACCGACCAACCAACCAACCAACCATATTGGTGTTCTCTGAGTGATCTGCATTTTGAGTATTAGTTTAATCAAAAGTGAATATGTGTTGTGTATTGCATATTAATTTTGTGTAAAATGACACACTGAAGTCATTATTTGTAGAATTAAAAGAGAAACTGTTTTCAAGTTGGAAGTATGAAACAAAATTTGCTTACAAAGACAGAAGATCGACACCAAATTTACATATTAAAAAAGCACATGGAGGAAAACAAAGTATAAATTTTGAATTTTCATGGTGTAAGAAATATCCTTCGCTAACAGAATGTTATGAGACATATCGTCGTTGTTCCTGTAGTAACTCCTATGTGACATATTTATCGATTTTCAGGTTTTCGCTCTATTCAATAACTTAAAGAGTGATACAGCAAATAATAAAATCTCCTATATGCAATTATATTTCTTTGTTTCGAAAATGTATGAATTCACAGTCTGCTATGTACGGCTGCCATAGGATGAATAAATGTGTTTTTTCTTCCTACTGAAAACTTTTATATTTTGCACATAGGAGTTATTACAGGAACAACGACATCTATATTCTTTTCGGGGATGAAAATGAGTGGTCCTCATCTTCTTGAGGGGTCTGTCACAAAAAAAAAAAATGATAGCAAATACGAGAATCTTCTGCTTTATAAAAATATATAAAGTAAGCAAATTTTTTCAGCTTAGGATACCGGTACCCAGTATTTATACCTTAGCTTCATCACTGATATGTAGAGCCCGGATTTTATGTAATTACATATTTTGTTCCTATATATGTAGCTATAAGGGAAGCTAAAATGTCGGCAAATCATATCAAAGAGATAATTATTCCAAAGTTCTAAGTTACATATTTTTACACATTTTAGTGCATAATAAATATTTTGCATATTTTACATATTTTTACATATTTTGAAAGAATACACATTTTTTTCATCAATTTTCCCTCTACTTAATTCTTAAGTTATATGTTTCAAAATTGTTTATAAAGCTTATTTCTTCGTCTCTAGTGCTTAAATATAATTTAATAATTGAAAATAATAACGCATTCTGTGAAAAAATGGACATTTGTTTGCAATGCTAATAGTGTGTATATCCCTTAAGAAGTAACGGTAAAGTAGGAACAAATACCACTGCAAAGAGTGGGTCATTGTACTGCTAACGTGGTGAAGGAAAAATTGAAGTTACCCTGTGGATATGACCATTTCGCACAAACATCTCCAATCAGTTGCTCTAAAAGAAAGCAACAGTTTTTTCTATTTTCTTAAGCTTATTTTGACATCAGGTGATACAAATAGCTAGTCTACTTGCCATTCACATCCAAGCTGAAAGATTGGATTTCAATTGACGATTCCTTTACTACGAAAATCGTACTGTGCAAAGTTGGTGACACGAATTGGGTGCTCCATGAAGTTACAATTAGAACAGCATTTAAAAATTGAAATTCATGTGAGGAATAAAAAACATGCTCCGTCGAAAAGAAACAATTTCTTCTTACACAAGTGGTACTGAAACATTCTTCTCTTGTACCAGTGAATTTAATAAAAATTTGTGCATGGCAATAGTTGCTGCAAACATACCATGGTACAAACTTGGAGTTCCAAAGCTTCAAGCTTTCCTACGCAAATAGATTATTCCTACGTACGGGCTGCTGTTGACGAGATGATCAATGACAGCAAAAATTATGGAAAAATATTTAATTATTTATTAATTGCGCCACCAAAAAATAATTAATTGAGGTTGAATCACATGTGCACCTCTAATTTTTCATTAGTGTGCAAAAATACATGTAATAAAGTTTAATTTTTAAATTACATATTTTTTTATTTATTACATATTTTGCCATTTTTAGCTCCATATTTATGTACATATTTCTCATTTTCATATTACATAAAATCCGGGCTCTAGTGATGTGTGTGTCAATTTATTATTTTGTACTAAAAGGAATGTGGGTATAAAGCAGATAATAGTAACACATACGTATTTCCTTGTGGAAGTAGAATAAAATAAAGTTCTTAATGGAAAGCTTACAGTCCCAAAGCTGATATGAATATATCTTCTCTACAAAGTAAAGAAGTATGTGTTTAAAAATTGATTTCAATAAATGTTTGTCATATGAAGATCCAGTGTTATAACAATTATAAAAAGTCTGTCGGCAACATACATTTTGATTTATGTAACTCATGTATACTAAAGTATTACTTACTTTCAATACCGGTACTTTTCTCAGTCTTAGAATCTTCTTGTATTCCTCAGCAAGACTGTTGTGCAGAATATTTTGTAGGAGATTCTCCTTTGAATAAGATTACTGCAATGCACCACTCGGCAGCTATGAAGAAAAAAAGAAACCAGTAATAATTATGCTGGAAAGAGTATGAGGCGTTGTGGATACTTTGTATTAGGAGCAAACTTGAAATCGTGATTCCTTGTTGAGTTCACCCCTACTATACGCAGTGCCTCATATATTCCATTGCTTGTTTAAATCAATTTTCTGTATTTCTCCTTATACAGAGTGGACCGTAAGTAATATCATTAATTTCTCGGTCTCGTTCAGCAAAAGAATTTTACAATCTAGCAGGATAGAAATGGGGATGCTCTAGGAAAACTTTAAACACTACATACAAAATGTTTATACAGTCAGTGCTGACATACTGCGGAGAAATTTTAATTACTTCAACTTTCATAAACGAAATAAAATATGTTCAAAACCAAGCTCTCAGGCTCATTACTGGTGGAATCGAAACAACTCCAATAGATTCTATGAGATTCCTCACTAATATTAACAGCATCAAAATGACAATAGAAGAAAAAGCACTAATTCAATATGAAAAACTTATCAGATTACCAGGAAACAATTGGCATTCATACAGTCCTCTCTGTAGATTGAAAACTCAAAAAAAGTTTCATATCCATGGTTCAAGAATTAAAACAGAAAATCAACATCCCGAATTTAAAACAAAACTTACAAATTAAACCAAACACTTTAACTCTATTAAATATAGAATATAATCTAAATTTAACAGAAGAAATACTGAAATCAGAAGTAAACACTGAAATACTGAAACAATTGTCTTTAGAGACAATTAATATTAGGTACCCTCCACAAAACTGGCTTCATTTATACTTGATCTCCAGAGAACAAGGTGCCGGTGCAGGTGTTACGTGCTGTCTCTTCTCACTTTATAGATCTCTTGGCTATGGAACAACAAGTTTTGGTGGAGAAATCATTGCAATAAGTGAAAGTCTCAGGAATCTTCTATGCCACATCAAGAAATTTAAGAATGTAGTTATATTGTCAGACTCCAAAGCAGCTATTCTATCAATTGTCTCTAAACACACACCTTCATCTCAAACAGTAGAAATAACTATAATGCTCTCTCAATTAATATCACTCAATAAAAGAATTGTATTCCAAGGATACCATCCCATTGTGGAATCCTGGGAAACGAGAATGCGGATGCTTTAGCAAAGAAGGGCAGCATTCCTACTTACAGACCTGTTACTAAATCTAAATATTACTTTGTGAAAATATTTATTACTTCTACATACTTAGACTTCAACAAACAAAATTTGATAACACAATCTCAAGGGAAAAAAATGGAACTCTGTGCATCATAATCTTCAGTTAATTCCCGATTTACCACGAAAACCGTCTGTAGCTGCATTTAGATTTGCAACAGGCCATGATTGTTTGGCCAAACACCTGCATAGAATTGGAATATATCAGTCCACTAACTGCCCATTGTGCAACTATAACCAAGAAATGGATTCGGAACACCTCAAAATCTGTGCTTCAGTCGCTGACCACGATAATATATTTGAAAAATATTGGAGTGCAAGAGGTCAAATGACTTTATTGTCAAATGCCTGGCATTATAAGCAACAACAACAATCTTACATTTATCCGCATTAAATGTCTGCACATTTAAAGAACAAAACTAAAATTCTTTCAATCATTCATTAACATAATTCATTGCTCTCTTAAATGACGTAGTATATTGGGAATTAAATCAGTGGCTTTCCCAAAACATGCTATGAAATGTTTCATATAAAATCATTTTTATCTTCGAAAGGAAGCAAAAACGAGCAAAATTGTATTAAACTGTTTTGTTTGAAATATCTCAAACAACTCCCTGAAATTATTGATAGTACTTACAGTTCACTCTGTGAATATTAAGCTCAAGTAGACTCACTGTATCATTTAATGATATTGAATTGAATATCTGTTCTAGAGCTGAAATTGGCAACCCCTATTCCTTGTGTAATAGTTTCTTCTGGTCAGTAACAGGCTGGAAGGATGTTAATAGAGCCTACTTCCAAATCTCCAATATGTTTAAGCCAGAAAATTTATAGTAAAGCCATTCTTATTTTTTTAACGTGTATAAGTTCTGTTCAATATTAGGTAATATCCCAGAAATTCAGGCGATACATTTTCAGGCCAGTTTTGTCGTGCAAATAATTTCTAAACTACAGGATACGTTCCAATAAAGTAAATGGTGACCGACAGAAGGATAAATGTATCCAACGTATCATTGAGTTGGAGTGAGTGACATCATCTATCTTCACTGCGGTAGAGGGGAAGTTTAGGCACTATTTGGCAGGTCCCGTAGTAGCCTTGGCAGTGTAACTCGAGAATGCGAAGCAATAGAATGTTCACAATTGTGTAAATGATTTGTAACGAATCAGACTACAATCCCAATGGATTGTTAAATTGAAAAAATTCCAAAGTGCAATTGAATGAAGAGAGAAAATTCACAATGTCGAGACATATGGAGTGCAAAGGGGAGTGGGAGTACAAGCAATGGGTAGCAAACTATACAGTACAAAGGTTAATGTAGCTACCGACATATTTACTTTCAATGCATACAAGATTGGGACAGAATTTCATGTAACTTCGAAAACGTTTAATTACATGACAAACAAAAATCTTTATCCCTCGCCATCTGTTGTACATGATTAGCTAAGAACTGCAGACCTGCCATTTAAAAAAAAAAAAAAAACAATCCAATCAGTCTCTGCTTTGTAAATATTGATATTGTAATGGTATGTGTATGAATGATTTGTCTTTGTAATCCGGCAGGATATAATGACATGTATGAGTGGTGTTTATTTATAATTTTAGAGCATGTGCATTCAGAAAAGGATTTTCGATGTGGTAAATTCTGATATGTTTTCTCGTTTCTGCACGCATGTGTCAATGACCCTTTGGCCACCAGTTCGATGGTGCAGATTGAGTCATTCTGAATTGACTAGAGCTGGAGCCATCAGCTCAGACCGGAAAGGCTTGGTGTTTGTGTTTGGGAACCATATATCTCAACCTATGATGTGAAGGTAAACTGGCCACTGTACTTGTGTTTTTCTCTAAAACTAATTAAATTATAGCCCACCGAGTTTTTCTTTTGTGCATATTGTGGGATTTTGGTGAAATTATTTAAATTCTAAAAGATGTTTTCCTTTTCCTTTGAAGATCGGCCATGGCACTTAAAGATTTTGCTAGGCTGAAACGAATCCACATTGTAAGTCTGCATGCTGAAATGATTAGTTAAGATTGTGATTTATTCTGATAGAATTACAAAGGTCATGAGCTGATTATATATAGATACGAGATGAATAATGTTGAATGACTGAATTTTAATTTTATTGTTATTGTTAAAATAAATTCTCAGTGTCAGTTTAATGTTGCTCAAAAACAAACACAATTTTGTACATTTAGCTTGTCTAATTTTTCAGCATTATTAAACTGGTTTAATCAAAGGTTCTGAGGTTTAAAGAGAATTGTTGGTTTAAGGTTGAGTTTACTTAGTGAAAAATAAAATTTTGATACAAACTGCATATTTCGTAGTGTAAGAATTTATTATAATCTTTGGTAGAAAAGAATAACTTCAGTATCATGTTACCATAATATCACTCATCACCTGGCAACCCTGGCTACATGTCGTCGTTGTTCCTGCAATAACTCCTATGTGACATATTTATCGATTTTCAGATTTTTTTTCTATTAAATAACTTAAATAGTGATAGAGCAAATAATAAAATCTCCTATATGAAATCATATTTCTTTCTTTCGAAAATGTAAGAATTCACAATCCCCTACGTACGATGATGAATAAATGTGTTTTTTCCTCCTACTGAAAAATTGTGTATTTTGCACATAGGAGTTTTTGCAGAAACAATGACGATATAAGTCACTTAGATGAGTACGCTCCTAGTATAATGGCAGTTGACATTGAACATATTAGTCAACATATATGCCTAACATGGAGTCATGCCATAAAGGGAAACATCGAAGGAGGAGAATTCGATCCGGTGCTGTGGATTGAATTCAGCATAGCTCAGTGGTTAGAGCACTTGGTACGTAGAACCAAGGACCCAGGATCGATCCCCGGCACCAGAGCGAATTTTTCTCCTCAAATATTAATAATGAATTTACTTTGATTGATATATTTTGAATTTTAAGGTCATTTCAAAGGTCAGTTTAATAATATATGAGGTGTCGTCCACACCTGTGCAGTAATGGTCAGCGCGTCTGGCTGCGAAACCAGGTGGCCTGGGTTCGATTCCCGGTCGGGGCAAGTTACTTGGTTGAGGTTTTTTCCGAGGTTTTCCCTCAACCCAATATGAGCAAATGCTGGGTAACTTTCGGTGCTGGACCCCGGACTCATTTCACCGGCAATATCACCTTCATCTCATTCAGACGCTAAATAACCTAAGCTGTTGATAAGCGTCGTAAAATAACCTACTAAAATAAAAAAAATATATGAGGTGTCACTGTATAAGGATCATGTGCAGAGACTAAGTAGAAGAAAGAGAATAGGAAAGATATGAGAATGCTGGGTTTGCAGTGAAAGGCCTGCCTTTGGGCAGAACACGTGTGTGTGTGTGTGTGTGTGTGTGTGTGTGTGTGTGTGTGTGTGTGTGTGTGCGTGCGTGTATTTTGAGAAGCCTCTTACAAATCCTAAGGAATTGAAATGAGAGAAATTTTAGCAGTCTATATATATTTTTGGGGAGGCTAAAACAAACCATCATCTTTCTTATCATTCATCTCGGGGAAGGACTACACGAAAGAGAGAAAATACTGCAATGGAAGAAAACTGGATTTGCAAGAATTTTACAATGGACACATATTTAACATACCTTGCTGTATAATGGCAAAGAACATTATTTTCATGACATTTTTATTTCATATTTGGAATTACGTTGGTAATTTTAATATTCTTATTTCACTACTTAATACAACATTAGCCAATATTTTAAGAACTTTAATTGAGTCACATTCTAAAATGTTGGTCATACCTGACTATATTCATCAGAGATCAATATTCGGTCACTCTTATCTGGTACCTACTATTTCATGTGAAGTCCCGGTATGTGATGTATGATGTTCAAGATTAGGTTTCTGAAAATATACAGAATTTGATATTATAAATTTAATAAGAGTAATTACAATACTCATTGGCCACATCTAGGTCTACAATATTTTTTAATAGATATTATCGATCCTTCAGCACTGTAGCACTATATCTATGAGAAAATAAATAAGATAACAGTAAGTAAATAACAAGAAGGAGGTGAGCCAATTTTATAGGTCCATCTGTGCCAGAAAAGGAATGTTTGAAAACAGTTATTCGATAAATTTATAAAATTATGTGTTCTTCATCAGATGAAGTGGATGAATCTGAAGGGTCTAGTACAGGGATGCGAAACTCATAAGTAGGGGTGAGAAATACTTTGACTCACCGGTGGCTATGTTGTCGCCAGTGGCGTATTTGAAGGAGGTTCGTAAGTAACACAATGCAATATAGAACACTGAAATGAAATGAAATGATTAGTCTAAAAATATCCTGTTAAGGGTAAAGGCCTCCTCCTATAGAGGGAGAGCTCTATTTGTCTCACGCTGTGAGCTACTCCCCATAAGAGGTGTTTACATGCTTGAAATTGTTCACTTGGTTCACATTCTGCAGTATTTTGATATTGTTCGCTTGTTTCTGTCGCACTGGTTTTAGTCGCTGTTCACTTGTTTTCTTAGGTTTTTCCATTCTTTTCTATTTCTTGCTCTGCTTGACCAATGGCTTCCTACACGTTCACTGAAGAGGTCGGCCGATCTTCTTCTTGGTCTTCCGCGTGATCTCTTGCCAATGCAGGGGTCCCATAGTGTGACTTTCTGCGTCCATCTTTCATCTCTAAGTCTTGCAACATGGCCTCCCCACTTCCATTTGGTGTTGGTGGCTTGCAGTGCTGGATCTTTAATTGCTGACATCTTTTGTAGCACTTTGTTTGGAACTCTGTCCCTCAGTGATAAGCCTAGTATCCTTCTCAGCATCTTCCTTTGGCAGATTTGGAGACTGTTACGAAGTTTAGCAGTGAGAGACCATGTCTGACACCCATATAACAGTACAAGAGTTACGTAGGTCTGCAATATTTCTATTCTGAGTTTTTTGCCGAGTGTTCTCTCCAGTATGATAAACTTGAGAGTCCAGAATGCCTTCCCTATAATTATATAATAGGGACAGTCACATAATATTATTATTCGTGGTGCACATGTTCTGAAGAGGAATGCTGATACCTTTTAGCTTTCACCAGTTTGTCAATATTGGTCTGAATATCTAAACATGTCAATTGGCACACTAAATGAAAATCAGTTAATCTGCTGCATATGTATTTACTTGGTTATTTAACGACGCTGTATCAACTACGAGGTAATTTAATGTCGATGGAATTGGTGATGGTGATGGATGAATTTGGCGAGGCAGAGGATTCGACATAGATTAACTGACATTTGCCTTACGATTGGGGAAAACCTCAACCAGGTAATCAGCTCAAGTGGGAATCGAACCCGCGCCCGAGCGCAACTCCAGATCGGCAGGCAAGTGCCTTAACCAATTTAATTTGCTGCGTATGTCGCTTTTAATGATATCATCTTGGAAAATAACTTGATGACTCAGAACGAGACTGTTACAACTCAAAAATAGAGATTTTTCAGTAGAGCCATTTAAAGTTTTCCACTTTGATTACACAACTTTTAACGCCATATCACTTCGGAATATGTATTATGATCTTTTGCGTATTAAACATTACAGTACTGGTTAACTAGTATCAGCCTGTCATGGGCTATCTTCAGAACTCTGAAACTAGTTAACCAGGTACTGTAATATTTAACACGCGAAAGATATATAATACATATTCCTAAAGTTTTCCATTGTAGGTGGTAAATCAGATAATCATCTCACAGCAATGAAAATTGGTATATACATTCATTATTGTTATAGAAGTTTATTAAATCCTTATACTGCTTTTTTGAGGCTTGAAAGTAATGTAATTTTCCCTAAGATAGGTTACTAGCCTTATTGTTAGGTAGTCCAGTAGTGGGGCTGCTACTTTTAGCCTCTGGACATGCTTGTAATGCAGCATTTCCTCTGCATTTGATGAAACAGTTATACTGCTGTGACTCGGTCGCCATTTCCTTGTTGGTAGAAACAGGGTGGACCACGAGAAGGTGAGGATGGGTTGTGAAATATCTTATCAAAATGAAAAAGATGTGAACAAGAAAATTACCAAATTTACACAAATTCTAGGAATAATAAAGAATACAGTAAAAGCTAAATTATTACAAAAATCTACAAGAATAAAAATATATAATACACTAGCATTACTCTCCCTTTTATACGGAAGCGAGATTTGGACATTAAAGAAAAGAGACATGAATAGAATCAAAGCAAAGGAAATGAAATTTTTCAGGACAGCAGGATATAGGCCTACTCTTTTAGACCGAAAAAGGAATGAAGAAATTTTAGAACAATTAGAAGTAGAGTCAGTAGAAGAAAAAATCAGCAGATACAAATTCAGTTGGCTAGATCATGTAAGAAGAATGGAAAATTAAAGAATCTCAAAAATTATATGCAGTATAAGCATAGAGGACATCATCGACCATGAAGACCTTTTAGAAGACTGCTAGATGGGGCCGAAACAGGTCTACAGAGGCCTAATTCGTGAAGGATGATGATGATGAAGTTTATAAAAATATTAATTTTGTCGGTATTTATTTTATGTAATTTTTATGTGACTTTTTTTAGTTGCAATACTTTCGCATTAAAATAACCAGACAAAACTTCTCAGATATAACTGTATTACATAATATTTTATTATTTGCAACAGGTTTTTCCTAATATGACTATGTAATAAGTTCAGATAATACAATGGAAAAACATGTCAAATATAGATTTAGAAATAAAATGAGACTGGTTGGTATCAGGATTATTACAACAATGAAAAGAAATAAAGTACACCAACCAGGATGACTACAAACAACAATAATAATAATATATAAATTGCATCTTGTACAGGTAGTGAGAAAAAGCATGTATTTATTTGTTAGTCAAATATAGCTCTATTTTCTTCAACACCATTGGAAACTTTCAAAATTTATAAAAATTGAGCATGAACACTTGGAATGATACCACTTTTACAAACATCAATCAAATTCCCCCATCCCTCCCCCCTCCGCATCTATCCCTGGAGGTGAAGAAAATGCTGGCTTTAGTATTGCTAAAGAAGACTTGCCTTTCCTTTTTTGTCGAATACTTATTTTTTTAAAATCACCTTCTTCATAGGAGTGCTTAAAAGAGATAGCGAAAAGATCCTGTTTTCGGACCTTGACGGTCTTCAACTTAGACCAGTTTACATTATCACTATTTTCATTTCTGGAAAAATTATTTTCCATTTGTTGTGTTAAGTATTTCAAATCTAAGATGTCTGGTGTATCTAGTTCATTGATTTTGTATGTATTGCCTTTTCTCTTGACCAATTTCAGTACTGGTATCTACCTATTGCGTTGGCAGTATAATAGGTCCTCCTTTAAGAACTCTTCCCACCCCCACCATTCAATAGTAGAATGCACAGAGTCATTCTCATTCTGGATATGACCTGTGATTAAAAATTTCTGTGCTATGACCAGGGAAAGGAAGTTCATGCCCTGAAAACGTGAAAAATATGTATGCATTTATGACGTAAAAATAGATAAATATGCTACAAAATATGCATTATCAGTCTGAGATTATTTTAACAGAATAATAAGGTATAGGCAACTTACGTTTAGTCTATGGATTTTGAAGTGGTTGCCTCATTGCTGCATGCTCCATTTATGCTCTTACAGTTCACAACTAAGCAGTGACGTATGTTTTCTGTTGTCATTCTTCGCCTATTGTCTCTCAGCATAGCTCTGTAGCGCGAGAAACTTCGTTCTACGTCACAAAAAGTAAGAGGGGTTTCCACAAAATCTGGGAGCTGTTCTATAGAAATTTAGTTGGTTTTTGGGGTGTTTTTCCTTCGAGTAGGCTATACCTTGAATTTCTTTAAGCTGATAATAGCCAGGGTTTTGGAAAGAATATTTGCTGTTTTCTCGTTCACGTATCTCCTACATTTCCTGGAACTGATGTTAAACTGGACATTGTTCTATCGAAATCTGCTACAGACTGCAATAAAGGAATACAAATTGCTAAATTGAGAGGCTTCCCATGAAGGCGTCATCGTTAAGTTCAAAATTCATAAACATAAATTAGTCTTGTTTACGAGGTTACACACTTTAAAAAATGAGGGAAAGACAAATAAACATTCATAATATGGAGTTTCCCTGCATAAATGTTAAAATATGATGCTTTTATAAATAAAGGCAAAATATGCACTTTTATGCACAATAAAAGCAATATCATTGTATTCAGAAATTTGTGATTCATGTAGATAATCTTTCAGCATATTCACACAATGATAGAGAACAAATATGCAAATGCATGAACTTCCTTTCCCTAGTTATGACATTATATGACTCAGGTTAGTTACACAGTACAAAAGTAATGAGGCAATGAATTTGTTCTTGTTTTGTCCAGCACAGTTGTCTAAAAACAAAATTACCTGGTTTGTTACTGTGTTTGGCAAAGAAGTAAGAAATTTATAGAGACATGTGTCAATCTGATTTGAACCTCTTTTGGCCAAGCCCTCATGTCAAAAATAACAATGGCCCTGGCTGTTTGTGATGTCATTTATATATATATTTTCCCCCGCCATTATTTATACTCCCTTTAACATCTTTGGTCACATCGTGAGTTAATCTTCTGGGTGAAATCCGAAGGCCTGTGTACTATTGTTGAGACTAGTTCTATTGTTGTGAACTAGATGGCGACTGTACATGTATTACTGATTTGTTATGGATAAGATTTCGATGATGAATGAGACCGGTGATATTCAGAGACATTGTGGCCCGAATTTCCTGGCATTTGGCTTACAGTTGAGGAAAACCCTCACCACAGAGGTGGTCATATTCATATATTGTGAGATTGTAACAGGACAGTTTTCTTTTATAATATAAAGATGAAAGAAGTAGCCTACTACTTGAAGATCAGAGTAGCACAAAACTTTGCTTGGAGCCTGTTTTGCTGATTTAATATCTTTAGTCTTTGTAGCCCTTGATGTTTCTCTTCTTTATATCTCTATTATAAATTTCTTGCAGTTTAATTTCTCTGTTTCTGTACTATTCTTATATGCAGTATACTGTACATACAACATTGAACTTTCTTAGGGATATAAAATATGAAAGATTAAAGTGAATTAAATACTAATGTGTAAGAATATGCACGATGATTAATATTTCAATACTACGTCGATGGTGAAGACAAAATTAATAACAACATTGATTTTAAACAATGCAAGCAGCATTATGCTACCATTATTGTAAGTACTGCAAGGTGTGCAAAATCTAAACCCGAAGCATGAATATTTTCAGTGCGAAAGTGTTACAAGTCAAAATGGAACATTGCTTTTAGCAACAGTTGAGAATGGAAAACTGTTACAATGCAAAATATAACACTTTCCAATTGAAAAAAAAAAAAAAACTAAATAGCATAACTTTAAAACTGTTATATGTGCATTTATGTCCTAGTAGGAAATTTTTAGAGTTGTAACAGTTACCCTCATCTAAAGATTAAGAAGATTAAAATTGAAATAAAACCTAATAATTTTACCCTTCTAGGGAGAAGATCTAAAAATATCAATATTCATGCACATACAGATGAATTATAGAAACACATACTTAGTGCTCAGTAATAATAATAATAATAATAATAATAATAATAATAATAATAATAATAATAATAATAATAATGATATTAAAAATAATAATACATTATTCAGCGTGGCAATTAATGTTTCTATATACATACTCCTAATTGAACCGTTGAGCAAAGTAAACATAATAGGCTATTACATTTTGTCCGAAAGAACAAGAAAAACATTCTTCATTCTTTACGATATCACCTCTTATTGCTTGTAGAGACAGAGTTTGTAGAGCGACATAATACCGCTACTACTTGCCTTCAGTACGTGAAACACACAGCAATGTATAGTAAACTCCTCGTACCCGTTTGAATGTCTATGATTACACGATATAATCAGGACACTCACTTTGGTCACCGCTGTTCTAGAGGAAGAGAGGAGAGGATGCGTAACTATTTTGTATACCAACGTACCTGTACCTGCGCTGTGACGTCACATATACTTTGTATCAGACAACCTCATTCCAGTTTATAGGTAGCTGAATTACAAAGCCTAATTATTATTATTATTATTATTATTATTATTATGGGGTGTATACAGCAGTAGCGGCTCGTGCCTGAAAAAGTAGGTGAAGCACAAAATTGTTGCAAAGTTTTCAAAGCCCATGTATGCTAGTTGCATTGATAATCGGAACTCTATGTAACTAAAGTAATTCCCTCCCATAAATTCCCATGATATTCAATCGTGAAAGTGATTTCATTGCATTTATTTCTGCCAGTTTATCAATGCACTTACCGGTACATGTAAATTAAGATATGAAGAGTCCACTGCAAGAATGATGGATGTCATTTGGAATACATTTTTCAGGAGAAGCAATTGAAAGTTTGAAATGCTTAGTGCTCAAAGCTTAACTGTGATTTTCCGATCATTACTGGACAATAACTATCAGTGTTAATTCCATATAACTCTCTATGTACAGTCTATATGTCTTAAGCTATACATTGACAGTCTTGGATCATTTTCGACAAGAAAGTGACATTCATCATTCTTGCAGTGGACTCTTCATATGCTTACCTATCTTGTACATTAAGTTGATTCTCCATTCCTTCAGGGCTGCGAACCTGACATTAACGTTCTCATGGAGGGGCTGTGATTCCATCATCTTGTCCAACATATCTTTTTGGAGCGAAATATTCCCTAACGCTGAAAGTCTCTACTGTGACATTCAGTTTCTTTGTTTTGTTTTTATGCGTTTTAAACACGAGAAGCTCCTCTCGACCAGTACGCTAGAAAGACGGTAATATTAAAATGAGGGAATATAACTTATACACTTCTCCAAATACATCTTTGTGTCACGAAGAAGTCTAGCACTTTCTTAACTGGTATATTCCTATATTCACTGTTCTGGTATAAAACTCAAGTTCAGTTTTTGGGACCTGCGTCTTACATTTAGAGAATCACCTTTCCAAGTGTCGTTTATTCCTGTTTGCATTGTCTGGCAATGGTAACCCCATCCTGTCTCAGTCATGTCTACAAAATTCACATTTAAACATAAATAATGCAATTTAACATCACAGTTCATTACTCAGATTCTACAGAAATTATATTTACCATTAACTGATCTCGTCTCCTTTTGTTGTGGGTTTGTATTCTACAACTTTATTGTGGTAGAAAGCATTATCCATAACAATAATCGAAGGACCTAAATTTTTTAACCCAACAATAAGCTACCTTTCCACCCACTTCTGGATTGTATTCATGGCACCATAGTAATCTTGGCCAGTCTTCAAATTGGATGCAAAAAGTTAAATCTGCATCTATAAAAGAGACAAGATACTTAGATTCTAGATAAACACATAATAAAAGTTACTACCCTATATATAGTTTAATAGTCTTGTAGTTATATTACCAGGTTCCAGCTTGTACAATGACCAGTCTTCCTTCCACAGCAGGTCGATGCATAACTCCTTGAACCTTACCACCAACGATACTGGTTTGCTCCATGAATGTGTTGCAGTCTATGAAATATACATGGAATTAATAATGTTACAACATTTATTCCCTTTACTATCTTAAAATCTTGTAATAAAGCCTGCCATTCATAAAAATCCACGTTTCATCCAGAAAAACAACAGACTTTGGACCCTCACTTTTCATATTTCTCACATTAATTAATATTTTTACTCTCTCTTACTTATGTGAGATTGCCCTCTTTTCTCAATTTAAACCACATTTCCTTCAAAATTGTCCTTAATGACGAACGTGATCCTTCAAATGAAGTATGTATCATAGTTTCCTGTTACATGGCCCAGTACCAGCATGGCTGTTACTCTTTTTCCTGAACAGGAATGAAAATAGTACCGGTAGTGGTAAATAAGAAGTAATTATAAGAGTAAAGTCTACAGTATTTTAACTTATTAAAATTAAAAAAAAAGAAATGTTACTGCCATAATTTTTTTCATCTCGATTCGGTCTATCATATACAAATCTTGCAATGACTTCCTTGGAAAAATTATCTCATGCCAGTTATAGATTGTGGATATTTCTTGTTTTTCCCTGGTGTAGACAGCATATATGCCTCTTTTCAGATTTGGTAATAATTATTTCTACTGCATTCTATGAATGCTGTGATAAAAGTATGGAGATTATATATTTTATTTACAGTATTTACTTACAAATGGCCTTTAAGGAACCCAGAGGTTTTTGCTGTCCTCACATAAGCCCACCATTCGTCCCTATCCTGAACATCCCTAGCATCATATTCCACCTCCCTCAAAATATTATCCTCCCATCTACGTCTCGGCCTCTCCAAAGGTCTTCAAACTAACTCTATATGCATTTATGGACTCACTCATTCGTGCTACATACCCTGCCCACATCAAACATTTGGATTTAATAATGTTAGGTGAAGAATATAATGCTTGCAGTTGTGCGTTGTGTAACTTTCTCCATTTTCCTGTAACTTCATCCCTCTTAGTCCCAAATATTTTCCTAAGAACCTTACACTCTAACACCCTTAACCTCTGTTCCCCTCTCAAAGTGAGAGTCCAATTTAATGCTTCTTATACATACATGCCTGTGGTGTAACAATATGTGGAACAAGTAAACATATAATATGCTCCTTTTTAATTATTCCTATAGCTTTAAAGATTATGGTAATACATTGAAGTACTTGGGACAATAATAAAAATATTCTTCTGCGTTATTGAATACGTATTTTTTTTTTTTACTTAATTTCTAACAAGAATATTTTTATACATACGAAAGGTTATCAGTGATGGGACTTTACTTTATTTGGGACTTGTATTTCTAAGTAAGCTTAAAATTTTTCAAAATTCAGTTGCATGTAAACTCAACCACATGCATTAGTTTATAATGAAGTTGCATTAGATTAGGTTACAGAAAAGTCTTCGTATGTTAAATTATGTGTAAATATTTTTTAACACACTATCATGGATGCATCCTCATGGAATAAGATCTGTACTGATCCTGTCAAATATTATCTATAAAAACAGGTAGGCCTACTTACAAGAGATTTGCAATTCTTGCCATTAGAACCACTTTGGTTTGACAGATATCTTCCTATTCTGCTTCAGCCTTCAATTATCTGTACATATTAACCACTGCTTATTATAAGCTGCTCTGTAACGAAAGTATTTTCTTTCTTGATGTAGGCCTATAAGTTCTTCAGACTCTTTCCTTCTGGACATGTTATAACCTTAAAATAAAGTGATTATTGCATTTTAAAATATGAACTACAATTAACCTAACTTCAACCTTGATTTTATTCACTTTCATTAGACTGAATATTTGTAAGGTTATGTAAAATTATATTACGTAATTCTACAAAATAACTGCACCATAGGAGACACTGTTTTCCTTTGTTCCACTGACTTCTGTGAGATGATAACACATGGTTTTAGTTCGGAGCTATAAATACTTTCAACATAAAAGTCATTTGATACCTGTATATTCTAATGGATAGTTGGAAGTTTTTTATAACAGCAAACTAACAAACCACGTGTTTATCACTATATATATATATATATCTCATAAGCCAGTGAAACATGCCTTCTTTGATGTAGCTTCTCTGGATAATACCTTATATTATGATAAAAATGTAATTGTTATATCATATAATTTATTTTTATATGGATAATGTTTTAAAGTTAAAATAATGCTCTTACCTCAGCAGAATCATCTGTAGGCCTAATTATAAATTTCACTAATTTTTCTAGAATATAAGTATGCCTATGTAATATAATATCTTAATACATACTAAATAACAGTGAATCTTAATACAACACAACATTCTAATATGTTAATTTATTGTAATATTGCAATGTAATGTAATGCTCCAAAATTTCTACTTACCTAGAAACATACAATACCGGTAGTTCTGATAATAACAATAATTGCACCACAGAGTTGTATTATGTGATGTGATGGAAATAGTAACTTCACGTACAACTCTCAATTCCCGGAATATATATATATATATATATATATATATATATATATATATATATTATAATCGCAATATAAAATACACGCACAATATTACGTTTCAATGGGAACCTTTTTGTCATCGTGTCCCGAAAGATGGCAGCAGGGGCTAACCCGGTCCAGGTCCGACAACATGGCGTCTGCTTTGTATATATTGTATTCGAGATTGTGAATTCTATTGACTGAATGAAGTTTCTGAATTATAATTATTTTAACATCTGACTTGAATACTAATACTAGTAGCAATACTAATGCTAATTTTGACTATAGTAGTATTTTCACTATTTGCAGTAATTACACATGCATGATATAATATATAGGTTTGGTAGTGATATTGTTTTATATTTGAGTATTTTATATTCCATGTTTAATACTGTATTCTGAATTACTTATAATTATTTTAACATCTGACTTTGTTAAATGCCTGAAGCTTACTGGTACCTACATGTTTCTTGTGTTTTCATTGTTCTTGTTTTTGTGAAGTCCATTAAAGTACATAATATTGTGCATACATACTTGCAATGCGCACCTTGGTCCCATTCCTGCTGCACATTCACATTAGTCAAAGAGTCTTTCACTTTCACATCAACATTATAAACTATATTACTATACTGCTTTTGATAAAAGAAAACGTATTCACTGATACCATACGAACACACAATAAATATTTTTCATTATACATTTTCATCCCCATATCACAGTCTCGTTTTTCACACAGCTGCAAATACAGTAAACCTTAATGCAGTCGTTAGATATGGCAGGAAGTACAGTATCGCTATTAATATCCTGATACAAAGAAGGATGTGGCAAATCCATTTCGAACGTAGGCCTATCATCTTCACTAGGAATGATGTCACGTTGCTTGAAGGTTACATCATAATCTTTCAGCCTGAAACAAGAATTTTTTACCAAGTGATAGGCCTACATATCAGACTTTAAATAGGAAATATTTTCACTGAATTTAAATTCAATCCAGTCCTCAATTTAGCAATGACGTAAATGTAATACTTTAAAACTTTAGGTCTAGGAACATAACCTCTGTACAAGATCTGCTTTCTTGCCATGAATTCTCGCTTTCTTTCAGCGTAGTTCATTTTTCGATTGAGTTAAACTCCATCGTAATTCTCCATTATTCACACTTTTGCATAAATTAATAGAGAGCGTAAAGTCGTATTCGGAAATAAACTTCCAGCAATGTCATGCAACAACTAACAACGAAGTAGAAGCACATTAGCGCGCCATGTAGGACCGGGTTGCAGTGTTGCCAACTCATAAATTATATTCCCGTCATAAAACACCTGGAAATCCGTCAGAATCCGTCAAAATTAAAAAAAGGACCGACACAATATACCTACTTATATATAAATAAAAAAGCAAATTTTAACACAACTTACCAATCTTGATTAAAGTAATAATTCATCCACATCATCTGCCTCTAGTTCTGCAGTTGATGTGCTGGGTTGGTCTACGCTGCGGTACGCTGTCATTGTGCCAATTTGGTTGAGAACATCGTCTGGTAGGGTACAGTCATGACAGCATTTTTTTACACGCTTAAGTCCAGCACGCACAGTTAGAATCGAATTCACCATATTGGTTTTAAGTCTATTTCTAAGGGAAGTTTTCACATTGTTGAGCATACTAAATGATCTCTCCACGTCAGCATTCGACCACGGTAAAACCAAAATCATCATGGCAAAGTCTGAGAGTTCTTGAAATGGATTTTGAGAACTTACATCCTTATATGACGCGATCTCATGCCAAAATTCAATTGTGTTGGTAACATTTTGCCATTGAACAGTGGTTAATTTAGACCAATAAAAATAAATTTTTATTATTACATTTCCAGTTAACCCTAATTCTTTAGCTAATGCGATTATACTCTCTTTAACTACTCTCAAACACTGTTCTGGTGCAATTAAAGACACTTTTTGCAAAACCTGTACATTTCTCGGCAGTCGCCGTTGGAGTTCGTCTGCTAAGCAAAACAGAAAATTTTCGCACCTATTGCGAAACACTTTTTCATTATCAGGGCTGATTTTATTGTCCTTTTTCAAATCAGTTAATATAATTTCTACTTCATGGCCAAGATAAATATTAGGGGACTTGTATTTTCTAACTTCCACAGTTAGCAGATCTCCCCTATAACCAGGCACAACAATTCGTCTATTAATACCTACAATGAGTAGAATTAAATCTTTAAGAAGCTTCGAAGGATCTGCTGTACTTGACTGGAATGACTTATTGACTTTCTGACATTCTTCTAGATATGGTTTAAGAAATACAAGATAGAGTTTATTGATGACGTCACAGTACATACCAAATAGGAGTTCAGCTGTGTAGCACCTATTTTGAAGTCTAGATGTCTCAAAATGTGTCTGTAATTCAAGCCACTGATTTAGTATGCGATTGACAGCAATTTCAATCGATAGCCACCTTGTATTTGACTGTTGTACAATTTTAAGGGGATCGGCTCCATCATTTATTGCTTGGAATAAAAACCTATATGTGATCTGTCGAGAAGATGGCTTTGAAAACCAAGAATAAGTTTCAGATATTAAAAATTCAATATTTCTTGGCAACATTTCTGCAGCAGAAGACACAGCTAACTGAACTGAGTGACAACACATGAAATCAATACAAGATTACTGACTTCCTGTTTCAGTTTCTGATAGACCCCATTGTTAATGCCTACCATTACTGACGCATTTTCGGTCCCCACGCCTCTCATTTGTTTAATATCTAACCCGTAGTCTGAAAGTAATGACTTTATTGCACTCACAATACAATCTCCATTTCCCTGTTCTAATTCAACAATTCCAAGAAAAGTGGATACAATTGTATGTTGTTGTTTCGAATAATATACAATGCACACAGCCAGTAGTTTTATGACAGAAATATCTGTAGATTCGTCAATAAGAAGACTAAAGTGGCCACTATCAATATCGCTCTGTAGTTCTGATTTAAAATGTTGGAAAAGAATATTCCTAATCAAACCACTACACTTTGTGCGGTGAAGTCGTAAAAGAGAAGCATGGTCAGCACCCTTGAAAAATCTCTTGGTAAGCTCGGAAAGATGATCAACAGACCTTATTGAGCAATGGTTAATTACAAAAAGTGAAAGAGCTGCCTCAGCAGCTGCACATTCGTACGTATGTTTGACTGGTATAAATTGCAATTTTGACTGGCGCGAAGTTGAAAATGGTTCTGATGCTTTTAAATGTTTCTTAGTTCTTCAATGATCGAGTAAATCTGACAATCGCACATTCAGATTGCACTAACAATACTTGCACCGCGCAATACTAGGGTCTCCTGGCACATCCAACAGCCAATCCTTCACTCTTTCATCACTTAACCACTCTTTTCTAAATTTTCTAGTATAGCTCTTATCTTTCTTTTCTGACATGTTAAATCTGTCAATAAAACATTCACAAAGTAGTACAGACACTAATAATCGTTTCACCTTAAAAAATACACATTCACAAAGCAATACAGACACTAATAATCGTTTCACCTTAAAAAAAACACAACGTAGATAACGCGATATAGAAACAAACGTACACTTACGGGGCACACAACATTCCACTACACAGAACTCACACAGAATAATTACTTACACTTTGTGATGCAATGAGCTCCATCTCAAGATTCTGGACAGGTGAGTCACCGATTCGTTTTATTAGAATATGTTTGTTTAATTTTTTAACCAATGCCAAGCTATGTGTCCACTTGCTGCAGGCCTGATAAAGACAGCTTCTGTTGGGAGCGAGGTCTTATCTGGGATACACTTTTGTTATGCCGACCTTCCACCTCACATTCCAATACACGGTAGTAATCGTGTCTTCAAGTCGCAGGAAAGTTACAACGTTCATACTCGGCGTAACCGTCAATCTCTGACTTGATTACGAGGAAATTTGAAACGGAAGATTCCTTAACATGGTACGGTACGGACAGGGCTATTCAAAGAAAAAGTAAGATTCCCCAAAAATTAAATAATTGAAAATGACAGCAGCTAAAAAAAAGTCAAAAGCCGCCGATGTAAATCGTAATTTCCGCCAGGAAATCCGTCACCCGTCAAAGCCATTTTTTTCCCGTCCGCTACGTTGAAATTCCGTCAATTTTGACGGAATTCCCGTCCAGTTGGCAACACTGCCGGGTTGGCACCTGGTACGCTCTGGTGGTGAATTCTGCTACTACACGCGAAAGGTTCTCGTAAATCACGAGCACCGCCGTCTGGATTGTAATATACTGCCTGCTCTATGGTAAAATCACCGCCGTCTGGATTGTGATATACTGCCTGCTCTATGACGTCCATTTTGCGTATACAGTCTGCTGAAAAATCTCCGCTAGATGGCAGGTCATACAACACCATACGTAACATTAGTTATAATGGAAATTTAAACGCACTCTGCTTAATAAACACAATTATTCTCAAGTTTTCCTTTAATTAAACTAGATAATATGTGTAAATGTATACCAGAGATAAAAGCTTACCTGGCAAAAATGATGTCCATCCCTTGAAGTCACAACTTCAGAATTTTCCTGGACTGAGGCTTTGAATAGCACACCGGTCGAAATGCACGCTGTGTTTCTTTCCTTCCAATATTTGCTAGTAGTGGTCGTACAAACTTTGTTATTATAATGTGGCTAACCATCTGTTGATGATTTGGCATACTGCAATTCAATAATGCGCATTCTGAAAGAGGAGAATGCGCAAATGTGCGAATTGTTTTTGTTAATTGAGAAGACTTAGTACAATATGGTACTGCGGCTTCAACGAACTCCTGCAAATGTTTTATTAAGGCAACAAAAGTCGATTTTGGGTATCTAAGCCCTCCTCTGTCTTGGTGATGGATAATTTCATTTAATGGCGTCGACGTTTTAGGCATAGATATATTCCTAATACAACAATCACAACTTACTTTCTCCTCAATTACGCGTATTAAATATCCGCAAATCAAAGCTTGGGAGACAGTTTCTAAATTAATGTCTAATCTGTCATTTGGTACTATAAGTTTGTCCAAAAGAATCAAAACATGATCAGGAAGAACAAGGTCATTTTCGGTACCGGTATCAGTGATACTATTGCCACCAGTTGGAAAGGTTTCTCCACAATATGCATTATCTCCAGTGACATTGGCTGCTTTGGAAGGTATCATAAGACCAGACTTCAATATTCTTTTGATAGCATATGCTGCTGTACGTGCATCTGTTATATCGTTACTACCACCTCCCATTCTAACGGTGCTAAAAAGAGCCTCTACTGGATCTCCAGAAAATCTTATTGTGAGGACGTAGAAAAATCCAGTTTTCAAAAGATGTATAATACAATGAACTGTAGAGTTCACAGTGAACAGAAGTGCCTCTGTCGTCTCTTTGGTTAGCCCTTTCAATTTAGCCCGTTTCGATTCAGCCTGAATCCTTGTTATATATCCAACGAAGTATTCCTGTAGCCACTGCAGTCTTTCATCAGCTACAGAATAAAACTGCATGGAATTCGGGTTGCATTGCCTCATATGCTGTGTTCTGTCACTTACGTCATGCACAGTGAAAAATTTATATATACACTTCATGAAATGTACAGATGGGCCAGCTTCTGAGAAGTCTACATTGGTATTGATACGGGCATTGTTACTCTTCATGAATTCAACTGTGGCAGTGACTGCAGGAGAGAAAACTTGTACAGCCGTTAATACATTCATTTTTTCGAAGTTTGTAGGTTCAATGTTTTTTTAGTTAAGTATCGAACGGGCTTCACTGTCAACTTCGCTTGCAGACGATATATTTCCTTCAAATATTTGGAACTTATTAGTCCATCACCGTCAGCCATATCCCTGTCTAGGAATTGAGACCTAATGTTCTTAATCAAATGACAGTAATCAAAACTTAGAAACAGCAGACGTTGAGGATCACAAGGGTGTGGAACACTAAATTTCAGATCTCCATTTCCAAACTCTCGAAACATTGAGACATTTGTTTTATGGTTGTCTGTCACAATTCTCAGTACATAGAATCCACAGTCTTCTACTGCTTTGATTACTTGATTAAACAATCGATACAACTCTTGACCCTGTAAACCTTTAACAAGATAATAAGCTGCTGGTATTGTGAATCTTTTTGAGAGGCCATTCACCACAAAACAAAGTAATTTGTTTGCCAACGTTGGATATTTTCCTGCGCATTCATCATATATACCCTTTGCATTAACTATTCCGAAGAACTTGTCACTTGTTCTATCGTAAAGAAGCCGCTCCTTTATTGCCATTTCGTCGGCGATAATTGAAACAATCTTTTCCATGGGTTCCAGGTTTTCACATTCTATTTGGAGTATGCTATTTACCAATGGAGAAATCCCAACATCACAATCAACATTCTCTATGTATCTGTCCAATGTGCTTCGGGAAGGGGCTGATATTAATTTGGACACTCGCGCATGATCATAACCCTTGGGTGACACTAGTCTTCATGCTAGACAGTAACGGATACTTAATTCTGACCATTCAGGCCTTTTCTTGCCAAAATTATTTATTTGGTCAAGTAAATATACAGCTTTTTTATTTTTTTCTTCAGCTAATTCTTTTATAACCGTTAGTTGATCTAATTCCGGATGATGCATTTTTTTTTCAATTCAATTTTCATAGCTGCCATGTTTTTCTCTAGTCTATAAATTTTAGATCGTAGCCTATTAATTTCCCTTCTTGAGCATGCAGAACTATTATCATTTCTGAGATTAACTTGAACTCCTATCTCACACTTGTATTCAATTTCATCATAAGTTTCTGTGTGGAATTTATTTGACCCATCTGAAAAAAAAAAAGAACTTTCTTCTAGCAACAATACTAAGATAAAAAATTCAAGCAAATATTAAAAATTTGTTCTTAATTAAGTACTTTCCAGAATTCCCGCAAAGTTCTACCTCACTTTCCTTTTTCACTGAAGTGGTTCTTTCCTTACGAGGTGTAATCTTCCGAGATTGCAGATAACTGGGGTAAGCTGGGAAAATGCTTGGTATAACACCAAGCTTTAAATTTTTTTCTTGCAGTTCTCTCTATAGTCTTCTGAACGAAAATGGAGACTACACACACGTGAGTAATCGGTTGGAACCCACCTGCTACTTTTACAGGCACCTTGTCTGGATATAGACGCCAGCCACTTTTCTCTAAGTTCTTTTGCTGAGGGAATTTCATGATATTTTATTCCTTTTGAATGTGAACTTCCTTGTCTAGATTTACAAAGGGGAACACAACAATTCACCATTTTAAACATGAACACAGCACCTAATTCATGTCGAAAATTAATATCACGTTTCGCAATAATTTATGACTTTGCACAAACTTTATATACACAAATTATTTATTTATTTATTTATTTATTTATTTATTTATTTATTTATTCTGGTGTAGTTAAGGCCATCAGGCCTTCTCTTCCACAACACCAGGAATACAAATACAATAACAGAAATAAAAAGGAAAAAAAAAACACTATAAACGAAGTAAAGTCACACAAAAATATACACAGGTTGCAGTCACACAAACTTTAAATGAGTGATTAAGTATAATTAATTGTATCCTAATTAACTAACATAAACAAGAAACTTGCGATTTTAATCTGGAGTAAAAAAAAAACACAAATCGACACTTCTAGCAATATCTAAAAAGCATTAAACAATACAAAATTTTCCAATTTAATTTTGAATTGTGATAAAGTCCGGCAGTCCCTGACATCATTAGGTAGCGAATTCCAGAGACGAGGTATTTCTACAGTGTACGAGGATGAGTATAGAGACGTTCTATGATGAGGGATAGAAAGAAGTGCTTGATGTCGGTTTCGAAGAGTTGTAAGAAATTGAAAGCGCGATAAGAGATAATTCGGAGTAGAAGTATGCATGATTCTAAATAGAAGAGACAGTGAATGTATTGTTCTTCGTTCCTTCAGACGCACCCATGAAAGTAACTGGAGGGAAGGTGTTATATGGTCAAATTTACGAGTATTGCAGATGAATCGTATGCACACATTATGAACACGTTGTAGTCTCTCAGCTAAGAGTGAACTTACATTAGTTAGTAAGGAATCGCAATAATCAAAATGGGGCATTACAAGCGTCTGAATAAGATTCTTTTTTAGACTAAGTGGTAGAAATTCTTTCATATGAAACAAAGAGTGAAGTTGAGAAAATATTTTTTTGCAAGTGTGTGTTACTTGGGTGTTCCAATTTAGATCGCTATCCATAAAAATGCCAAGATTTTTAACTGTTTCACTGTATTTAACAATAATCCCATTCAATGTTATATGTGGTATAGTACCACTATCAAGAGTACTTCGTAGACGATTATGTCCCATTACGATTGCTTGCGATTTCTCTGGATTTAACCTTAATCCAAATTTGTGTGACCACAGTGAAATCGAATTTAAGTCTTCGTTTATTTTATTTACTGCGTCACTAGTCTCATCAGGGTGGAAATGCAAATAAATTTGCAAGTCGTCAGCATACATATGGTATTTGCAGTGTTTTATCATTTTAGTCACGTCATTAATATAAATCATGAAGAGTAAAGGTCCGAGAACTGATCCTTGTTGAATTCCAGATTTCACGACACACCATCTTGAAGAATAATCGCATGCAATGACACATTGTTGACGTTCGCGAAGGTAGGATTCAAACCAAGTAACAGAACTTTCAGAAAGATGCAGAAGTCTTAATTTACATAATAGAAGGTCCGTGTCAACTGTATCAAATGCCTTACTGAAGTCAAGTAATGTCAGTAATGTTAATTTACGTTCATCTGTGGCTTCACGTATATCCTCATTCACTTTTAGTAGTGCTGTAGTCGTACTATGTCCATTTCTGAACCCGGATTGGTATTCGTCCAGTAAGGCATGTTCGGTTAGATAGTTCATTAGTTGTTTGTGAACAATACGTTCCAGAGCTTTTGATAGGGCAGGTAGGATACTAATTGGACGGAAATCATTTGCACATAATGGGGTTTTAATTTTAGGGATCGGACGGATAAAGGCTTTCTTCCAGAGGTTCGGGTAGGTAGAAGTTATGAGTGAGGCGTTGAATATATGTGTTAATGTCGGCAGTATTATGTCCAATATTTTCTTCAATAATATTATACTAATATTATCCACACCTTCAGCTTTAGAAGTAATACGTTTTATTGCCGCTCTCACTTCAGTTTCTGTGACATAAGTGAAGAAAAATATTTCTCTATCCGGAATTGGAGTCATTTGTAATTCGTTAACTGTCTGCTGTTTGTCGACCGTATCCAAGGTTATTGACTGTACCGTTGCAAAATGGTCATTTAGTTCGTCAAGAGAAACTGGCACACTGTCTACCTGAGTCCTGGGATTTCCTAAGCCAATTGTCCGTAAATTTCTCCACAGTTTGGAAGGGTCAGCTCCCCCCTTCAAGATGTTATGAAAATGTCTCAGTTTTGCGTTTCTAATGGCTTGAGTAGTTCTGTTACGTAAGAGTTTATAATAATTATAAGAGATTTCTGTCTTGTCATGTTTAAACGTTTTGTATGCAGCGTTTCTGTCCGTAATCATACTACGTATGTCAGCAGTCATCCATGGTGCTGGTGTCCTTTTTACGCGTTTAGATTTGATAGGAGCATGCTTGTCATATAAATTTATAATATACTCATTTAGTTTAACAAGTTTCTCGTCAACAGTATGTAAGGTCCATATTGAGTCCCAGGGAATCTTTATTGCGTCTTCAAGTAGTTGGGTTTCATCAATACGTTTCAAGTCACGATACTTTATGAGTTTAGGTGTGGGCTTGGGACACTTCAAAGAATATACTAGATAAATAATATCGTGGTACGAAATTCCCGAAGCCGCACATTGTCCATGTTTTTGTACTTTGTCTGCATTCTTCGTAATAATTAAGTCTAATAGGGATTCGGAAGATTGGGTATGGTGGGTTGGTTCAAGGGGAAGGACTGCTAGATCAAGAGCCTGGAACATGGTCAATAGATGTCTAGTGTAGTTCGAATCAGAGGCTAACAAATTTGTGTTAAGATCACCCATTATTAAGACGTGTTCATAATCTGTGATGAAATTAGAGCACAGACAATCAATATTTTTATCATTACTGACTTAAACGAGTATTTAGCTTAGTTAGATGTAATAATTAATCATACAATCACTAACAATCGCCTCAACACTTTAACACCTGCAGATTAGAAATGATGCGGTATGGTGCAGTCACAGTCGCGCTCTAGCGGCAAATTCGAGAAACATTGCTATACGGCGTTTCCAATGTTAAATTTTACCCACCGCCGTCTGGATTGTAATATACTGCCTGCTCTATTTTAAGACTACGATTTTTTTTCGGCGGCGGCGCCAGCGGGAGGGTCTTGGTGGGCTCCAGCCCAAAATTAATTAGAGCCTACTCTTAATCCCCCAACATGAAAATAAATATTATATGAATTATTATAGTCTATATATTGTTCATCACGAAATAGTAGTAATCGCTTCAATAATATAACACAGGACGGAACAATATAAATCATGATTTTAATCACTTGATTTTTATTACATAAATCACTGATTTAAATCAAATTATTTTTATCAGTGAATTATTATTTTTTAAATTATGTTTAATATTAATTTTTGAAGTAGCTACTCATTTACAGATAGACCTACACACTATTTATTGTTAACAATGACTACGGTTGCCAACTTCTTTAAAAATAAAATACGGGAAAGTAAGGAATCGACAAAATTTCACATAGAAAGTTAACAAATAATTCAGTTCAGTAAAAAAATATTTATAATGCAATTGGTAGCTAGATTTAGGCCTAAATTAAGAGTATTTTGAGATAGATTTCGTCTCGCGTAATAGTTGAAGTCGACT
Source organism: Periplaneta americana (assembly GCF_040183065.1). Lineage (NCBI taxonomy): Eukaryota > Metazoa > Arthropoda > Insecta > Blattodea > Blattidae > Periplaneta > Periplaneta americana. Next base: position 10,638,466 of record NC_091125.1, on the reverse strand, counting down.
GCAGTTTGCAGCTCTGATTTGATTAGATGTGTCGTGCTCCTGTTGTCAATATCTGTACAATTATTGTTCATCAGATTAAGTACCCTCTTTGTATAAGCATTAGTACTTGGTATACTTAGAATGAAACTAGCCAGTTTTTACAAATTTATAATATTAATATTGTTTGATTTTAAACAGGTGAGCTCTAAAACCAATTTCTGGCGAGCATTACCTCTACAAAGGCTTCACATTTTAATGCATCTCTGGAAAACAAAATTAATTTATCATATACAATAAATCATCATTCAAGGGAAAATTAAATGTTTAGAATAAAGATTTTTACATTTGCAAAAATATAGGAGAAAAATGCTCGCAGAGGAAAAAACGAGAATCGGGAGACATAAAAATTGGGGGCAAATACGAGAGATCCCGGGAAATACGAGAGGGTTGGCAACCCTAACAATGACATACCTAATGGATAAATGATTAAAATCAGTTCACTTTCTTATAATTGTCTAATGCTTGTAGTCCATTGTTGTTCAAATCCCCCCCCCCAGCTTCCTTTTATGTCACTTTTGAGTTTAACATCTAGTAGTAACTAGCTATGCTAAGAGAAGAGTCACTTTATTGAGTGTATTAAGTTGTTCTATTTGTAAAAGTGTAGCAATAACGTTGCTGTTAACTTAAAATGGGGAATTCAGACCACGAAAACTTGATCCAATTTGGAGATAATTAATTTTTTCTACCACTTCAAGTGGAAAAGGCATGATAACTACATACAAATCATATGGTTTGTAAATGCAGGGATTAGTTGCTACAATGAAGTTACATATTGAAAAATGTAATAGCATTAAAGATAAACAAGGAAAAATTAGGATAGGCCTACTCCAATATCTGACAATGAAAATAAAAATTGAGAGACAGATCCAATAGTTGCACCTTCAGTATCAAAACGAAAGAAATCATTCGTTACGGATCAACTATCCACTGAGGGACTATCTCTGAAAATTAAGCGAAGTAAACTTAGTCCCTTTGTCATCCGAACAAATGAGAAATAGAAAGAGGACTTGATAAACAAGTTGCCAAATTTTGTTATTCTACAAACAGATCCTTCTGTTGCATTCAGCTGTAAGACAGAAGAACTGGTTCAAATATGTTGTCATGTAGGCCTATCACATTCCAATTCAAATTATTGTTAAAACACAGCATGTATATACAGTTTTCATTTTTCATCCCAGGCACTTCATAAACACTGAAGCATACACCAATCTGAGAATAATTTAAAATTATTTATATAAACAAAAATTTAATTTAAAAAAATTCGATTTAAATCAAATAAATCTGATTTAAATAAAAAAATCATTATTTTTAGTACAATTTATTATTTTTTTACAACCGATGTAATAATGACTCCATAATGAACTTTACAAGATTACATCTCTTTGATTCACTCTAATATAAAGAACGTTATAATTAAGGCATTACATTAGTTTTTATCGTCTCTCTGCTGGTTGAGCTGTTTATTTTGCAACCCTACACTTCAGCGCCAGTGACAAGTGCAGTCTCTTAAATTGTTTGCTTCGAAATTATTAGTCGAGTTTGTTATGAATTTTATTTAGTGCCCTGTAGCAGTCGGACTTCGTAGTCAGGCACACATTCTTACAGTTTATTGCGAAACTTATAAATGCGTGTCAAAAGTACAGTGAGTATCTACTTGTATGTATCTATGTTCTCTATACAAATTTACACATTTTGACCAATATTTACCAAATTTTTCACACTTATAACTTTTACAGCCAAGAAATAAACACAATTCGGACAAACCACTCCTCCCTTGATTTCATCCCTCAATCACTAAAAAGCAGTAATATTTGGTTCTGGGATACGACCGATAAAGAGTTTTTTTCTGTTCTGGGGGAATGGGAGAGAGAAGTTCTTTGATACGAAAGAAAGGAAAAGTTTACTTCACCAGGACACCCCATGGGGTAAGTTCTGAGAGTAGGAAGAAAATCTGAAGTCCCCTAATCGAAGTACAATTTGATATCCTGGGATTTTTTTGGTAATACAATTATGAGATTGATTTGTCTGTTTTTTGTTTTTACTCTGATCACACAAACCTCAAACGAGCGTATAGGCGTAAAGGGGTGGAAAATCCAAAATCTATCAATGTAAATAGTACAATATGATTGAAACTGTTGTGTCTTCGTGCGAATAAGTAATTTTTATAGACTGTAATGTGCATTTTTTCACATACATTTTTTGTCTGCCCACCCCAGTGCCCTCCCAATTTGAAAGTTCTGGTGCCGCCACTGTTTCTTTTATGTCGCTACGACTAATATGTAATGTTAATAAAAGCGTTCCTAGAAAGTTCGAGCGTGAAGTGTGTTTTATTACTTAATTATAATATTGTTGAATATATTTAAGTAAATGTATCTTTATCTTAGCTCGAATGGTTTTCTCATTGCATGTGCAAGTAAAATGCAGTGGCTCTTGAAAAAAGGAACTGGCGTCTGAAAATTCTAGAGTTTTGTCTGTCTCTGGTTTTAGGACAACATATGAGCAGACTAAGCTATATCTCTATAGCTTCTTTATTGATTTATTTTATGATTACCTACATACAGTACTAATATTGTTTTTACAGATGTGACACTGTCTTCAAAACCGAAAAAGATTTACTTAATCATGTGCACAATCATCAGGATAGTCCGAAGAAACTGCAGAAAAACCAGTAAAAATAACGAAAACAGTGCAATGTGATGATTGTAGTCAAATATTTTTTGACATAAGCACTATGAGGCGACACAAACAACGCAAGCATGCTAAGTCTCTTATCTATGCTGTTCCCAAGCTTCTTTGTCCTTTTTGTGATGACTGCTTCCTCACATATACATTCCTACACGAACATCTGCAGAACAGCCATGATTTCCCTATTGAAACTTCGTCACTAACTTTCAGTTCCCATGAAGGTGAGTGTTAATATAAAAGAAAATAATAAACAACGATTTTATAGCATTCACTTACTTCTGTTAGGGTGGCAATGAACCTCCGGGTTCTCTAAAAGCCATTTGTAAGTAAGTTAGTAACTCAGGTACTTCTATTTCATTATTGTTTTTGTTGTGCAGAATTTGAAGCTTGGAAGACTGCGCAAGAGAAGGATGATATGGCATCATTTGTGAAGCGATCATCGAAAGGGAACATAAGTTACTATGTTTGCCACAGATCCGGAGTAAGCAGAGGCAACGCCAACGGAGCACAAAGGATCAGATGGAGAGAATCACAGAAGATTGACAAGTGTTGTCCAGCTCGTATTAAAGTGACAACAAATGAGGAAGAAATCCATGTAGAGTACACCAATAGTCATGCAGGCCACTTCATGTCAGTCAAGTATTTACGACTTTCAAAAGAAGAGAGAAGCATTCTAGCTGGAAAAATAAAAAACGGAGTGACTTTTGAGCACATACTAGATGATATCCGCAATGACGTGGCTACAAAACATGAAGTAGAGAGAATCCACATGATAGATAAACAAGATCTGCGAAATGTTGTGAGAGACTTTGATTTGGACACCGATAAAATACACAGTAATGATGCCTTGAGTGTGCATATTTGGGTTGAAGACCAGAAGACTTTGGAAGCTGACAGTCCTGTACTCTACTATAAACCACAGGGAGCTGAAAGTCCTGACGGCATCCTCAAAAGAGATGACTTTATGTTGGTGTTAATGACACCCTACCAAAAAGAGTTTTCAAAGTTTGCAATGGATAAAATTTGTATTGACAGCACACATGGCACAACTGAACATGACTTTCAAATCACAACTTTGCTTACAGTGGATGAATATGGAGCAGGTGTGCCTATGGCAGAATGCATAAGCAACAGAATTGATTCATTATCGATGGTGCAATTTTTTACTTCCGTGAGAAATTTGACAGGCGTAATACACAGCAAAGTGTTCATGTCTGATGAGTCTCTCTCTTATATAAACGCGTGGACAGAGGTAATGGATCAGCCGGACCAGCACTTATTATGCATATGGCATATTGACAAGAATTGGAGGCAAAACTTGAATAGGATTAAAGACCCAATGAGGCAGTCTGAAGTTTATAAATCATGCAGGATGTTGTTAGAACTTACAGACGAAGATGAATTTCAAGAGCTAATGTTTGCATTCCTATCCTCTTGTAATGATGATCCTGATACAAAGGCGTTTGGCGAATACTTTCGTAGTACCTATGCCAATCGACCTCAGCAGTGCGCTTTCTGCTATCGTCTCCAAACAGGTCTCACCACGAACATGTATTTAGAGGCCTTACACAAGAAGCTGAAATATTGTTACATGGATGGAAAAAAGAACAGAAGGGTTGACAAGATAATTTCATTACTTCTTCGATTGACTAGGGACGTTATGTTCGATAGAATGATGCGAATGGCAAAAAACAAACCAACTTTCAGAATGGAGAAAATTGCTCAAAGTCACAAACGAAGTGAGGAAGTAGCGGATTCAATGGTTCGACAAATTCAAGCCCTTAAATGGAGCGTTGACTCGACCCATGAATCAAGAGGACAATACACTGTGTGCTTTAGTAGTGATGAATGTAGTGGATGCCCGCTAGCATGTCCAGAATGCAAAGTCTGCGTGCACCAATTTACTTGCACATGTGTTGACCACCTTATTAAAGGAAATATGTGCAAACACGTTCACGCTTGCATTCGAGTGAAGAGGAAAACAGAATTACAGAGTGTTCTTGCTCTCGAGGATGAGGTCGAAATTTCGGCAACACAGACGAAGAAAGACGGTAGCACATCATTCAACCAGCATTCTGAAAGTCTGATGAGATCATTACAAAGTGTACCTGTACACATTCAAGAAGCTGTGAGTGAACGACAAAAGCTGCAAACACTTTTAGAGATGATTTCTGGCATTGCTGCTAATGCTTCAGACGAAATTATTCCCGAACTTCGTCAGGAGGCCGAACGATTCCTTCACAGAACACAGAAGTTATGCCAGAAAACTAAAGAAGTTGAATCCAGTGACACGCTTCATTTCAGTGCACCCTCCTTAGTTCAACCCACACATGCCAATATTGAACGACAAAGATTCTATTCGACGAAGAGGAAATCTGCTGTCTCTAAAAGAACCATTTCAAAACCTACTGAGACGCAAAAAGCAATGTTAAAAGAAGCAATCAAAGGAAATCTAGTGACAAATGTGCACACAGATTTTGACCATGTCTATGAGAGTGGATCTCTTCTCAATAAGAGGCAATGAAATTATTACCCTACTGGTTCCTAAATATTGTAGCCTAAGTTCTTTTCGCTTCAAAAGTACAAGATATTTTACTTAACTTAGGTCAAGAAATTATAATTACATGTTTTTTTTATTTCTAATTTGTGACTCTTGTGAACTGTAACAATTTTAACAAATACTCATGTGAAATCTTTTGAATCTCTGCTGCAAGTGTATGCTAACGTCCTCAGTAGTGTGGTGCATTGTGTACCAATTTAAAACAGCCGGGTTGACTAAATGAAGTGGAGGTGTATTGGTCACATATTGGGTTCATTGTGACATTATTTTGTGAGTGTTGATATTTGGTAAAGATAGAGAGTGAAATGTCTTTCAGTGTAATATAGAGAATTTTTATTGTGAAACATTAAGTGAGAAAGAAATTGAAGAGAGACGAAAGTATCCCGAAGCACGAGTCCTTTTCAATCGTATGCTTAGAAACTTCCTCGTAAGCGCAGATCTATGGAATATCTGCATAATAAAAAGTGCTGATTTGAACAAAAAAAAACTTACAGACGAAAAGGCTAATAACATTCCAGTGCAGTTCTTTATCCTAAAGTGCGATGAATGTTTGGAAGTGGAATGTGGTCACTTTGGAGCAGTGCATTTAAATTTGGTGAGTAGGCCCTATATCATGCTTAATTTACTGATTTATTCATTTCGTATATTTCTTTATTATTCATTAATTTAATTTTTAAACCATGATTTGATTTATTTCTTAATTTAATAGGATATGCTATATACGCGTATCATTTGGGATGAGCAATGACAAAATCGGACGACTAACAGCAGAGTCCACTTTTCGTTGAGCCTTCCTATGTTATGAAATATTAAAAGATGATTAAATTCTTCAAAGAATATATATATATATATATATATATATATATATATATATATATATATATATAGGTCTGTGTGAGCACTGCCAGGACGCATAAAACAGATTCTTATAAACCATTATTTCAAACGTAACAAACATCTTTCCTTGTGAATATATATATATATATATATATATATATATATATATATATATATATATATACACACATACATACCTTCCCTAATGGCATTTCTCATAGATAATGAGGGTACATTCTCAAGAATTATCGGAATTTACAACCAATACAAGGCATAAAAATGATTTTCTTCAGCATCGACTTCTTTAACGTGTTTCCTAAATCGTGTATAAATACGAATGTGTTATTCATTTACACGTGTCTCTGTGCCAAGATTGAATAACCTCCGTCTAACCGTTATACATTTCGTTTACAGCCAAAGACGTAGTTTTTACAATTTAACAACTTTAATTAACAGTACCTTTCTTCTACTTCTTAACAAGGAAAACAAACACGCCTGCATCATAACCGGAAACTTGATTAGGTATTGTAATTTTTGTTTTTTTAAACGACGGTTATTTTGCATAGAAATTTGAACATTTATTTTAACAAGTAGAGAGGAATGTGCTGTGTGGAAGTTTCTCTCGCATTTCGCGAACAGTGGAGTGCTTGTGATTTACGATTTCGGCTTCTCTCGGCTATATTCGGTGGATTCAGGAATCCGGCCTGGCTGCGAACAGTGGAGTGTTTGTGATTTACGATTTCGGCTTCTCTCGGCTATATTCGGTGGATTCAGGAATCCTGCCTGGCTGTACATTGAACGGCTCGTCATAAAATCTAGTAGCGGGTAGGCCTGAATAATAATTCCAAGTGTACCAACATAAGAACTACAAAATGACTAACTATCATGATATCTAGAACATGTGGGTGTTAAAGTAAGTGTTGCCTAGTAGTGAAGTGAACTTGGGGGCTGCAAAAACACTAGATTTCAGCTGGTGATCACGTAATGGGGGAAAAATGTTGAAGTTGCATCTTAGTACCTCAAGATATGCTGTGCCGACAATACTATAGGTAATTGTCAAATTTGGAAGTATCAGCAAAGCTGACGAAACAACATTTTCCTAAATCCCCAAATCTTTTACCGATCTACATGATGATGTTGTCAATGATCTCAAAGAACACTTTTTCCACTGTAGCAGCAGTCTGTACTTACTCCCTGAGAATTCACTTCTACTTTTTGCTACGTTCAAAATTCTAGCATAGTGCAGTAGGCCATCTGAAATTTCCACATTAGGCGAAGAAGTACTTTTGTCATGGCCCCGAAATGATAATTCCTGCTTGCTTAAATACAAAGCAGCGTCGATGACTGACCGCATAACATGTCTGTTTAAACGAACATTTTCAATATATTGCACTAACAATAGCCTAGCATTTTCTTTCAGATTATTCCCAATAGTGTTCATACTCTTCTGTAAATGTTTGAACTGCAGCACACACTTTAAATGTTCCGCCGAATTTTCATGTTTTTGTAGAGCACGTCTAACATTGTTTTAGAAAATCACTGAATCCAGTTTTATTCCACACATGTTTTTTTTAACTCAAAGTAGCAGGCATGACTAACAAAATAGTATTTCAATGTAGTGGCTCCCACACAACCACTCACTGATGCTTGCAGTACCATGAAGTTTTAAAATTAAATTAAGTTGGTATGATTTACCAGCTTGTGAGTTTAACTTTTAGCAGTTTATGTCTAAAATTGATTGAGTTCTGTCTAGAAACAATAGATATCTCTTATACTGCTCACACCAGCGAATAAACGAGGTTTGAATTAATGTACACACTGTGTCATTGAACGGATTCATTTACACATTGCAACATAACAATACAAAAACTTATATGGTAGGTCCTAACACACTTATTAGAAATTGATTAAAAACTGAAATGCACTTAATATCTTCACCTAATAAAGTGATAAGTAAAATAAATTATATTTTAAAAATTAGGCCTATCATAACTGAATAGCTCGACATGGGCCTACCGACACAAAACACGACGAAAAACAGACTGAGGAAAGGCAAAAATTCATTCACAACTTCCACTAAAAAAGCTGTGTTCAGAATATGAAACTTTCTTTCCATTGCTTTCATAATATTAATTTTTAATGGAATTTTCCTATGAGGAACAGCAAAATTGTGGCCAGAAGAATAAAAAATGAAAGGAATGAAGATATCAGCACAAAAATTAAAATCATAAAACATAATAGGACCTATATAGGAAGAAGAATTGACGAAGCAGAATTTTTAGGAAAGAATTTTCTTTAGGACGGGCCATGTTGCTGGACAGACAAGTAGTCTTAAATCTCCGTGTCACCCATTATAGAAAGCGCATCGGCTGGGCTGAAGACCAAACACGTGTTCGTCACAGCAACACCCATTTCTTGAAGAATGTGGAAGTGCGGGGGGAAATGTCTCAGTCGTTGTCATAGCAATCACCCTAACATAGAAGAACAAAATAATATTTTAAATTTGAGAATCGTTGCCTCGTCGCTGCCGCTCAAGGAACTGAGACGTGAACAGCGGGAATATTAAAACAGCCTGGTGATGCTGTACTTGACATTTATTGATTTATAGCGCTATAGTTTTTAAATTGAATAATTTAATATATGAAATATAAATCAAATGGCTCGCAAAATAACAAGTGAAATGTTCTTCACCTTCTTCATTTGAATGGCCGCTACTGCTATACAGTAGAACCTCGCTAGTTCGAACCAATTGGAACAGGGACCTGTTCGGATTATCGAAATTTGGGATTAAGTGAGGGACAGGAATGCAAGTAGGGAAACCACGCCTTATCCATTCCCTCCCCACCCCTCACTGATCACCCTCTGTTCAGTTTCATAGTCGGAAGAAGCTTAGGCTACACATTATCATAAAATTATAGCAAACAAGAACTTACATTCATTCATTAGTGATAAAATAAGTTGTAGTACTGCATATACTTGTACAACCTCTTTCGTATTTACTTTTAAATATTTACGAAGACTTTCGGTATTTTTTTAGTTTTCCATTGTTCTCTTCTGTTCTCTGTTCCATTCCAGCTTGGGCTCGTTAGTTGGTTGGTTTTGTCCGAGATTTTCCCCAACCGTAAGGCGAATGTCCTGTAATCTGTGGGGAATCCTCGAGCTCATTTCGCCAAATACCATCTCGCTATCACCAATTCCATTAACACTAAATAACCTAGTAGTTGATACGGCGTCGTTAAATAACCAAATAAAACAAGTGTATTATATTATTCCTTGAACGTAGCTCAGACGGCTGAGACGCTTACCAGCCGATTCGGAGTGCGCTCGGGAGTGGGTTCGATTCCCGCTTGGGCTGATTACCTGATTGGTTTTTTTTACCGATATTTCCCAACCGTAAGATGAATGTCAGTTAATCTATGGCGAATCCTCTACCTCATTTCGCCGAATACTATCTCGCCATCACCAATTCCATCGACGATAAATAACCTCGTAGTTGATATAGTATGGTTAAATAATCAAGTAAAAAAACTTTCCATATCAAATTCTAGAATGCGCGCAAACTTGGATCCGAGAGCGGAACTGTGGACTCATCTGAGAGAGCAGGCTCGTAGGGACAGGACGTGCACGGGTCCGGGGCTGTGGTGCCTCCCCTCTCTCTGAGGACCGCGTCCGGATTGATTCCCAAATCCTCATGAATGACGTCTGAGTGGATTCCCGATTTGATTTCTACCTACAGTGAATGCAAAAAGTATTCGCACTACGATTTTTTTACTACACATTGAGACCTAAATGAAGTACTATTAACTCTTGGTAAGAAATAAACTGTTCACGTATAATAATAATAATGTATCACATAGGAAATACACACAATAAATTTTAATAATTTTGCGTGTAGGTTCTGTCATAGTTCAATAAACTGAATGCCTAACAAAATTGCAGGGTAAAAAGTATTCGCACACTCAACTCTGTTGAGGAATAAAAGCACTCATGCAGAACGCAGTAGGCACATGGTACTAAGAAAACGCTCCTAATGCATGTTCCAAGTCAGTTTGATTCTATAATCACAAGTAGTGTGTACCTATCACGTCAAATGGGACTAAGAGGGAAAGAAACTTCTAAGAAAGAAAGGGCTACTATCATCGTCTGCATAATCAATGTAAAACACTGAGTGAAACATCAACGATTGTGAATAGAGGTAAGTCAACCATCAAAGGAATCATAGACAGATACGGGGAAAGAAATTCGAACGAAAATTTAAGGAAAAGTGGCTGGCAGAGAAAAATAAACGAATACAGTGGCAGAAGAATCATACGAAAAATGAAAAAGAATCCACATATTAGTGCCGCAGAGCTTCAATGTGATCTCGGTATAAGTGTATGTGACAGTACAATCCGAAATTACCTAAGTAGCAGCGAATGACGTAGAATCGCCCATAGGAAATACTACATAAGTAAAGTTAATAAGAGTAAAAGATTAGACTTTGCTGAAACAAATCTTAACCAGTCCCAAGAATTTTGGAACAGAATGCTTTTCACTGATGAAAGTAAGTTCAATATATTTCAGTCTGATGGGAGAAGTTTTGTGTGGAGAAAAAAAAATGCTGAACTAGAAAAGAAAAATCTTCGTCCACATTGAAACAAGGTGGAGTTTGAGTACTAGTATGGGGTGCATGAGTTCAGCAGGAGTGGAGTCGTTGGCTTTTGTAGAGGGCAATATGGATCACCAACGTTATATTGATATTCTGAAGGATCATGTAGTGACTAGTGGCCAAAAATTGGGCATCAGGAACAATTTCATATTCATGCAAAACAACGACCCCAAAATACTGCACACAATACTCGACTGTGGATTCTCTATAGCATCCCTTCATACCTTCAGACACCTCCCCAGTCACCAGACATCAACCCAATCGAGACCTTTGGGATTATTTAGAAATAAGACTTAGAACTAGGCATATTACCAGCAAAGAGTATCTGAAGACTGCAATCATAGAAGAGTGGAACATTCCAGCAAATATTACTTCAAATTTAGTTACTTCTATCCCCACTGTACAATGCAAGGGCTATCTTACAAAGTATTGAAATTGAAAAGGAACTGACTAAAGTGTGACCAGTGTGCGAATACTTTTTGTTCGTATTTTTGTTTGGTATCATTGTGTTTTAATCAAACATATTTGTTTATTTTGAGAATTATGCAATTAATTTTGTGTTTATATGTAAACAAATAACAGAGAATGTATATACTTGTACGTAACTTGTGTTCATGTCTAAAAAGTTGAGAGTATAGGATTTGAAGCACATTTATTATTGATATATATTTTTATTACCCACCTTGCGAATACTTTTTACACTCACTGTATGTTTACCTAACGTCCGAGTTGATTCCCTTTGCCTGTGTATAGTCAGCGAGAGGGTGATGTTTACATAATACTTTTTGCCTGTAGACTGCAGAAGGCCAGCGAGATTATGGTGTCTGCCTGTCGTATGCTGAGGACTTTAGTGCTGCAGTGATCTGTGATTATGGAATATAAGTAGGGAACGGATGTTGATGAAGAGTTATCTTCTTATTTTTCACATTAGGACGATGCCTATTAATATAGAAATCTTTCTATGTTAATATGAACGTAAAAAATATAATATCTTATACTGCATTTTTTTGCATTTTTTTACGCTTTTGAACTGCTAGGTCATTTTTAAATTTTTCTCGGCATTTATTGGTCATTTTTAATAATTTGAAGAACTTTTAGATCATTTCGAATGCATTTTACTTTCTTCTTTGCCGATAGGTCTGTTAAATCATTTTCTAAGCAAATAGGTCAGTAGTAATTACCTACTGAATAAGTGAATTACAGTGAAGTTTGAGTTTTATAGTTTGGAACAGACTCTAAAGTCCATCCCTCATCACACTGAAGGCTTCACTTCACACAACGGAAGTAATACAGCATGTTTCCGAGGTGGTGTTACAAACTTTCAGGGATGATGGCGAAGGACACATGTATCAATTTGAGATAAGGAACCCTAGTCCGGAAATGACCGAGTCGAAAGTTACAAGCAAAAATAGTTGTGTGGAAATGAAATAATTTTATTCCTCTGTACACCTTATTTACGTGTATTTATCTGTACATCTTACACATACTGTATTCATCTGACGTTCTTTACATTGTGTACTTACAGTATTCCATTCAGTGCGCTGTCTGAGGGATGAGGACAGGAAACTACACTAAAGCAATGCAGATAGCGTAATGTGTAACGGACATGGTCGGTCCTGATATGCATGTCTGTAGACAGCAGTGTATGTGTACAAGTTGCAGTGTCCAGTCGATCAGTCCTAGTGAAATGGAGGAGTACACGAGAGCGAAATAAGCAGACCTGATTTTCGAATACGGATGAGCCAATGGGAACAGTAGACAAGCTCACAGATCGTATCGGTGCAAGTACCCACGTAGGAGACATCCGACCCATATCATTTTTCCACGACTGTTCCAAAAGTTAAGGGAAGAAGGACATGTGGTGCCAAATTACAATTCCATTTCCACACAACTATTTTTGCTTATAACTTTCGACTCAATCATTTCCGGACTATGGTTCCTGATCTCAAATTGATACATGTGCTCTTCGCCATCATCCCTGAAAGTTTGTAACACCACCTCGGAAACACTCTGTATAAAATGCTTGACAGCAGTTTAGTTTAAGTGAGGACTTTGACTGCTACTGTTATTTTGTCCTTACGAGGGTGTCTTTAGAATTTATGTTTGGAAGGGGGGAAACTTTCACCGTGTCCTGGAAGGGACGTCTACTGTAGTAGACAGTATTTTAACACAAAGATTGCAAGACTGCACGCTGCGCCCACAATTTGTTTTGTGATTCACACTCTCTCATCTTGAAGATCTGGTAACAAAAGAGAAGCGCGGAAGGATGAGGAAACATAGAATGAAGACACTGACATGAACCACCCCTGATTGAAAAACATTGTAAACCGTCATTAAAATCTTAGTTTTCCTTAAAACCTTCATTTTGTCGCATGTTCTTTTCCTTTATTTTAGCCAAATTCCAGGAAGTTGCCTCCTCTCTCCGAGATTTGCAGGGCAGTCATTGAAACAAGGTGACTAATTTTTAAGAAGTTGTGGTGCAAGTACGGTAAATAATATTTATATGTAATTTTCTTTTAATTTCATATCATTTTTTCATTACTTTAAGGGAATTTTAATGATCATTTTAAGTAAATTTTAGGTCATCAACATCCGTCCCCTAAATATAAGGTTATGTTTACTGAAAAAGGTAAGAAGCTGTTAGTGGTGAACGGGTTCAAATTCTGCTTTCACAAACGGTTATGTGACGATGTGGAACGGTACATATGCACGAAAAGGACATGTAAGTGTTTTTTTTAATTAAATTCAGTGAATATAATTATTGATTCTCAATTGTGCCATTCTGACGAATGTGATGATCAGACACTTAGCGTTGCTACACTTATGTCTCACAATGTCGAACGTATAAGAAAGAACATTCACTCCAGTCGTAGTAGATTTCTTCCGAAGTTGCCTAAAACCCTAGCAGAATTACATGAATCATTGAAAAAAAAACATTGTCCCATTAACATGTGTAAGCAATATGGATGTTCTCTCGAAAATGAAAAACCTATTTTTAGATGGGACGTTCAAATCCTGTCCGGTGCTTTTTTTTTACCAGATTTTCATAGTGCAATAATCATTACGTTCCTCTGGTTTTTTCTTCCTGCAAGGTAAAACTGTTGAAATATACAAAATGACTCTTCAAGTATTAAAAAAATCATACAAATTCCGATGTTGTTTAAGTTGATTTTGAGAAAAGCACTCACTCAGCAGTTCTCTCAGTTTGGCCAGAAACTATAATAAATGCCTGCAGGTTCCATTTGGCGCAATGTTGGTGGAGGAAAATAAATCCTGTGGATTTGTCAAATGAGTTTAAAAATAAGGACTCTGAGATAGGGAGACTTTTAAAATGTATATTTGATTTACCCGCACTTCCACCGGTTGAAAAAGTAGCAGACTGTTTCACTTTTGATCTTATGGCTCGTAAACCCGTGAATGAAAAGCCTGATGAGTTTTTGATTACTTACTGGATACCTTCATCAAAGAAAATTGCGAGTTTCCACCTGCAATGTGGGCAGCATTTAATTCAAACACAGAACGCACTACAGATTGTTGTGAAGCGTTTCACAGTAAGTTGAATGCAGAATTCTATTCACTTCATCCGAACATTTTTGACGTCATTGCGGTTCTAAACGAAAATAAACGTAACACTTACTTGAAGCTTCGAAGCCATGAGAACACAGAAAAGAACATTCTAAAACTCGGACGCAATATCTATACAGGATGTAAGGAGTATAAGTGCCGTCCTTTTCACAGTCGTCGGGGACCCTATGTTTATACAACATAGGGTCAAAACTTGATGATGTTCCGAGAAAAAAATATATTTTTTTATTTTATTTGCGTTATACTGCTTATATCGTTAGTAAAATTACGAAAACAAATACATCAGTAGGTAGCCTATATCTAGCAAAGAGTTAATATTAGTTTAAATGAATTTTTGTGTGTTCCATTACGTTTTCGTGAAATTAAATAAAAATGCATGCTTAAATTTGTTAATATTCTGGCTTGAGAGACGTGGCAACGAGTTCAGCAGGCAGTACTCTGCACAGACGTAAGTACGAGTCAGCTGAGTTCAAGCTCCCTGTCCATAGGTCTACTGCCGAGCGGATGACAGTTCGGTACAGGATATTCCATAAACAACTTACAATGTCATTCACAGTTCAGGAATATCATATGTTATTAATTTATGGAGAAAGTCGTCGTAATTCAAGTAAGGCAAGAAGATGTACCGTTAACGTTTTCCTCAAAGAAAGTTACCTAATCGGCGAAATTTTGTAACAGTTTCTCAACGATTTTTCGTAACTAGGAGTTTCTTACCCCGTTTCGAAAGTCACTCAACCAGGAATTTGTTTAAAAATGATATCGATTTACGGAAGCGGGAGATATTAAAATGTTGCATTAGAAAAAATGTTTGTGTGATTTTGTGCATAAAACCATTATTGCTTATTTTTTAGACGTACAATAAAAACTGGAGCAATATTATTACATAAAATATACATTTACCATAATGTTATATTAATGAGATTGAAAGTTTGTATTTGCTGCTCGTTTTATGTAAACAACAGTATTGTCATGGTCTCTCCTGCATTAGAACAGAGCATCTGTTGGACCCCCTCCACCCCGCTTGAGCTGCACTGTGTACTTCTAAACCACCTTCCCCCCGCTAGAGCTCTACTATGCACTTCTGAACTCCCTCCTTCCCATCCAGCAACGTTGTAAAACGTCTATTATTGTAAACTTTAATATAATTAGTTCAATATTGAAATTAGAAAAAAATTTTAAAGACATTTTTTCTTATGAGATGAATAATCATCAGTTAAAATAATGACACACACTCTGTGTTTACCACATGAACGCGAACATTATTATGGTTAGGTTTCATAACACCGCGCTACCCAATATCTCATATTTCCACGTAAACAGTGAAGAGAATAGTGCAACCTAACAACGTAGGACTTGTAGAAAATATCACATAGGGTAGGGTGGGGCTACTTGAATCAATTTTACTTCAGTCTCAATTCACAGCTATAGAATTCCCATTTTCAAAATTGGAACATCATTTTACATTGCAGTGAGGTGTTTTCTATTAAGAAATAGAAAATCTAGTTTTCATACGCGGGTATATTCCAAGATTAACAAGATATTATAGAACATGTCAAAACATTGATTTTTCACAAAAGGTGGGGTAATTTGGATCAGTAGTGGGGCTATTTGGATTGCATGTTTTGTTGCAACATTGTACTGAAATGAAAACCCACAATGTTATAAACTAATAAAATCATAATAATATAAAAATATTATACAATCAGAACATGAAACTACTTATAATATAGGCGAACTGAACACATTTTCCACAAGTAAATTGTTTTCGTCCGTCTGCTCCTACGCACATTTCATGGTATCAGGTTTTGCATGACTATCATCTTATCCAGTCACCTTTTGTGAACGAATTCTTATCAAAATAATTGACCCCGCAAAAACCTCATGGTTCACTGTTATCTTCAGTCGTTTCTTGTGATGATTCTTCATCTGAACTGGTGGTTTTTATTTTATTTAATTTATTTTATTATTATTATTATTATTATTATTATTATTATTATTATTATTATTATTATTTTTTGCAAACTGTCTTCTTGCCTTTTGTGGATTGGTTTCTTGATTCCTTAACAGGTGTGCTCTTCTCTAATTGTAACTTTCTCTTCGCTCTGGTTTACTCAATATTTTCAGAGGATGTCAGATAAGAAGCAGCTTGCTTTTGTTTGTTTACATTTTTCTTTACTACTACTTGGTAGGAGTGGTGAGTAATGTTGAGAAGTCTGATTCAGCAAGTGATGATTTTATTGGTATTTCGTCATCAGTTTGAGAACTGGGCTCGTTTAGATGGGTGTTCTGATTAACATTAGAAATTCCGAGAAGTGGACTGTCTTCATTGCTGATAGCAGTACAAGATCAAGAAGAAAGTATCTCTGATGGTAGATACTAATGTTCTGGTATCTTGTTACGATCGAAAGGGAAAATTCCGGTGGTTTCAAATTATTTCACTAAATTCGCTACAGTGGCTCCTTTCTTCCACGCTTCATCGAAAATCTTGCCAAATACAAATTTGGATTTTGAGGCTGCTGGGTTGTTATGAACGAATGATGTTGCCTCTTGGTGATAAAAGATTTTGAGAGATTTGAAAACGGTTCGGCCAAGAGGTTTCACAAAATGTTTAAGCCAGAGCAAGGAAAGATCTTCATTTATGTACCCAGTTTAGGACATACAGTAAGTACATTCCTTGTTTGGCATTCCTTGTTTGTATTCTCTTCTCATTCTTTGCCCTTTAAAAATTACAAAAGGAGGAGTAAACACCCCGGTGGCACTACAACAGGGGACAACTGTTAAATTTTCACCCCTTTCTAAATTAGTTAAGGAGATAACTTCTCTCTTTCCCTTTTCGGCAATAATTTTTGATGGCTTGTTATTCATGGGAAATCCACTTTCATCCACGTTGTAGATGCAGTGGGGATTACCCTGAAAATCAAAATCAACTATTACTTGGTTCAGCAATCCATAGAATTTGTTAACAGCCTCTCTGTTCATTGCTATAGCTCTCACTCTTGACAGTCTGGTTTCCTCTGAGAAATGTCTACATGCTGCTTAATGAAAGACAAACCAGTCCTTGCCTGCCATCTTCGTTTCATCACTCCAAGGAACTTAATCTTATTAACTATTGCATATTGGTAAACTGTTCTTCTTGTACTAATGGGTGTGAGGCCAAACCCACTGTTACTTAGTGATTTCAATCTTTCAATTAGGTCTCTCTCTTGTTGAAAAGAAAGTAAAGTTGGGTGTCCTTGAGGGGCTTTGCTTTCTTGCAAGAATCCTCATTCCAGTTTCTTGCAATTTTCTAGCATTCCGGACGCGTTGTAAATGGAATTTTGAATATTTCTGCAGCCCCACGAATACTTAACTGTTCATTACAAACACTGGATATGGCTTGGCGTAAATCTTCCTCCTTCCAGTGTAAATAGGCTTCCTTCCGTTTATATTTTCTTACCATCTAAAACTAATAAAAGTAAATTTTATCACATTTTTCATATGATTCAAGTAGCCCCAGTAAAAATGATTCAACTAACCCCATCCTTTGGATTTACGTATATCTCACGTAGTTCCTACGTTTCGCAACAGAATGCGCTAGTTATACCGTAAAAGAACGAATGGAGTAGTATGTTAGTTGACAACAGATAGGTTATACGGAATAACTAGATCATTTCAACACTAAGCCTTATTTACTACCGTTTGAAGATTGATTGCATGGCATTAAAAACAAAGCAAATGGCGCTTACCTAAATGTCTTTGAAGTTCTCCTGAAGCTTGGGAAATGTATGTAATGACTTAAAAATGCTTGAACAACACGGCCAACTGATCTGTACAAGTTCTCAAAGGTAATGGCTGCCTGTATGTGCAACAGTTTGTGCGCAGTAGACCAAATGTTTAAATTGATCCTACTAGCCCCTTGATTCAACTAACCCCACCCTACCCTAATAAGAGAGAGGCATTAAACTTCTACACATTTATCGTTAAAAACGGAACATTGCAATACATTGGAATACTCATCTTATTTTCGTATAAATATAGAGATAAAAATTTAAACAAAAGTTAATCAATGATACAAAGAATTATATTAATAAAAAAATATTCGTCGCTTTTCTAAAACCACTAGCAATATATTACATGTGGAAGAATTAGAATGCTTGGTTCTAAAATTCGGACGCAGCATCTATCTATAACGCTGTACTAAAATTGCAACGTACCTGTTTTTTTTTTTTTTCAATGAAATTATTTACGATGTTCATGAACAATACTACACATCACTATGTCCTAATGACACTTAACATTTTTAAGCTGTATTTTAACACACAATATATTTTTTTTTATTTTTAAGCATAATGATCAAGACATTGCATTACTACTATTTAAGATCCGGAATCTTCGTTCCTTCCATTTTCAAATATTAATACACATAGAACAGTCTATGTTATCTAGCACATAATAAATTAATATCCCTTATGGCGACACACGCATCACAGATTGCTACTGGATAATAATTAACAGAATTTAAATATTTACAAACACATTTATTCTAAGAATAATGAAACACTCCGCGCACCACACCGAACACGATACAGATGTGAGGAGAATGCCAATATAATTCCTGATATACGAAACTCCCTTCCTGCCTTTTAGTTTTTATGGGAAAAGTTGATCTTGCAGCGTGCACAGCTTGGATTCGTCTTATTTCGCTCTCAGCGGTGCAATTTCTAAACTACTGGGATAGGCATAACTGCCAGGCATTTAGTCTTCATCACAAGACGATAACTTGATCAACTTGCATTATATTTCTACTTTCATAAATAAAGTTCTCACTGTCATCGTAATTTGTTCGTTAATGCTGATTTAGTCAAATCAAGAAATATAATTATAAAGAAGTATATCACAATAATGTAATGTATTTAATTGAATAGGTTAAGAAAATTGTATTTAAGTGAAAGACACATATCAGCTGATTCATCCCTGGTACTTACTGTTATTTTATATCGGTCTCCTTCAAAATTTATTACAATCAATAGTGATACTGTACTTACTATTTGGGAAAAGGAAATTGTACCAGAACAATGGAAGGAGTCCATAATTGTACCTATTTTAAAAAGGGGCACCAGACTAACTGTAATAACTTTCGAGGAATTTCACTTTAGTTGACGTCGTACAAAATTTTGTCCAATATTCTTTTGTAGAAATTAATTCCATATGTAAATGAAATTATTGGGGATCATCAGTGTGGTTTTAGGCGTAATAGATCGACTACTGATGAGATATTTTGTATTCGATAGATATTGGAGAAAAAATAGGAGTATAAGGGTAGAGTACATCAGTTATTCATAGATTTCAAAAAGGCATATGACTCGGTTAAAAGGGAAGTTTTATATGATATTCTTATTGAATTTGATATTCCGAAGAAACTAGTTCGATTAATTAAAATATGTCTCATTTGAAACATATAGCAGTGTCCGTATAGGTCAGTTTCTCTCAGATGTTTTTCCAGTTCACTATGGGCTAAAGTAAGGAGAAGAACTATCAACTTTACTTTTGAACTTTGCTCTAGCAGCGGTCATCAGCACAGAGCATCCTGGGGCTAGCGTCTATTATACTTGTCTCGGAAACATGACGGCCTCTCTTCTTGGAATTGGTAATCCCTCATAAACCCCCATCCTCTACTCAACCCCTAGCCGCGTGGCAGAAATACAATAGATCCCAGCATTGCCAAATCTGTCATTGCCTCTACCTGATGGCTTTCACCCGTTCTCAGTGTCTTTGTCGACGTGTTGTTTTATACCGTTGTGCGCCTCAATATGTCTAATTTATTCCGGCCATGATTAATGAGTGTTGGAGCAGATGATCCGCAGCTAGGCCTCCTGATACACCTGAAGATCACGACAAGAACAACAAATAACACCGTTCGAAGAAAACAGAATATCTTATTTGCAGAGGAGCGTAGCTAAGAAAACAAAGTGTTAAAATTGTGTCTAACGTTAGAAATTCTATCCATAAAGTAATCGAAAGTTCAGGCAGTTTAATAAGTATACATCTTAATCACTTAACATCGGACGCAACCGGCGGAGTTGGATATATGGGCACAGAAATTAAGAATTACGGTTCACCAACTAAAGAGAAAATAAACAAATTAAAACAGAATTCGGTAAGATAGACGATTTTATACGTGATTTACTTCGCCGAACAGTATGTGAACAGTACGCGAAAGAGATATGGCCAACAGCAACACCGTCCTTAGCAACCTAAATATGACATTATTCACAACAGTGCTTAAAAGTTTTCTAACTTACAGCAGTGAATTAAATGTTTTTAAATCACTCTCTACATGACAACCAACATATTAGCATTAATTAAAATGAATGTAAATGAACTTCTTCGCCAACAACACATTACAAAGAAAAGCCCTACAATTTAAAATTAAATTTACATACCAATAATGAATAAAATATTGTATAGCACACTAGAGTAAACAGATTTTATGCGTTCGTGGAAATTATCACCCAAGGCGAAGCTGATAAAATCTAACTTTACTCTTTTGTACTATAAATTCTATAACTATTCAATGATCACAATTTCAGAAAATTTTACCAGCGCAACATTCTTAATTAAGTATAAAATTCTGGAACTTCAATAACATGAGAATTTAACACTTATTATAGAAGTCTGCATTTTTTTGTTTATTTAGGCAAAACATGTTAGTGAAAATATAAAAATAAGTTTGTTCATTTTTATACCAATTTTGTTTTAGTAATTATAAATTAAGGTATATTTACAAAGATAATATAGTCTTTCTGAAAATCGCGGTTTCACGGAACACAGTTTGAAAAACGTTCGCAAATCACAATGACTTCAAGAATTGGCAACTCGGCTAAGGGTTTATCCCTTGCGCGTGCCTGCAGTTAACTGGTGAAGGGGATGAGGGAAGGTCGTCATGTTTTCGTGCGAAGTATATCCGCGGAGGACACACTGCACTATGGTGCATTCGTAGCTGCAAGCGTGTATGCTATCTACCTCTTCCTACTGCACGACGGGACACACGGGACGGCTCCGCTTACCCATTACATATTTCAGCGAGTGCTGACGACCACTGCTCTAGAGTATGACATTAGGAAAGTCCAGGATAACAGAGACGGTTTGAAATTGAATGGGTTATATCAGCTGCTTGTCTATGCGGATAACGTGACTATGTTAGGAGAAAATCCACAAACGATTAGGGAAAACACGGAAATTTTACTTGAAGCAAGTAAAGGGATTGGTTTGGAAGTAAATCCCGAAAAGACAAAGTAGGCCTATATGATTATGTTTCGTGACCAGAATATTGTACGAAATGCAAATATAACAATTGGAAAATTATCATTTGAAGAGGTGGAAGTATTCAAATACCTTGCAGCAACAGTTACACATTTAAATAACGCTCGGGAGGAAATTAAACGCAGAATAAATATGGGATATGCCTGTTATTATTCGGTTGAGAAGCTTTTATCATCCAGGCTGCTCTCAAAAAAGCTGAAAGTTAGACTTTAAAAAAACAGTTATATTACCGGTTGTTCTATATGGATGTGAAACTTGGATTCTTTGAGAGAGGAACAGAGGTTAATGGTGTTTGAGAATAAGGTGCTTAAGAAAATATCTGGGGCTAAGAGGGACGAAGTTACAGGAGAATGGAGAAAGTAAGACAACGCAGAACTAGACTAGGCCTAAGTATTGCATTCTTCACCCAACATAATTAGGAAGATTAAATCTAGACGTTTGAGAAGGGCAGGTCAGTAACACGTATGGGCGAATACAGAAATGCATATAGAGTGTTAGTTGGGAGACCGAAGGGAAAAAGAGCTTAGAGGAGGCCGAGACATGGTGGGAGGATAATATTAAAATGGATTTGAGGGAGGTGGGATATTATTTTAGATACTGGATTAATGTTGCTTAGGCTAGGTACCGATGGCGGGCTTGTGCGAGAGCGACAATTAACCTCCGGGTTCCTTAAAAGCCGTAAGTAAGTAGGTAAATAAGTGATATTGTTATGCTCTGATTAGACGTAGGTAATATTAAACTAAGAAGTTCTATTTTAAAAAAATCACAGGTGGCTAAATTATAAGATGAGGCGATCATTGCATGCTACATGCGATGTCATTGGAATATTGCAGGAAAATTAATTTTCTATCGCTGAAATTGGAAGAGAAAGTATTATGGTTTTATCACCACTCGTAGGCCCTACATTTCGTTATATTCGATCTGACATAAAACGTGAAAAAATCAGTCGTAGTCCAAAGTAACAAATATTTCATCATAAGATAGATTAGGACAGGCCTGGGCGTAGGTAGCTCAACTCAGATATTGAAGACTACCCCTTAACTGTACCCGGTAGAGACAGTTATATATCGAACCGATACGAGTAGACCTGAAGTTAAGCAATGCTAAGTGACGTATTGTATATAAGGCATGCATCATAGCTTTTCTCTCGCTGCTCGCCTAAAATCCACCACTGATGCACCGGGATATGTAAACTGGGTATCAATCATGGAAAATACGGTAAATTAGGTCCCGAGTCAAAAAAGTAGCCTAGTAGGTTAATTGGGTCCCAACCTATTAGCATTACCCAGGGAACACCGTGTGAGGTTTGACTGGATCGTCCCCACAAAATTTATGATGTTAAAAATTTAAATGCACTGAGTTCACAAATTCAAATGTACTCATTTGTCCCGTTGTCAACATTGTCATTTGTTCTACAATAAACTGTTCCTTTTTCTTTCTATTTTCAGTCTACTTTCCATAACTTCTACATAAAATACAAACTTCGGATTTAAAATCATTCAATACGTAAATAAAGTTAAAAATTGATGGATGAGCGTTATAAAATAGGAATTGAGACGAGAATGAAAGAATTCACGTGCATAGGTAGTTCTGTTTGATGAGGCAGAAAATTCACACCACATAGGAACAAGGAATGTGGCATATGGAGCAATGTAGCCTATGTTTGAAACACATAATCCGTGAACTCTTCAATTTTTTCATTACCAGCTGATAGGATCGACATGAATTCGTCGACGAAACAGTTTTCGACATCAGGAGTTAAAAATGGTAGTACAAAAAAGTATTTTTAGATGCTTGAAACCCTATGAATTAAATTTATAAGGTTTGACAATCCTCAAGACTACATTTTCCGCCACCAATTTTGTCCGAGATGGAAACGACAACATCTTAGGTTAATTGACTGCGGATTTTTTTGGGCCGCAGAATGTACCCATATGACTGTTTAAAAATCTACAAACATTTACTCTGGCAGCAGAATTAAACCTCTGAAAACACAATGTTCCACAACATGTCGGAATGCATTTACTGCATATAGCTCTCAGTGTTCTTGTTAGAAAGTAAACAAAACAAAAGCGGGATGTACATCTGTCAAGAAAAAAAAAAGTGGCCGCTCTCTAGAAACTAAGGACCTTTCGTGTATCTCCCAGTAGCGAAGCTGCATTCATGCAACTGGGTATTCTAATATATATATATATATATATATATATATATATATATATATATATATATATATATATATAGTGTAGTTAAACTCCAGTCGGGGTGTTTTTTGCTCTGCATAGATGTCGATGATGAGTTCTTTGAAGATGTCATCCCTGAAAAGATTGTTTAACAAACACTTCTCAATAGCCAGAGTACTCCAATTGCTCAGTCTAGAATCTGACATGGAGTTCCTTAAAATGTCTTAACTCTCTTCAATGCACTCATACTTCGTTCATTCGACGCAGTAGATACAGGAAAGGTGAGAATCAGTCTTGTGAGCCACACTATTTCTTGAGAGATTTTTTCTAGGCCATTGTTCAAAAAATATTTCAGCAACAAACCTGCAGGCAAATGCTTTGTTTGGTTAGAATAAACGTTTGTGATCCATGTTTTTAAAATCACAAGCATGCACTTTAATACCGCTCTCACTTCACTTCACCGGGTCGTTATTTAAAGACGCTGCTGCTAACCAATACAATCTTGCTCCTGCGTCGAAATGTGTCATTAGAAAAAGTTCGTTTTCACGTAGTATTCTTTACCAACCGTTAAGTATATTTTCAATTTCACATTCGTTGTAGTAGTTAATCTAATTCGGATTCTATACTGTAAGTGTATTCGTAGTACCGAAATACCTAACCCACAGGTGATTATTTGAATAAAAACGTAAGTGGATAATGGATGATACATGATAATAATGAACACATCTGCACTTTACGGAAACAGACCGACGAAAAATGATTACTGCCCTATTATTTCCCACACACTGACAGACTGCAGCGTTGCCAACCGTGGCCGAATTCGGTAAACGTAGTTTTTAGCTACGTAGTCGAATGGCAAAATGTAGCCGAATGAGATTCGATCGAATGACTATTTGTGAATACTCAATTTTTTGTGTAAACACGTTCTTCTATCAAATTTTATTTTCTCACACTCTAATAGCCATAAGAAGTTTCTCGCTTCCGCAAGAAAATTACGAAAACATAACAGAAAATTTAAGGTAGGACTGAATTCCGGACACTGCTATCATTATTTATGCAAGGAAAGCTTTGTTGTTTTCAGTTTTCTTTTTCTGTTATGTGAATAGCGCCCATTGTTTAACAATCAATTCTTGGATTCATAAATTCGCCGACACCTGATAGTGTATGGGACTCGCCTATGCAACAAAAATGAACTGGCCCTAAATTAATGAATGACATATCCAACACATCCGCCTTCCAACATTGTAACTATAGCATAGGTCATGGATTCTGTTTATTACTCTCTGAATGTGTGTGGCTTCATTTTGGTATTTGTAGCTGAATTTCGGGACGTTTGTAGCAGAAGCAGACTCGCTAGTACTGAGATTGGTAACGCTGAATGACATGTTCAGAGTCTAGGCTCTTCACAGAGGTGTCTAGTATTAGTGACGTATGCAAGCACTCCGCTTGGCGCATGCGCATATGCTTTCTCTATCTGCTGCCGTGAACCTGATTTGAAGCAGTATCATTCAGCGAGTAGCCACAATGTAGTTATTAATACGCGCTGGTTCCGCGCCTTCCGTAACTAGACAGAAAACTAGAGATTTCATTTACCTATACCAATGAAAACAGGAAAATATAAATGCGCTTATTTCTTCAAAATCCAATGGGTATTCTAAGGCTCACAGATTACCCTTCAGCTTCGCCACTGGTATCTCCGCTACAATTCGGAGACAGGCGATGTTACATGTTGTTGGACCACGTTGCCTGATAATCTATCTACATTGCAATTAGTGTTTTTCGTGTGTTTCCTCCCAGCCGTTATAGCTGGCTTTCGTAACCGGATTTCGTTACCTAGGCCTATCGTAGCTTCCCAAGTGCATCACGATGCTGGGTGAGCACCGATCCCATACACTCACAGAAATTTTATGATAATTTATTTCCCCATGAGGACTCGAACAGCGCGCATTCCTTAATGCGAGTCCTAGGCAGGATGCCTTAGACCATGACGCCACGGCGCGGGACAAATTCAGTTGTTGGCATAATATAATTTCTGCTTTATGTTGAATGAATAATCCATTATTTCAACCGAAGATTCGTATAACTCCTTCCTTCATTCAATGGTTTATACGCGGAAGTATACAAGCTAAATTTAGGCCTACATCATAGTAGGCCTACCTTCTTCATATAAATATAATTAATGAACAATTAATTTAACATGGTATAATTAAAGAGTGTTATTTCAAAAGTCCCTCGGTCCATTTGATCATTTTAAAGATTTATACATATTCTACAGAGTAATTATGACAGAATAACTATTCCTGTTTTCTTATGTAATAGGTGGCATGAAATTGAACATTTCTTCTTAATAAAGTAATGTCCGGAAATGCTTCGTTTTCAAGTGATAGTGATATGAAGGAAAGAACGAAAGAATCTCGAAATGAAAAGTTACTTTATTTACTTTCTACGGTTACATAGTAACTTTATTTATCCAATATCAGATATTAAGGAAATGGCATTGACAAGCTATGTGAACTGTTCAAAATTGCGACCGTCATTGTTGACACACAAAGTACGTATAACGTCATATGATTAAACGACGAATCCTTCGAGATA
Organism: Periplaneta americana; assembly: GCF_040183065.1. Taxonomy (NCBI): domain Eukaryota; kingdom Metazoa; phylum Arthropoda; class Insecta; order Blattodea; family Blattidae; genus Periplaneta; species Periplaneta americana. Next base: position 10,612,035 of record NC_091125.1, on the reverse strand, counting down.
TCTGTGGTCGATTACGAAGATCATCGAAAGCAAGAATAATTCTATCAACTAATTCTTCTGCTATGTCGATGGGCGTTTCATGAACAATTAATTTAATATAACCCCAAACACAAAAATCAACTGGAGTTATATCTGGGGAACGTGCCGGCCAAGAAACTGGACCTGCTCTCCCTGTCCAACGATTCGAAAAATGTACATTTAAATAATTACGACAATTTAAGCCGTCGTGTTGAAAGATCATGTTTCTCCAAATATTAATCGGGACATTTTCAAGTAGCTCCGGAAGCATTTCCGCAAGCAAAATACCATAAACATGGTCATTCAATCGCGCAGGCATAAGATATGGACCACGATAAGTAGCTACCATGATAAGGATCACGACATGGGCCACGATAAAGATTACGAAAAGTAGCTACCAAGACCACGGTAAGGACTATGACAAATATAAGGCTCATGATAAGGAACACAGCAAAAAAAAATCAAGCTAAGGACCACCACAAAGAAAATAAGGACAACTGAAAGGATTAGGCCTATGACGTGGTCCACGACAAGCACCAAGATAAGCATACTTAGATAGGCTATCACTATACGATACACAACATAGGCCAACCAATAGGCCTACCTTGTTAAGGATCACAACGATCACAACCACGATAATTACGAGTACTTACACGACATGGACCACGAGATACGGATCACGACATGGCCAAGATAAGGACCACTAGAAGAGCCACGATCGCGATAAGGAATAGGCTATGAGAAAGATGAGGACGACCAAGATAAGGACCACAAATAAATAAATAAATAAATAATAATAATAATAATAATAATAATAATAATAATAACTTTATTTAACCTGGCAGACTTAAGGCCGTAAGGCCTTCTCTTACACTCAACCAGGATTAAAACTTGCTTACATAGTTGAACATAAAACTGGATCGGAATTAAGTAATTACATACTGATGCAATTTAGGTAGCTACATAATGAGATCAAAAGAGGCAGTTACATAAAAATTTACCTCTTAAAATAAAAGTAAACATAGTGGAATACATATTAATGTTGTTAGAATCAAATACGAATCATATAAAAACAGAAGCCGATAATTCAATAAAAAAATGTCATCATCATCATCATCATCATCATATCCGTCACGTATTAGACCCTACAGGATCTGTTACGGTCTCATGCCAGCGCTTTCGTGGTCTTCCCAATTTCCTCTTTCCTCTTGGTACATAAGTAAGAATCTGTTTAGGCCATCTAGTGCGATCCATCCTTTCGACATGTTTTTTTCCACTGAAGTCGATATTGTTGAACAAAATTAACTATAGGATCCATTTTTAGTTCCTGCAATATGTCCACATTTTTACGGTGTTCCAGCAAAGAGCATCCCGCTGTTCGTCTCATGAACCTCATTTCAGCTGTCGTCAGCCTTTGCTCATCAGCTTTTCTGATTGTCCATGCCTCGCTACCGTAAGTGAGGACCGGTCGAGCTAGTGTTTTATATATCTTTAGCCTTGTATGTTTCTGACATGGGAGGATTTGAAGACGGCATTAATGACGCCAGTGATTTTTATAAATTTAGATATTTTGTTCGACATATCTTCATCAGTGATGTAAGAGAGGTTATAACCTAAATAGTTAAATGAATTAACACGTTCAATTAAAGTATTATTTATCATGATCTTACTTGGAAACACATTAGTATACATATTAGTATTAGATTACAATTAAGTAGGATTTACATAATTAAACCAGAAACCGATAATTGAATAAAATGTACGCAAAAAATAGATTATTAACTTAATATTAAAAAACAACACAGTGGGATACATATTGGCGTTAAGTGATAAATAAACACGATTAGATAATAAAAATAAGAACCAAAAAAAAATAAATACAGTGGAACACATTCCATTAAATATTTTCAACGCGTTAGGTCTGGCAACTCATCATAAGATATTTTTCTAATTTACATTTAAAGGAAATTAAAGTTCGGCAGCCCTTGACTTCAGGCGGCAGAGAATTCCAGTGACGAGAAGTAGCAACAGTGAAAGATTAAGAATAAAGAGATGATGTGTGGAGTGGTATTTCTAGCGTGTTATCATATTGTGATCGAGTATTTAAGTTATGATACCGAGAAAGACTGTGGAATCGGACAGATAAGTAAGAGGGAGTAGAGGTGTGCAAGTAAGTAAGTAAGTAAGTAAAGTAAGTAAGTAAGTAAGTAAATAAGTAAATTAGTAAATAAATAAGTTAAACGCTATTGAGAAATCATGTCCGTACTTAATACTGACGTCGGCAATTTCGGCGGAATAGAAAACTTCGTGTCTCTCCTAGCAGGTAGAAGTGTAAGTTCAAATCACAATCGTTTATGCTTGATATTAGATGTAATTACATAGGCTGTATAGGCTACAATAATTAAAGTGTCTAAAAAAAAAGTGTGGGAATCTTGCCAAACAGTATTTTTCCAGAATTCTGACACTTTCATCGTTCACCATTTCCACATATTTTATTAAGGCACTTTCATCGTTCACAATTATTTCCACATATATTAAGTCACTTTCATCGTTCACCATTTCCACATATTTTATTAAGAAACATATATTTTATTGCACTGAAATAATAGCCTATAACTTATAGGCCTACTGTATACTATTGGTAGGATTAGGCTAATGAATAGGCTAATTGTTATGAAAAAATAATGAGCATTAGGGATAAATGAATTACATACTCAGATTTCTTCTATAAAATTTTGTTATTTTACTTTTCGAAACCTTTATTTTACCTTATTAGGCCACAAGTTTGTATTTTGTATTAGACTTAAAAATTCTGTAGGCCTATTAGGCTACTTTAAAAAATAACAGAAACCCCTTAAAACCAAACACGACAAAATTTGGATAAAGGGTGTAAGAAAAGCTGGATTTTTAAAAAATCAGTCACACAATAAAATAAGAACAAGCCGGCCGCCCCTTTCAACTACAAACGGCATCACGCCTAGCAGAGGCACTTCCAGCGTTCCCCAGTGTCACTCGACTCAGATAGGCCTATTCATCATCAGGGAAATCTTACGACAAAAATTATGAATAAACCGGATGCATCTGGCACATTCCACGTTTATCAGGTTACAACGCACGGCACATAGATAGACCTACTATTGTTTGATGCAAAGAAACAGAAATTGACATTGTGACACTTTCATCGTTTACCATATTCAGTCCTCAATTAGCCTATTCGATGATCAAGCCTATCTCATTGTTATGTGGAAATACATAGGTCAGTGATGTCAAAGCAAGCGCATTTTTCTGACCTTGACGCCGTGCGCGGGCAGCAAGCGCTAAGTATGGAAAGAGGAAGGGTTGTGTATAATTATGAATAGGCAGCCTGTTGAGTTAAGAAAACAGTAGTGCACAAACTTCAAACGGAACGTGAAATTTTATGTCGTTATTTTTATATGGCTTCTTTCTGTTTAATATTATCTATATTGTCTGTGAAACAAAATTACTAATATCATTTTCTTAATATTGCAGTTGTGTTTTAAATGTTAATAACATAATAAAGAGTTAAGAAGGAATATTCACATAAATTCCATAGTAGTACAACTATACTGTACTAAATGGATGAAACACATCATTCATAAAAAAGTGATATTCCAAAGAAAGACATTGAGTATGACATGATAAGTTGGAATTTATATTGATAGTATCTTTAGCCTTAAAAAAGTAATCAATAAACTAATCAAAACAAAATTACAGTACAAAGGAATGTTAACTAGGTACTGTATCTGTTTTAAGTGTAACTAATGTTACATAACAAAACTCTTATCGCATTACGCTTTTAAGGTGATATTTGTGAGCAACTTCCTATCATCAGAATATTAAATTATTTTCTCGAAATCTGCTGAAGCTATAGAGCTGACATTTTTACAACACATGGGCACTATCTTTAGCTTGTGATGTAACAGTAGTTGCTTTGTTAATTCATTTCCTTACAAACAATTTCCATGCGAATATTTTCAAAATTTTCAATACACTATCTTCAGTAATACGTATATACGGTATATTATATTTACGAAAACATTCTGTAAGGCTACTAAATAAATAGGCCTATACCTGAAAATTTCACTTTTCTATGCGGAAAGTTGAGAAAATATTTCTTTTGAATAATAAAATAAAAGTTGTGAAAAATGAACATTACAATTAAAACTTACATTCTTATAATGCTTTTATACTTCTCAGGCAAATCTAAAAATTAACATGGATAGAGTTTTAATAAGTTCTCTTCCCTTTATTATTGAATCAGTGTTGGCCATCCCTGAATATAGCTCGACCAAGCTGCATATATACCACCTTTTTCGACTGTCTCCTTTCCGCTGTAAAGCGCTCAGGCTCTCCTGGGCTCTAAAGCGCGCGCTTGCTCCTGTGGGCATAATTGACATGCCTGACATAGGCTATTAGTATTAGTGCCTTTAATTCCTGATCACAGACGTGTGTGTGTGTGTGTGTGTGTGTGTTTTTTAGAACCGTAATTAAACTACATGTTCCATTACAGTTTGTAATACTACATGTTCTGGTTTACGTCTGTATTGCCTGGGATGCATATTAAGTTGAATTCCAGTTGTGTTAAGTTGATGATTGGTAAGCTACCATAGGTCTATACCTGATTGTTGACTAATTACAATATAAGCTTGTATATTGCCGCTATTTGTATGGAATGCCTGAGTTTAGTAATATTGTGCTTTGTACCATTTGGCTTTTTCTTCTTAATAAATCCTATTCTGTCTTACCTAATCTACGTTTATGTATTTACACTATGTACAGATATATGCTTATTACTACTCTGTGTTCTATTCTACTTTAATTGTTTGTAAAGTCAATTGAATTCACATATTTTCAAAAGTCTTTTAAGAATCTTTTTGTTTGGTCTCTTCTATCTGGTGGTCAAATTCCTCTCTTGGTTATTATGTTTCTCCGCAGTGTTTGCCTTTCCATGTTGTATTTGGGGCATTCGAACAGAAGATGGTCGACGGTTTGATCTCCTCCTTCACAGGGGCAAGTTGCATCTGGTGTTATCTGGAATCTATTGAAGTAGGCTCTTATTCTTCCATGGCCTGTGAGCACGGTCGTGAGTCCCGATGTAATTGGAATTTTCGTAACTAGTCCCTCTGCGATGCTTGGAAATTATTTCTTTGTTTCGGTTCCGTTGTTTGTAGCTCGTTCCCAACTCCTCATGCTCTCTTCTCGTAGTGTCTTCAGTACTTCGATCTTTGTGTGTGTGCGTGCGTGCGTCTGTGTGTGTGTGATCAGGGCTTTAATGTGGAAAAATTGTCTTTCTTGATTTTTACCCTATAATAGTACATTATGCAACGAGCCTATAATGATAGTAATGAAGAAGCGAGTATGGATGTTTATGAAACGAGCGCAAGCGAGTTTCATAATTTTCATACGAGCTTCTTAATTACCATTATAGGCGAGTTTCATACGAATTTTTATGCTCGACCATATGTCTAACTTGAAATTACAGTATTCAGATGTATACATTTTATTTGTATCTGACAAGATCGGAAGTGACCTTGTTCTAGGTCGTGAATTGTGAGATGTGCGCAGACGCGAAAGTAATGATTTTTTTCCGAGGAACAATAATGTCATTGACCTTGTGTAATCCGTTAAACTTGGTATAACTTTGATTATTGAATTCGACATTGAAAAATGAGATGACAAATTGAATTTATTTGAATATTATTTACAATTAACGCTAATTATTATAGTAACAGAACATAACCTTCTGCGACAGTATTGGATTTCCAGCCTCCGTGACTTTTCGCTAATTCTCTTTCGATTGCATATCCGAGAATAATCGATACTTGCGGTTTTATAACGATACAAAGCTGACTCGTTATTGGCTGAACACCTGTAAGCTGAGTTGTGATTGGCTGTAAACACCTGAACTTTAATGAGTAGGTGTACTTTAATGACATGCATTAAAGGACTGCTACCAGGTGTATAATTACTACATTTCGGCATGGTCGACCACAAAGACTTTTAGGATTTTGTCTAAGTTTAACAAGGTCCAGGTAATTTTCATATCCAATGGACAGAATAAAATTACGAAACTGTTGAAACCTTCTTGCTGCATTATTGATCTCAAATAATTTTATTCAAGTACTCGTAACATTTAATTTTCTTCATTACTTTTCTAATATGCCATTAAATATCTGCGATTTTATTAAGAACTTTTATTTTCTGAAACGTTGAGAGCGTGCAGTGCAGTATGTGCTGTAAGTTCATGGTTGAAGTACAGCATAAGCCCCAATTCCGAAGAGATACGCTGACAAAGACTTATGTCCAGTTATTAGTCTGAAGATATCTGTTGCTCTTCTTGGAGAATTACGAAACACAGTTTGATTCTTTTTAATTTCACACCAAGATTTACGTTTAAAAAACTTTATTGTTAAGCTTATTATTATTATTATTATTATTATTATTATTATTATTATTATTATTATTATTATTATTATTATTCAACAGTAACAAATATAAATGACACTCGGGAGGAAATTAAACGCAGAATAAATATGAGAAATGCCTGTTATTATTCGGTTGAGAACCTCTAGTCTGCTGTCAAAAAATCTTAAAGTTAGAATTTATAAAACAGTTATATTACCGGTTTTTCTGTATGGCTATGAAACTTGGACTCTCCCTTTGAGAGAGGAACATAGGTTAAGGGTGTTTGAGAATAAGGTTCTTAGAAAAATATTTGGGGCTAAGAGGGATGAAGTTACAGGAGAATGGAGAAAGTTACACAACGCAGTACTGCTCGCATTGTATTCTTCACCTGACATAATTAGGAACATTAAATCCAGACGTTTGAGATGAGCAGGGCATGTAGCACGTATGGGCGAATCCAGAAATGCATATAGTGTGTTAGTTGGGAGGCCGCAGAGAAAAAGACCATTGGAGAGCCCGAGACGTAGATGGGAGGATAATATTAAAATGGATTTGAGGGAGCTGGAATATGATGGTAGAGACTGGATTAATCTTGCACAGGATAGGGACCAATAGCGGGCTTATGTGAGGGCGGCAATGAATCTCCGGGTCCCTTAAAAGCCAGTAAGTAAATGAGTATTATTATTATTATTATTATTATTATTATTATTATTATTATTATTATTATTATTATTATATAATATTGCCTGTCTGTAACTTTTTTTATTTATAATTTTGCTCAATAATACTATAGGCTATATCAAAATGATATCTGTGTTGGATTGTGGTTCCTTTCTTTAATGTCAAATAAGTTTTGATCCATTTAAACATGGAAAAGCTTTTCTTCTGACGCAACAGTCACTAGAATTGTCAGCAAGATCCTAAGGACAATGAAAAAAGAAAATTGGAAATGTAGTACCAAACCTATTGCAAGCGAGAAACTCAAATATTTTCATGTGGACTTTAATTTCTGCTGGAAGAATTGTCTTCAGTACCTTACTCCACAAGCTGTAATGATTTAAATTAACTTTATGATATTCAGTTATTCTTTTAAATAAATTATGGTTTATTTAACGACGCTCGCAACTGCAGAGGTTATATCAGCATCGCTGGTGTGCTGGAATTTTGAACCGCAGGAGTTCTTTTACATGCCAGTAAATCTACTGACGTGAGCCTGTCGCATTTAAACACTTAGGGTGCTATTCATAGACATTTCGCTAGCCCGCGCTACGAGCGTGCTAAACTAGCCCCGGCTATCGACTGGTTACTTGTACGGGATTCTATTATATCATATCGCTAACACTGGTTTATGAATACGAAAAACGTTAGTTCGCTGATCATCCACCGGAAGCCCGCGCTAAGAATGTCTATGAATACACACCTTAAATGCCATTGACCTCGGCCGGGATCGAACATGCAACCTCGAGCATAGAAGGCCAGCGCTATACCAACCTAGACCTGTATCAACCTACCTAGGAAACCGAGGGAGGTTCTGGTTCGCATACTCACTATCTCGTCTAAAGGATATACATGCCTTCGGGCAGATCACCCGCCATCTTCATACAATGCAGCAAATGAAATAGTACTATATTTTTTAAACCTAAACGTCTATGCCTTTTAGTTCATTAGCTAAATTACAATCTGTCCAACAATGTATACAATAAGTGATAATATGAAAACATTTTTAAGAAATTGTTGCCGATTAGCAAGAATTTGATTCATAAAATTAGTTAACTCGAAAATATTATTTCTGTTTCCTCTGTCTGATGAGCACAATTTCTCTATTGTTTGTTTACATCTGAAGTCAGATTAGTGTAAAATATTACTAGTCAGCGATGTACGCAATGAAGAGGGACAGGAACTAGACACCCTACCCCACTATCTCCTGGTCTAGTTGCCTCATAAATTATGTCTTATTGGTGCCACTTATGAAGTTTGAACCTGTCTTCTGACAGTTCACTAAACAACAATAGCAACAACTACGCATTTTAATGGTTATTTAAGCTTTTTAATAGGCCTAAGCAAGACACTATTTTCAAATGTCTTGTTTTGTTGTGATGCTAAATCATGTGAAGTGTAGGCCTATCTCACATTGACGTACCAACATTTGGAAAACAGAGATTTTATTGAGAAGTGAAATAATGCATGCTAAATTACTTTATTACAATATTTGTAGGTGATGGTGGTGGGTTATGGCAGCCCTCTGATTGCAGTGTAGTGTGCAGTTTACATTTCACTGAAAACGATTTCACGGAGTGCAGTTCAAAGAGGATCCTAAAATTAGGTGTAACTCCTTCCGTATTTCCTTGTTACCCTTTCTAAAACAAATAAAGAATGTTTCCTGTAGAACAAAACGAGTGAGAGAAGGAGCGCCTGAAAACTATCGAAAGAAAAAGAAAGACATACCGGCACAATTAAACTTGGAAAATAATGTCGATACGAGTGACATTACCCCTGAAGCTGCAAATTCGTCAAAGAAATCTGTTCATATTCAGACCGATCCTAGTTCGTATTGTGTCTTGAAAAGAAGACAAATTCAATCGCTCAAGCGGATCAATCGTAGAGTGAAATGCAAAATAAAAGAACTAGCAACAAAAACAAAGACTTTAGAAAAGCGCTGCATTGAATCAGAAAATAAAATTAAATCCTTAAACATTAGAGAATTGGAAGATGCTGCAAATGAGGGTGACGTTAAGGCATCGTTCTTTATTGAACAATTACACGCGTTCGGACAAAAAAGTCATCGCTGGAGTGAGTCTACTATTAGATATTGTGTCTTATGGCGAAGCAAATCTCAGTCGGCTTATGATTTCGGAAGAAACGCATTACTTACACTTCCTAGCAGATCCACACTGAAGAGATACATTGGAACATGTACGAAAAACAACATAAAGGGATTAATATCTCAACGGCTAGCTGAACAGCGCAGTTTGCTGGGGGAAGAAGAAACACTCGGTTCGTTAATCATTGATGATATGTCAATTAAAGCAGATGTTCAATACGTGAGATGTAGTGATACTGTAGTTGGTACAGTGGATATGGACGCATTGGAGGAAAACAATGGAAGAGAAAATGTCATTGCCACTCATCTTACATGTTTTGTATTTCAAGGTCTTTCAACACACTTTGCTATTCCTGTAATTAGGATCGTCACCGACAACCGCGCGACCAATGTCAAGATGTTCTCTGAAATGTGTGGAGGACATCCTAAGCCACAAATACAGCACCCTCTTGATTCCTCAAGACCTCTGTTTTTGTCATATGATTACTGTCATATAATAAAAAAATGTCAGAAACATCTTCCTCAAGACGTCATTTCTCAATAATGGCAGTTCAATAAGTCCCAAGTACCTTAGAATGTTGCATAGTATTCAGAAGAATGAAGTCTGGAAGCCTGTCCGATTCCTTACAGAAAAACATTTAAATCCCAGTAACTTTGAAAAGATGAATGTTAAGAGAGCCGTGCAAATATTTTCTGAAGATGTCACTGCTTTTCTAATTACTTTAAAAGATCAGGGTCCAGCATTCGGAATAACAGGCTTTGAGGACTGTGAAGCAACTGTACAGTTCCTGGAAATAATGAGGACTTGGTTTAACATACATAATGTTCGGAATACCACATATCACATCCATTCTCGTGACGAGACTTGTAAGCTTTTTTTGAAGTAGATGATTCCAGACATTATTGGTTGAAAATGATTTTCCGAATTACCTTGATCTTTGGAAAAACACCTGCACAAATCCGAAAACTCAGTTTCTGAGTAAAGAGACTTACGATGCCATTACTCTGACAACTATTTTAACTACACAGTGCACTAAATATCTTATTTTATCAGGTTTTCATTTTGTACTCACAAGGAAGTTCTCCAGTGATCAAATTGAAATTCTGTTTAGTTCCATACGGAGAATGGGTGGGAGTAATGACCAGACGAATGCAGTAGTTGCTCTTCCAGGCTATTCATAAAATCCTAACTACAGGCATGATATCTGCATCTCTGAACGCTAATGCTGTTGACAATAGTACAGGAATACAGAATATACTGTCAAGAGATGTGACGCTACAATCAACAAGCACTAGTATTTCACAGAATGAAAATAATAGTAATAATTCAACTTTAATAGAAATTCTTTCCCCCACCTTACAAGACTTAGAAAATGGCACCAATAACATTGAATCCACATTAACTACAGCAACATTAGCAGTTATTGCTAGCTATTTGATACGAACTGTCAAGGACAATCTGAATTGTGAAATTTGTAAACAATTATTTGTATCTAAGGATGTCGGTATCCCTGCACTCTCTCTCTTAAAAAATCTCAACAGAGGAGGATACTTTTGTATCCTCCTCTGTTGAGATTTTTTAAGAGAAATTGAAATTGAAATTCTTGAAAATAGTGTGTGCTTTCGATTCTGCAGCAAAAATCGCTCTTCCCTACATGTACAAAGATAAAAATCCCTTAAAAAAATTAAAGATATTCTACATTCTGTCTTGATCCGAAATCCTACTGTAAAATGCGATAGTCCTACAAACGATGGTAATCACGAGTCAAAATTATGTGACCTGCTATTAAATAAATTCCTCAGACATTACATTAGTAATTTTTGTCGGAGAATGTCAGAAGAGGCAAGATGTAAGAAAACAGCACTTAACTCTAAACCAGGTATGCTCATTCTCTGACTCCCGATTACGTTCTGTAATCACGACCTTCGAATGTAGAGCGTGCTGTTCCTCGTTCGAAACTCGACGGATGATTGCGGAAGGCAGTTCAAGTACTTAGTAAACGCACGAACAGTGCGGGGATATGACACAGTCAAAACCTTCTGTAAGCAAAGCGATCATTCCGTGCAGTGTGGGAGAAAGACTATTAATTGTTTTACGTTGGGTAAAGTGTTTACTATGTTGTAAGGTACTGTCAGGAATATTACTGAGCAACAGAAAGCGACATTATACGCTCTGCCATCCAGAACATGCCGAAGTGAGAGGGAAGCTATTTTCTGTAATGTGTATTCATATACCAACATTATTATTACTATTATTATTATTGTTATTATTATTATTATTATTATTATTAGTAGTAGTAGTAGTAGTAGTAGTATTGTTAGGTCTAATACAATTATTATTATTATTATTATTATTATTATTATTATTATTATTATTATTATTAATATTATTATTATTATTATTATTATTATTATTATTATTACTGTTGTCATTTTATTCCAACAGAAATACATGTTATGATAAAATAATTTTTCAGAGGCACTGCAGTTTCAAGAATTGAAAGCACTTCATGAAAGGCCAAACATTGAAGAGAGTCGAACAATTCAGAGTCTATGTTTTGGAGCAAGTTAGCCTATGTAGTATGTTGGGAATTAGCTAAGGCACTAAAACCCTTCACGGATGGTGAACTTGTAAAGAGATGTATGGAGCCTGAACAAAATACAGTTAATTATATCTCTGTAGTGGAACAACTCAAATTTGAATTCACAGAACATAGATTTAGTAATTTTAGACTATGTAAAGTGATATTAATCTTTTTGTTAATCCTTTTATAGTAGACCTAAATTTAGTACAATCCGTGAGAGTGCAGTTTCACGATGAGTTAATTGATTTACAAAGTAACGTAGAATTGAGAACTAAATGCAGAGAATATGACTTGACAAGCATAGAAGTATTAAAAACTTAACAAAACGAAATATCCCAAGATGAGCTTATTCTCTACCACTATGTTAGCTATCTTTGCTTCGACAAACGTGTGCGAAGAATTATTTTAGAGAATGAAAGTTGCTAAATCCAAACATAGATCCCGATTAACAGATGAGCATCTTTTGAGCCAGCTGCACATTGCAGTAAATTAGTTGGAAATAGATTTCCGATTACTTGCAGAAAAGAATCCACGTGTTGAACAGACCGCAATGTATGGTGGAATATGAAAATAACATTATATATCATATAATATAACTATATTAAATATAATACACAACGTAATAACTGAATACTACAGTTTATATTCTTTCCTTTTTCAAATTCAGTTTGTTATCCATATTTGTATGAGTATGAGAGCGATGCTACGGGCGGTGCTGCAATGTAGTTGCGGAGCTCAGTCCGTACACAGTGTGTGTTATGCAGTGCAGCATCATCCATGTAATCGGAGCTTTTACAATTTTGAGCATACCTGCTCTAAACCCTTGTTAAGAAAGGTGCACAAAATATAAGCTGCAGTTGGATAATCGACAATGATGAAGTACCGGTACCACATTGTTTATATTGAAAACAAATGCATCCCGGCGCTTCAACTTATAAGGTAATCAATTGAGTATATAACATTCCGTACTATATTTGTTGCATGAACTGTTTAAATGTGATACTAAATGCATGTATAACAGTCTGACATTCATGGTTACGTTCCATATGAACCAATAGAGTTGATGATGGGTGAGTGGCGATCCTGCGGCAAAAAGTTGAACTACGACGCGGACAGTTCATTGCATTGTGTGCGTGAAGAGTGAGCAGGTCTGTTACAATATATGTAGGTCTAGATGCCAACTATGCTACCGAGGGCGACTTCACTTATTCTTGTTTCTGTTCTATCTTCACATCTGTCATTGCCATTTCCAGATCTGCTACGCATTTTCCTATAGTAGCCATAGATTGGGTTGGCCTGGGTAGCGTAGCCGGTGTAGCGCTGGCCTTCTGTGCTCGAAGTTGCGAGTTTGATCCCGGCCCAGGTCGATAGCATTTAAGTGTGTTTAAGTGCGACAGGCTCATGTCAGTAGATTTACTGGGATGTAAAACTCCTGCGGGACAAAATTCCGGCACATCGACGACGCTGATATAACCTCTGCACTTATTTATTTATTTTATTATTTATTTATTTATTTATTTATTTATTTATTTATTTATTTATTTATTTATTTATTTATTTATTTATTTAACCTGGTAGATATTTATTTATTTAACCTGGTAGAGAAAAGGCCATCAGGCCTTCTCTTCCCCTCTACCAGGGGATAACAACTACAATATTAAGAATACTTGCGAGAGTTGTTAAATAAACCATAATTTAATTTTCCATAGATTGGTCCTGAAAATAAAAATCATTGTGCGTGGAGCCCAATTCAGATAAATGGGTCCAAATGGCTTAAATCCCGCCCAGCTCATTTTATTTTCTAGTTACTTTATATTAGTTACTTTATACACTGCACGTGAACAATACTGATATATCATAATATTTCAACTACGAGAATTTTGCTTCACGTACCATGAATAATATTATCCCACAATTGCATTTTGCACTGAAACAAGACTGACACACAGGCGGTTTTTCACCTTTCAGTGTACCTGCAGTGCCTGCTGTCGTGATTTGGTGTAAAGAAGCCGCCTATCGCAATTCGCGGAATACCTTCACTTAGATAAATTTCTTATTCTGCTAAACCTCCCTTTTATCCGACTTACACACCACTGCGGGTAGGTTCACAAATTCGGACCTTCCCGAAAACGGTATCGGCGTGACGCAGGGCCACCACCGCAGAGATATCACAGAACAATCACAAGACAGCGGATAAACACCCAGTCCTGTGTTGGGAAGCACCGCTATCGATGTAGGCACAACGGCAGACAATTACTGATAATAAGCCATAAGAAAGGTTTGTATGATTTAAACATAGATTTGAACGAATAAATAGAATGAAACGTCCATAGTAAATTAAATAGCATATAAATATACTACTTATTATATGATTGGTCTATCATTTGATATTCAGAAGCTGCAAACAGGTTAAATGCTGCACACTACAGCTGATTCTCCTCTCTCTCATGCTGTGATTTGACGCTCGTAACAATCGTGGCTGTGGTAGCCACATATGTTTCATTAATTGCTTCCGCAATGTATCTACGAAACAATTTTCTTTTTAAACTTATAAAACTAACGTAACAAATAAATGCTCAGCTATTACATTTTAATTTATAGTTTGTGTATTTACTGGGTTAATCTATTAATGATTTGCTTAAGTTTCACTTCTTAAAATATTGACTAGGCTATTGCAAGCTCTTATCATCCAGTCTGCTGTCCAAAAATCTGAAAGTTAGAATTTATAAAACAGTTATATTACCGGTTCTTCTGTATGGTTGTGAAACTTGGACTCTCACTCTGAGAGAGGAACATAGGTTCAGGGTGTTTGAGAATAAGGTGCTTAGGAAAATATTTGGGGCTAAGCGGGATGAAGTTACAGGAGAATGGAGAAAGTTACACAACACAGAACTGCACGCATTGTATTCTTCACCTAACATAATTAGGAACATTAAATCCAGACGTTTGAGATGGGCAGGGCATGTAGCACGTATGGGCGAATCCAGAAATGCATATAGAGTGTTAGTTGGGAGACCGGAGGGAAAAAGACCTTTAGGGAGGCCGAGACGTAGATGGAAGGATAATATTAAAATGGATTTGAGGGAGGTGGGGTATGATGATAGAGACTGGATTAATCTTGCACAGGATAGGGACCGCTGGCGGGCTTATGTGAGGGCGGCAATGAACCTTCGGGTTCCTTAAAAGCCATTTGTAAGTAAGTATGTAAGTATTGCGTATGTTTCTACTTGCAAAAAAGCAGAACGTAGAACGAGTATAAAGTTGCACCTCATTGGATGATGGAATGCTGTAGAGGGAATGCAACGATATTGCCAACTTAATTTATTTGAAAACAACTCAGACACTTAGTAAATTATCAAGTTTTCTTGGATGTTTAAAGGAATAGGAACGTACATAAATGGAATTAACTGTCCTAATTGTACTAATTTGCTTCAAATGAATTTTCTTAGTGCAGCGCAGTGCCATTTTATTATTTTATTAGGAGCATGACGTTATTGGTACTTCTGAATGATGTCATACCGAGGGAGAATCGCAGATGTGCAGTTCGTGATTGTTTGTGACTGGTGAAATGTGTGCGTGGTTTATTTTTTGTGTTGGATAATGGAGGATATGAATAAATATACGACCTGAGAATGTCTTCTTGAGTTGAAAGGTTAGTTACACATTTTATTGTACACTGTATTTGATATTTTCTGAAGATGAGTGTTTCTTAAAATCTCACGAAAACTATGATACGGCAGAATGGTAAAGTTAGTTTCAGTATCATGTATTGCATTACTTTGCTACACAATGTAGCGTTTAAAAAATTTCGTTAGCCAGTTTTGTGTTTGTGTAAGAGTTGATAATAGTATTATGAAATACCAGTTAATTGGTCAGTTTATTGTTCCAATTTGGCTTCCTCAGCTAGCTTATGATGGAATATCCTTTGATCACGAAAATAGGGGAGCCATAATAAAATTAGGCCTATATTTTGTACCCGTTTTTATGTTGATATATTTTTAAAAGATACACATTAATACAAACGAGTTTATTATACTTTTTGTGGTTTTGGCCTACCACTCTTGTATATATTATGTAGTTAACATTCTATTTGTAAAATATAATGCAATAGTTATTCTGTTAAACGAGCGTTGAGCGACTTCCGCCGATTTTGGAATAGACACAGACGCACTTAGGTTAGGTTAGTTTAGGTTCTTATTACCCCGTCAAGATGAAGGTGAAAGCGATTGAGTGTGATTTTTTGTTTTCTATGTTGGCAGTTCAAGTGCGTCGGTGTCTATTCCAAAATTGGTGGAAGTCGCTCAACGCTCGTTTCACCTTAACCGTATCTTAGGGAGTCACCGGTGTAGCTCAGTCGGTTAAGGCGCTTGCCTGTCGGTCTGAAATTGCGTTCGGGCGCGGGTTCGATCCCCGCTTGGGCTGATTACCTGGTTTGCTTTTTCCGAGGTTTTCCCCAACCGTAATGTGAATGCAAGGTAACCTATGGCGAATCTTCAGCCTCATCTCGCCAAAATATCATCTCGCTATTACCAATCTCAACGACGCTAAATTTTATAAAAAAAAATCCATATATAACTTTGACAAGATTAGGATATTTAAATATACATTTATTATATATTCTTGGGCCTAAATTACTACTATGATTAAATATTGTAACAGTGTTGCATTTTGGTTCAAACAATCTTAAAGAGTTCATACATTTTGTTTCATAACTATGAGAATACAATTCAAAATTATTTCGATTTTTATGTATGAATTTTGTTAATACAATATAATAAATTTGTCTTACGTTAAGTACATTAAAGTCTAGAAACAAATTTTGAGATGGAAAATCAATAGGTTTATGAAGACATATTTTAATTATTTTCTTCTTTAATAAATAAAGTGGATTAAAATTGAATTTAAATGAGCTACCCCATCCTATAATTCCATACATAATTACCGATTGAAATAAAGTTAAATAGCCAATATTGTACGTAATAAACTTATTGACAAGTAATTCCTCAGTAAAACAAAATAATATACTATTTTACTTAATTTATTACAAAGATAATTAATGTGTTGGTTCCATTTTAATTGATTATCGAAAGTTATGCCTAAATACTTGACTTCAGAGGACTCTTTAATAATCAGACATTTACACTGTATAAGACAACAATAAGAATTATTTAATTATCAGAATTATGTAATCTAATGCTTAATATAATTTAATACTAAAATAACCTAGTAATTGATGCAGCGTCGTTAAATAACCAACTAAAATAAAAAAAATCTTAGTGAAGTAAAATGACGTCAAAAACTTTTTCCTTTCATTTTTAACTATGTCCTAATTGTACCTATATGCAGTGTAAAATATTACCATGGCAACTAAAACTTATGTTTAAGCAAACCCTGCATGGTATAGTCACAGTCCAGTATATACAGTCACGAAACTTGAGTTGTTAGGGTGCTAGGAGCAATAGACTGTGCCGCTAGGCCTACTAGTTCGCATTGTCTGTAATGAGGCGATATTAGCGACCCTAGAGGTTAGCAACTATCTATGGATGCATATTTACTACGTATTGAGCTTCGTGACTGTATTTCAACAAACAAGGTAGGTCTACAATAAAAATGTAAGGAATAAGTTTTTGATACCGCTGTATTTCGTTCAACCGTACTAAGCGTCATTTCTCGAAATGCAAGGTTTATTTCATATTGAATTGTTTCATTCATTTTGTGTTCTGCCCAAGGGCAGGTCTTTTACTGCAAACCCAGCTTTCTCCAATCTTTCATATTTTCTGTCTTCCTCTTTCTCTCCTCATGTGATCCATATATTTTAATGTCGTATATTATTTGATATCTCCTTCTGCTCCGAACTCTTCTCCTGTTCACCATTCCTTCCAGTGCATCCTTCAGTAGGCAGTTTCTCCTCAGCCAGTGACCCAACCAATTCCTTTTCCTGTTTCTGATCAGTTTCAGCATCATTCTTTCTTCACCCACTCTTTCCAACACAGTTTAAAGTCCTAGTACACCCGAAGTATTTGAAGCTGTCCATTTGCTCTACTGACTGTCTCATTTAGAATTTGCAAGTTTAACTTCTTTACTTTTCTTCCTATGATCATGGTCTTCGTCTTATTTGCATTTATCTTCATCCCATACTACTCACAGCTGTCACTTAGCTATTGAAGTTTTTATTTTTTGTTTTATTGGGTTATTTTACGACGCTGTATCGACATTAAGGTTATTTAGCGTCTGAACGAAATGAAGGTGAAATGAGTCCGGGGTCCAGCACCGAAAGTTACCAAGAATTTGCTCGTATTAGGTTGAGGGAAAACCCCGAAAAAACCTCAATCAGGTAACTTGCCCCGACCGGCATACGAACCCGGGCCACCTGATTTCGCGGCCAGACGCGCTGCCCGTTACTCCACAGGTGTGGACTGAACTGTTTATTCATTAATTATGTACATATTTAAATTGTACCTTTTGGTCAGTATTTTACACTCATTATGAAAAATATTTACTTAGATTTGGTGCTCAAGTGTTTGTTACGAGATAGTTACCCTTAATAAAGCTCCATTAAGGCCACCATATGTCCGTAGAAAAGTAGGATTGCTTTCGAGCCTCAGTGTCCTGCGTTCATAAAACCTTTGACGGTACAGCCAAGTTTTCCGACGCCCATTGTAAACCTGAAGTTCTTATGAATAGAAACCAGGTTTTCGTACATACAGTCTATTCTATAGAGAACTAGAACATATTGACAGTTAAACGGCTTCAAGGTGTCACCCTGGCAACCGCTGAAACCAGCCACCCAAAGTCCATGCTGACATGTCGCTACTTTTTCACATTAGCGCGTGATAGCCAGCTGTTTTGTTCGGAAGAATCGAATCATCGTTACTGTTTTACAGCAAGTATTGATGTTCTGTCATGGCTATTCTTCTCGTAGTTATTTTGTGTTGATGGAGGTGAATTATTTTGAGTTTAGTTTTAAATTTAATTTAGCTGTGTGAGTATTTCTAACGCGATTTATAGTGTTCGTACATTTATAAAATGTCGCAAGGCAGTAAGCCTTTACTCCCTCAGTTAACGGCAGTTTCACAGAACAAACTTTTACTTAATTACAATAATGATCCGAGGCACCACAGCCCATTGAGAACCACGACCGACCAGCCGACTGCTGGCCTCACGTCCACATGCCGAAGAAGAGGTGGACGATCATCCAACCAGAATAGAGGTATCGTGTAGTTAATACGATGATCTCCCAGCCGTTATAGCTGGCTTTCGTAATTACTTAATTATATTTGGGAAAATAAATATTACCTGCGTGAAATTTTAAAGTCAGTCTCCTTATTTTGAATTGCTTAATTTTATTATCTACCTTGTAGAATTGTCAGAAATAGCATCACTTTCAACTTTTGCCATATTTACGTCATCAGGATAAACTGAAGTAGGCCTGATTCCGCGTCATTATTAGGCCTACTGATACTAGACTAATATCTGAAAGCCAACGGCGTAGCTCGGTCGCTTAAGGCGATTTCCTGCCGATCCGGAGTTGCGCTCGGGCGCGGGTTCGATTCCCGCTTGGTCTGATTACCTGGTTGCGTTTTTTCCGAGGTTTTCCCCAACCCTAAGGCAAATGTCGTATAACCTATGGCGAACCCTCGGCCTCATCTCGCCAATTATTATTTCGCTATCACCAATCCCATCGACGCTAAATAATCTCGTTGTTGATACAACGTCGTTAAATAACGAAGTGAAAAAATTATCTGAAACTCTTAGTTCGGGTAAACCACACACCCCACTATTTTTCTGTACTGTTTACTACACTGTGACATTCTGATTTATGTAGGCCTAACACTTCTGTAAATTACGAAACATTATTAGCTGATCAGAGATTGTCCGTGCATCTCTCCTTGGTAACTGTAAATTTATTAGCAGGAATTCTTGATTACGGTTTATATCATAGGCAAAGGCTATATTGGTTACACACTATGTATCATATTGGCATTTACTCATACTATATTATTATTATTATTATTATTATTATTATTATTATTATTATAGTCAGATTCCGTATGATACAAATTATTACGAGATTGTCAGTTGATCAGTTCCGCCCAGTGAACTCTGTGTATATCAAACACGAGGCACTACTCAATGCTTTAAAAGCGTGACGCGAATTCTTCTAACAGAGTTTTTTTCCTTGTCTCTTTTGCTGTAAATGTTACGTTATACAATATCAGTTTATTGTAATCTTCAAAATTATTTGCGGAACTCCAAACTGTTAATGTTTTCTATATAATGTCAATGGAAGTTACCAAGTTATCAGCCTTGGAGTAAATGAAATCACAAAAATATTAAATAGGCCTACCGGTAGACCTACGAAGAAAAACAACATGGTTTCTAATGAAATAGTGTCTACGAAACCTAGCGACGTCGAATTTGACTCCCAGCAAACTTTAAATGAACTGGGTGTCATTTTCGTATTCTTTTTAGTACCGTACTATGTTGTCCTCAGGGAAAGACCTGGCATAGAGTTTATACGAGATTCTTTATGTAAAAATACTGTATATAGAAAAGATAATAGCGTACGCAGGAATTCTTTTAAAGAGCAAGGGTTTATATATTGTTCTTCCTCTGACACATATCGTCAAGTGAAATCTACTGCCTGATAATAGATAGGCTGTAGGCCTACTGTACATATAAGATAGAACTCAATCAGAGGTATATAAACTATAGGAGGGTTAACAATGTAATTTTTTTGTTTACAGTTATTTACATTGCCATGTTAATGCCATTGATACTAATTTGAGGACAAGTAAGATTTCAGGGTCAATTAATTTTGGCCAAAATAGCGCAGAGGTAGTTCCATTCGTACTCCGCTAATACAACTCTATTGTTTTACAGATGCTTCTTCAGGCTTACCAACATAACTAAGCGTGACATTACGAAAGTTCCACGCTAGAGTACACTGGATTTTTTAAAGTTATGTTTTGTTAGATTACTAGCTTTGAATAGATTACATTAGGTTTGGTTAGTTTAGATATTTCTGTATTATTGCGTTACCACGTTAAGGTACAAGGTAATTTACATTCTTGGTTTCTAGTCGAGTCATATATATTATAAAAAAAGAGAGAAAATCTTCCGACTCCAATTTCACACCGAAAATGAGGGTCTAAATTTGCTGTGAAAGTGGTGGCTGGCGGAGAGGAATTTGAGACAGGTTAGGTTAGGTTAGCTTTTCATATGCTTTGAATTTACGAATCTGTGACAGGCCAGGTTAGTTTAGACCAGCGGTCGTCAGCACAGAGCACCCTGGGGCTAGCGTCTCTTACCCGCGGAGAACACACTGCACCATGGTGCACTCGTAGCTGCTAGCGGGTATGCTCTCTACCTCTTCCTGCTGCACGACGGTGCACACGGGACGACTCCGCTTACCCTTTACACATTTCAGCGACCATTGGTTTAGACTTTTGCTATGACTTACGTGTTGCATGACTCGTAACTCCGAAAATCAAAATTTTAAAAGAGAAGCAAAAAACTATCTATATACCCAGGCTTTTAGGTATTCTTAACGAAACACTGCTATGTTGCAATAAAATCAGTCTTCATAATGATGAGGTATGTGATTTTATATTGCTGTTTCATTATGAGCCTGATTGCCGTACCTCTACCAGGTTAAATAAATAAATATTAAATACACATACTCACCTTCATTATGACGCACTTCTCATTTGAAACGTAATTTACTACACTCTCGAACAATTCTGTTTTTCTCCTAATAAGTATCGCTATGAAATGCATATATATCCAACTATATTTCCACAAAAAAAAAAAAAACCCTTACAAATTCCTCGTCTTTCACTTCAAAAATCACCAGAAGTACCTGTGCTGATTTCTCCTTAATTTTTATTAGCAATAATCTACCTGAAAATTGGCATTAGCCGTTACGTTATGTCCCCCGCCAGGAAATTAAAAAAAATAGGCGTTTTTGTTACGTATACAATCCAAATTAGGATTGAGACATGAAGTGTATTATTTAAAGGCATACAGTTACAGACACAGCCGTCTCTCTCCTTTTATAATACACGTCAAATATTGTGGACACATTAGTTAAAAAAATATGTACCTACAGGTCTCAAGTGAGTTTTAAGTGATTTAATATGTTTTCAAATAATATTTTTGTTTATTTTAGTGAAATATTTTATAAAATTTATGAGACAAAGTAAATATGGAATAATGTTTTATATTTATTAGGATAAATTACGTAGCCCTACAGCCACTGCTTATTGTTATTGAACACAGTTGATCCACAGTCTAGTATATACAGTCGCGAAGCTCAATTCGTAGCAAATATGCAAACATTCGGTAGTTGCTCACCACTAGGATCGCTAATATCGCCTCATTACAGGCAATGCAAAATAGTTCCGTCACAGTCGATTGTTTCTAGCACCCTCAAAACTCAATCTTCGCGACTGTATATAGTAGACTGTGGTTGATCCTTAAAATCTTTGATACAGATAGGTAGACATCTTTGTCTGGCCATTACACTGTTATTGTAGAATAGCATCTCTGTGAAACAGGCAAGGTACGACAGCCACTCTTACAGAATGTTTTTACCCACTGTTATCAGATGTATAATAATAAGTTACAACTAAATTTTCTTAGGAATGAATTTGTCAGTGTTTCTATCTTCGACATTATTATTACTTACTTACAAATGGCTTTCAAGGAACCCGGAGATTCATTGCCGCCCTCGCATAAGTCCGCTATCAATCCCTATATTCTGCAAGATTAATTTAATCTTTATCATCATATCCCACCTCCCTCAAATTCATTTTAATATTTTCCTCTCATCTACGTCTCGGTCTCCCCAAAGGTCTTTTTCCCTCCGGCTTCCCACTAACACTCTGTATGCATTTCTGGATTCGCCCATACGTGCTACATGCCCTGCCCATCTCAAACGTCTGGATTTAATGTTCCTAATTACGTCAGTTGACGAATAAAATGGGTGCAGCTCTACGTTGTATAACTTTCTCCATTCTCCTGTAACTTCATCCCTCTTAGCCCTAAATATTTTCCTAAGAATCTTATTCTCAAATATCCTTAATCTCTATTTCTCTCTCAAAGTGAGAGTCCAAGTTTCACAACCATACAAGAGAACGAGTAATATAACTTTTATAAATTCTAAGATTTTTTTGAAAGCAGATTAGATGACAAAAGCTTCTCAACCGAATAATAACAGGGATTTCCCATATTTATTCTGTTTGTAATTTCCTCTCGAGTGTCATTTATGTCTTACTTATTTATTATTTATTATTGTTAATATGATTTATTATTATTGTTATTTTTATTATTATTATTATTATTATTATTATTATTATTATTATTATTATTATTATTATGCAAAACACACTAGTTCTGTGTAATTCGCTTGCCTATTCCAGTAGTGGGATATCTACTCTTCATAGGTTGGCAGAGTTAGAAAGGCGGCCTAATGTGTCCGAAATTTGTTGTCGCGTAGCAATGTGCATGCTGTACGAATTTTTCCTATTTAAGAAACGAAATAATTTGGGAGGAAGGATCGCCACACAGCGCCTTTCATTGGTTATTATTTTCATATTTAATGATTAAATGATATTTTTCATATGCTGCGATGGCGCTTACAAATATTCAAGTTTCATTTTATTTACTATTGATAATGTCTGTTCAACAAAATGTTTAAATAGTACAAAAATAAAAACTAACCAAATTAAATTATAACATACTTGAATTGATAGTCATGATAAAACCAATACGTAAGAAAATTAACTAAAAATAGCGTCAATATCGATAGTAGAGATCTGAGATGTACTATTTCAGTTTTGGGGGGCTCTGACGGCGCCAAGGTACTACTTTTCAAGGTCTGGCAGCGCCAGGGCACTTTTCGGATTTTCTATTACCGTAAGATTTTGCAATTATATTAAAAAGTCATGTTTTATTCATATTTAAGTTAAACAATTTCAAAGTAGGGTAAACTACAACTTTATCTAAATTTGAACTCGTGCATTTCCTTCTGACATTCCACAAGTATTCCTGGGGAAATGATTGTGGTGGCGGTGGTGTTGGTGGTAGTGGTGGTGGTGGTGGTGGTGGTGGTGGTGGTGGTGGTGGTACTACGGAAATTCGAAATTGCAGAGCCAGGGAACTTTTTTGTTTAGAAACACACCATTGGTGAAGCCTACATTTTGAGTTTCATTTAAAATTAAAATTCATTGTGAGTTTTTGTTACACTGTTTTTCGAATGTACACTATTAATTTTTTATTTGGTTGTTTAACTATTGTATATCAATTACTGGGTTATTTGGCGTCGATGGAATTGGTGATAGCGAGATGGTATCTGGTGAGATGAGGTCGAGGATTCACCATGTATTACCTGACATTCGTCTTACGATTGGGAATAACCTTGGAAAAACCCGAACGAGGTAATCAGCCCAATGCTGGAATCGAACCCAAGTCAGAACGCAAACTCGGATGACTAGACAAACGCGCTATTGCCTGAGCTACGCCGCTGTCTGGCATTAAATTTGATGGTCACAATTTAACAATGAAGTTACTACCCTCCTTGTCTTCTAATATTTAGACTCCTAGGCCTACTGCAATACTTCAATATTTTCAGTAGGCCTATATATTTTTTTCGTTGCTGACATAAATTCAAGGGAGAGTAAGAAGACTGAGGAAGCAGACAGACACTGTAGTTTTTTATAGGCTGAGTAGCGTAATGTTTTCAAGCCGCTTGTATACTACACAGCTCTCTAATTGGTTGAAATGCCTGTGCTTCGTAACTCGAGAACGGCTGTGTGGGACAGTACAATGCGATGTTGAAACATTCATGTGAATTCTGAAAGCTAAAAACAGAGAAATGCCAAAATGTAATGCTAGCTTTTTAATGATGATGATGATGATGATGATGATAATAATAATAATAATAATAATAATAATAATAATAATAATTCTGATTTTGTTTATTGCTCAGAATATTATAGAACAGATAAGCACAGGATGGTCTAAAATCTGAGGGATGACAAATTTAAAAAATGGTATTGAAAGTCATTAAATATGTTGTTACTGTTGTTATGTATATTGTATTCTATCTTCATAATAATAATAATAATAATAATAATAATAATAATAATAATAATCGACAGATAATGGAGAAAAAAATGAGAGTATAAGGGTACAGTGCATCAGTTATTCATAGATTTCAAAAAGGCATATGAATCGGTTAAGAGAGAAGTTTTATATGATATTCTTACTGAATTTGGTATTCCCAGGCATTTAGTTCGATTGATTAAAATGTGTCTCAGTGAAACGTACAGCAAAGTTCGTATAGGTCAGTTTCTGTCAGATGCGTTTCCAATTCACTGTGGGCTAAAGCAAGGTGATGCACTATCACCTTTACTTTTTAACTTTGCTCTAGAGTATGCTATTAGGAAAGTCCAGGACAACAGAGAGAGTTTGGAATTGAACGGGTTACATCAGCTGCTTGTCTATGCGGATGTCGTGAATATGTTAGGAGAAAATCCATAATCGATTAGGGAAAACACGGGAATTTTACTGGAAGCAAGTAAAGAGATAGGTTTGGAAGTAAATTCCGAAAAGACAAAGTATATGATTATGTCTCGTGAAGATTATATAGTACGAAATGGAAATATAAAAATTGGAAATTATCTTTTGAAAATGTGGAGAAGTTCAAATATCTTGGAGCAACAGTAACAAATATAAATGATACTCGGGAGGAAATTAAACATAGAATAAATATGGGAAATGCCTGTTATTATTCGGTTGAGAAGCTTTTATCATCCAGTCTGCTGTCAAAAAATCTGAAAGTTAGAATTTATAGAACGGTTGTGAAACTTGGACTGTCACTTTGAGAGAGGAACATAGGTTAAGGGTGTTTGAGAATAAGGTGCTTAGGAAAATATTTGGGACTAAGAGGAATGAAGTTACAGGAGAATGGAGAAAGTTACACAACACAGAATTTCACGCATTGTATTCTTCACGTGACATAATTAGGAACATTAAATCCAGACGTTTGAGATGGGCAGGGCATGTAGCACGTATGGGCGAATCCAGAAATGCATATAAAGTGTTATTTCGGAGGCCGGAGGGAAATTATTAGTTCCTTGAATTTAAATTTTTCTTGTCTTATTAAATTAAATCATGCGTAAATTCAAAATGTCCCTCGCGGAGCTATAATTTAAATTCTATTTTCAATTTTTTGTGAAGGATTTACATTCCGTGACGAATAAAACTACGCATTGATTTTAAAAATTGAGCACTGGTGAAGAACATAAATATTTTCATTTGTGATATATTGTTTCCGTTTACTTTCCGTATTTTTTAAGTTAAAAATTCATTACACGAAAAGTATTTAAACAAGAGCCAATTCCATGCACAGTTTCGTGTATTTGTATAGAGATATTCATGCAAATTGGAGCATATGGAAACCACTATGGACCATTTGTATGATGAAAGATGGCGTTTTGAGAAAATGCAGTTTATTAAAAAATGTTGATTTTTCTTTTCACATTCAGTGTTAATTCCCTAGCACCATTGCTTTCCCCTTCTTCTTGGCTTCCTCCTTCCTCGGGTAAATGAAAAGCACGGGACCGCCATTTCGTAGCGCTATAGCAAGACTTATGGCTTCTGTTGCATTCAAACAAGTAAAATACGATCATTCGGTCCAGAGAGCATCCGATTTTGGTGCAAAGATAACTCGTTTGGCGTATTTCTTAATGGTAATTACGAAATGGCATTCCTGTGCCTAATATTTGAATATGAGAGTAAACAAATAAATATATTACTTACAATTGGGGAAAAGTGGCCGTTTCATATTTTAAACCTCTTCACCTCTTAAAAAATAACCGCCAGATCTTTAAAACTGGCGGATGAAGGCTAACCATTGACCAAAAACTTATAGAAATATGTAAAGTCATCATTTATCTTAAAAAAAAAAAAAAAAAAAAAAAAAAAAAAAAAAAAAAAAAAAAAAAAAAAAAAAAAACATTTTTTTTCCAGTTTGGCCAAAAATTCAGTCCTAGTGTCCATTCATGTTGATGTTAATGTTGACTGCAACAATAATCAAATATCACAATACGTTTTTCAATACATACAGTAGAACCCCGATTATCCGTCACCCTATTAACCGATTGTTGGATTATCCATCTGTCATTCTCTCCTTTTTTTTCTTACAGAAAAAATATTGAGTACTGCAGAATACATTAGTACGTATTTTTTTAATAGATAGTGATATTACAAGCCTTTGCCCTTACACATTATGATCTATTGTTCGAGTGACCTATTTAATTTCTCTGCAAAACGTCTTTCAGTAGTGCCAAAAGAATGTATGTTGTTTTAAGTATCGAAGAGAAGTGCAATATAATTGAGTGGTTTTGGAAAAGAGCAACTGTGGTTCATCTCACATCGAAATACGAGATTGGAGTTACAACTGTGCGAGATTTAATAAAAAACAAGGATAAAGTGTATAAATTACTTCAATCTATAACATGATACCTATACTTTTCCTATCTTTCCACGGAAATCCATCATAGAAAGTTTCCTTGACCCTTAGAAACCAGTCGCTAATTTATTCATTCATAGTGTTCTGTCGCTGCAAACCCAGCATTCTCTAGTCTTCCCTATTTTCTGCCTTCCTCTTAGTCTTCGCATATGATCCATACTTAACGCCTTCTATTATTTGATATCTTCTGCTCCGAAATCTTCCGTTCACCATTCCTTCCAGTGAATCCTTCAGTAGGCCTAGGCAGTTTCTTCTCAGTCATTGACCCAGCCAATTCCTATTTCTCTTCCTGATCAGTTTCAGCATTATTCTTTCTTCACTCACTCTTTCCAACAGAGCTATTATATTTAAAAGTTCTAATCCAGTATCTAATGTGTTAAAACACATGACCACAGAGAAAATTATGAAACTGAATTATGCAACACTTAATTTATGAAAGACTTCCATGGTACGGATTATCCGATTTTTTCGATTAACCGTTCAGCCCACCCCCTTTATTACCACGGATAATAGAGGTCCTTATTTCCTTTAAAGCGTCCCCTTTTTCAACCTCTTTTCTTTCTACCGAATAACCATATTACAACTCTCGGAATGTCTTTCCCCGTTATAGCTCCTTCTTATGTAATACCGGTACTATAAAGCAGTGACAACGAAGTCTCCTTCATGCGTTGATGGGAGAATGATTTCTCCCTTTCTTGGTGTTAATTTCTAATTTTGTCGAATCCATGGAAGCGCAACCCACGTACAAAGATATCAAAATCATAGCACTGTGTCTCAGCTCCAACAAGTTGATTATTATTAATGTTATAGACTTTACACGCCCATTTATTGTACCATAACTCGTTTGAAAAAAACCTGATGAGATCTCTGGTAGGAATTATGGTATCTGACCTTCAAAAGGTATCTCTAGCTGTCTCTGCAATCGATATCTTTGTGCTTATTGGCATGCATTCATGCCACTTTACGCAACTTGTATGGGCATGTAAACCGTAGTAATTTGTAAACTTACTATACACTTATTTGTTAAAATATACGTAGCAGAAAGGATTCAAATTCAGCGAATCTATTATGACTAGGGATATACCTGGTAAGGTTTATCTTGTCTTAGTAGCAATAAAACCAAGTCCCTTCAAATGAGGGTGGAGATTATAGGAGGGTTGTAAATTTTCAGTATTCCTTTCAAAATCTTGTTATTGTACAGGCTACCGGAACTCAGTTTCTTGAAAGACAAGCTCAGTGACGGAACTACACAGTACGAAGAGAGATATTTTGTAATTTTATTTTGCGCTATAGAATGTATCAACTGGTCCCTTCCGCCACTGGATGGATGGACGGCATCGCTCCATTCACCCATCGCCATAACAATACAGACGAAGTAAGACATATCTCCTTTCTCTCTCTTTTCACAGTGAGACAAGATACATCTCACAGACTCAAGGATTTTGATGAAATTGCATCTTTTTTCTAGTAAGCCAGAAACATAGCCGCTTTAGTATTTGTATGTCATGTGATAAACTGAGTGTTTTAAGGCATATTTGTTAGGGCATTTTTTTTTCATTTTTTGCCTGTTTCAACTCATAAGAGCATCTTTTGTGTTATTCGGACATTTTTGAGGCATTTTCATTTAATTTTGGCCACAAATCCCCATTATTAATATAAAATGTTCATTTCCTTCGATATTTTGTCTAAATATTTTGTCCATTAATACCCTTTATTTTTTACTTGGTTGTTTAACGACGCTCTATCAGCTACGAGGATATTTAGCTTCGATGGAGTTGGTGATATGATATTTGGCGAGATGAGACCGAGGATTCGCCATAGATTACCTGACATTTGCCTTACGGTTGGGAAAAATCTCGGAAAAAAAACCAACCAGATAATCAGCCCCAGCGGGAATCGAACCCGCGCCCGGGCAAAACTCCGGATCGGCAGGCAATTAACCGACCGAGCTACGCCGGTGGCTAATACCCATTATTTTGTATAATATTTTAATCGTTTTTCTACAGAAATATTGCCCTTTTAACGTAGTACACCCCATGTAATGGATCAGTCCAACCATCCCTTCAATATAGACTCCTCTATAACTGCTAATTCCGTATAAGAGTGGCCTTGTGATAGGCTACATGGAAACAACATCAGGTAAAATAATTAATTAAAGTGCACCACTTAGAAAAAATTATGCAAAATTAAATAAACTTAAATGTTGTTACTAAAATTTAATTTAATTACTAGTATAAATATTAAGTAGCACTTTTCCTACTAAGCCAATTTTAGAATGTAATTTTTAGGGCATTTTTTTTTAGATTTTTAGGTCATAAATGCATTGTTTTCAGTACATTTTTTATGATTTATAGGTCATCAAAGTCCTAGCCCCAATTATGACGCTCACAGAGATCACTTCTTTGATTTGCCCTCAGATAGCTTAAGGAACATCTTTGTTCCGTACTGACCACAAGATTATACACCCCTACTACTTTTAAACACAGCAAATTCGCTTGCATCGCGGTTAATAGTCACGTGAGCTCATCCTAGATTTTTGGACACTAACCGAAGTACCGATCAAGATTATTACGGTATTGAGGACGGAACTAACTGAAGGGCTCAGTCCTTTGAGAGACTTTGAATGTGATGATAAAGAATAAAATTATTTATGTGTAGAATGTCTTCATTTCAATTTAAGGTTTAAACTTAGACCTTCATGAGAGCAAATAGCGAGAGAAAGGTTACGTGGCGGTAGCAGGACGCCGAGTCTTCACTTACAAAAATATTAGATATGACACAGGATAAAATAATTCAGACGTTATATAACAAATATGAGTTCAAAGGGTAACTGATTATTAGTAACAATAGTTTAAAAATAAATTTCAGAAAAGTTACTTTCTGAAATGTGTCTGTCATGAAGAGCAAGTACGGAGTGGCTTTGAGGATGGAGAACGCATTTCCGAACACAACGGCCGAGAATAGGGCTATACTACACGAACGTTAAAAATATTGCGTTGACAGGCGTTGGTAACGCATGAAAAATGTATAAACTACATGTTGCGTTAGGGACGCTGTGTTTGGTTTCAGAACTGCAAAGCATGTTATACAATTTGCATATGTAGCTCTGCTATGTGTTCAATTTATATGTATGTCTCAAAATAAGAGGAAAAGGAGATGGTGAATTCATCCCGCAAACATAAGAGACTTTCGGCAGGAAAGTTTTATTACTGCATTTGAAAATCAGCGACAGTATTCCGACAAGTTTTTTCTCTATTACAGAACGTCAATAAAAAGTTTTGATGATCTTTAGAATTTAATTTCTCATAAAATTAGGAAAATTGATACTGTAATGAGAAAATCAATTTATCCTGTCGAATAGCTGGTTGTAACATTGAGGTAAGTAATAAAATTTGCCTTAATTTGTAATGATTATATTTTTATTTTGTGCATAATATGTTGAAAAATAAGAACATTACAAGCTGCAGAAATCAGTACTGACTGAAATTAACAATGAATTCAGAATCATTTGAACCATCGGCAATAACACTCAACGGCGACATATCTGACAATTGGGACATTCTTGATGTTGCCCGCTGCTCGACAAGCAGGTTTCTGAACACTTCAGAAACTTTGAAACGGGCTTCAATTGCAAGCTCTGGAGGTAAATTGTCCATGATTTTGAAAAATGATAATAGGAAAGCTTTGTTTACATCCTTGTCATTCTCTCTGTCTTGTCTTTGTATGGCCACGCTCTCTGATAATATATTTGTAATATCCCTTGTTACAGTTACTAGAATATTTTCAGATTTTTCTTTTCTTCCTGTCCCTGTCGAGCGAAGAGATGGTCCCGATTTTGTTTGGGTATCGTTTACATTACTCTCATGACCCGAAGTAGCCTGAGAAATAATACCATCCGGTATGTCTTCTTGCTTAGGTGGAGATATATTCGAAATGGTTTCATTCTCACCAAGAGTAGGTAGTAAAAAACTGCATTTGCTTGACAATATCCAGTCTTTTGTTGACGTTGCGTTGGTGACGCACATGTAGTATGAATACGTTTGCAAAAGATGGCGTTGCCAACGCAGACCTCTGCGATGAAACTTCTCAACGTCGAAGCAACGCAACCAAACGCAACATTTTTAACGCTTGTGCAGTATAGTCTTGCAATTATATAAGCGATTATATTACCAAAAAACCAAGTTCCTATAAAAGAACGTTGTCAACTCAACGTTTTTAACGTTCGTGTAGTATAGCCCTTAGAGTATCGTCGTAAGCCAGTGATGTCAAAGCAAGCGCATTTTTCTGACCTACGTCGTGCGCGGGTATCAAGCGCTAGGTATGCTAGGAGGAATAAACAGCCTGTTGGATTAAGAAAACAGTGGTGCACAAACTTCAAACGGAACGTGAAATTTTATGTCGTTGTTTTGATACAGCTTCTTTCTGTTTGTTATTTTATATATTGTCTGTAAAACAAAAGTACTAACACCTATTTCTTAGCCTAATATTGCAGTTGTGTTTTAAACGTTAATAACATAGTAAAAAGTAAAGAAGGAATATTCACACAAATTCCATAATAACTACAACTATACTGTACTAAGTGAATTAAACACATAATTTATAAAGACAGTTTTATCCCAAAGAAAGACACTGAATATGACATGATAAGTTGAAATTGATATTGATGGTATCTTTAGCCTTATAAACGTAATCAAAACAATATTATAGTACAAAGCAAAGTTGCCTAGGTATATGTTTTAACTGTAACTAATATTACACAATGAAGCTCTTATCGCATTATGCTTTTAGGTGATATTGGTGCGCAACTTTCTGTTATCAGAATATTAAATTAACTTGAAATCTGCTGAAGCTATAGAGCTGACGTTTTACCAACATATATGCACATATCTTTTGTTTGTGACGTAAAAGTAATTGCTTTCTTAATTCATTTCCTTACAAACATTTTCCATGCGAATATTTTCAACTATTTAAATACACTATCTTCAGTAATACGTATTTACGATATATTAGATTTACGAAAACATTGTTTTAGTACTTTTAAGGCTACTAAACAAAGATATCCGAAAATTTCACTTTTCTGTAAAAAAAGTTGAGAAAATATTCCTTTTGAATAAAAAAGCAAACTTGTGAAAAATGAGCATTAAAATTAAAACTTACATTCTTATAATGCACTTATACTTCTTAGACAAATCTAAAAATTAACATGGATACAGTTTTAATAAGTTCTCTTCCCTTTACCCATTGAATCTTTGCTGGCCATCCCTGTATATAGCTCGACCAAGCGGCATATACTACCTCTTCGTCTGTCTCTTTCCTTTCCTGGGCTCTAAAGCGCGCGCTTGCTCCTATGGGCATCACTTGACATCACTGTCGTAAGCGATGATTTATATCCGTTCCATGGGATTGGGTTGTTGTCCCTTGATTTCTACGTAGAACTAGCCTACGCCTTTTTCCTCACTAGGTAGGGGGGGAATATTTGGGAATGGACTGTCATATAAAAAAATACAACACCCTTGTTGTTAGGATGGGTATTTTCAGGGACTAGAGGGCGTGGTCTGTCGTTGTGGTTTTTGTTGTTCTCCTTGTCTTCCCTCTATTCTCGCATTCCGCTTCCGTACTCTTCTTTACTTCTCCTCGTACTCTTTGAATTCCCACCCTTTTCTTTATCTTCTCCCTGTACTTTCACATTTCCTTTATTCTTCTTTAACTTATTCTCCTGTACTTTTCTTTGTTCTTCTTGCTTTCTTCTTTTGCCCCTTGTATTTCCACTCTCTCTGTCTCTCCCTTGTTCTCTTTTCTTCTTCCTCTACTTCTCCCATTCCTTTCGTTCTTCCTTCTTTTTCTTCTTGTATTCTCTGTATTTCCTTTGTTCTCTCTATCATCTTTTTTTTCTCCTTGTATTCTCCCTGTACTTCTAGCATTCCTTTACTTCTCCTTTTTCGCCTTGCATTGTCTATGTTTGTCCTTCTCTTGCAAGATGTAGTAACAATAATTCAGAGTATGATATTCACATTCTGCAATTTACTGATTGGAAACAATTTTCTGAAATAGACCGCCTCGGAACTACTAAGAGTTGCCAGATAGGTTTTTAATAGCTTGTAATAATAATTGGAATAATAACAATAATAATAACAATAATAATAATAATAATAATAATAATAATAATAATAATATAAAAATTGGAGATTTATCCTTCGAAGAGGTGGAAAAATTCAAATATCTTGGAGCAACAGTAACAAATATAAATGACACTCAGGAGGAAATTAAACTCAGAATAAATATGGGAAGTGCCTGTTATTATTCGGTTGAGAAGCTTTTGTCATCTAGTCTGCTGTCAAAAAAATCTGAAAGTTAGAATTTGTAAAACAGTTATATTACCGGTTGTTCTATATGGTTGTGAAGCTTGGACTCTCACTTTCAGAGAGGAACAGAGATTAAGGGTGTTTGAGAATAAGGTTCTTAGGAAAATATTTGGGGCTAAGAGGGATGAAGTTACAGGAGAATGGAGAAAGTTACACAATGCAGAGCTGCACGCATTGTATTCTTCACCTGACATACTGTAATTAGGAACATTAAATCCAGTCGCTTGAGATGAGTAGGGCATGTAGCACGTATGGGCGAATCCAGAAATGCATATAGAGTGTTAGTTGGAGGCCGGCGGGAAAAATACCTTTGGGGAGGCCGAGACGTAGATGGGAAGATAATATTAAAATGGATTTGAGGGAGGTGGGATATGATGTTAGAGACTGGATAAATCTTGCTCAGGATAGAGATCAATGGCGGGCTTATGTGAGAACGGCAATGAACCTCCGGGTTCCTTAAAAGCCAATAAGTAAGTAAGTAAGTAAGTAAGTAATAATAATAATAATAATAATAATAATAATAATAATAATAATAATAATAATAATAATAACAATAATAACATTGAAACACAGCGAACATTTTGGGGATCTTTCCAGAGTCCAGTTCTCTTGATGAAATTTAATTCATTTGAATATCGTATGTGAAATTCTCAGCACCTTTATAAGAATACTAGTGGCTTGTGCAACAAATGCTCCAAATTTAGTTAATTATACTGTAAGTTCAAATAAAAGTTTTTCATATTTATTTTCCAGAAAGATTACCAGGTATTTTGAAATGTATTTGCTTCCATAATGATGATGATGTAACATTTAAAGCAACATAATAACTCAATAATCCTGTCTAAAATATCTCTTTTAAAAACCTTCCTCTTTAATTTTTTGTACTAAATACTTTTTCTTGAACATATCTATCTTCAGTTCTTTGAGTTCTCCTTACAACAAAATAAATGATATGCTTGGCAGCTATCTCAGATCTAATCGATTAAATCAAATGAATATGAAAATAATTTTGATAAGATGCGGCTAAAATAGAAAGAATGACTCAATTTACTAATGCCTCTTCCATATTACTGCACTACATCCTAGAAAAATTAGAGAATCACACATATAAGTATCTACACAGCCCAGCCATTAAATATATCAAAAAGACCCACACCACGTCAGTAATAACTGTAAAAATATTTAATTTTTAATAGCAATATTGTTATGTTACGTAAGTTTTGTAGTTTTCAGTAACTCTCTGTAAATTATAGAACTAATTTAAGATATTCTCTACGCCTTCTTATATAAAACCAAAAGGGTTCACTTTCATATCATCGATATATCAATAGCATTAGTGACAAATACATCATGGCATAAACTGTGATAATATTCAAATTTTAATGTAATAATGTCATCAAACCTTCTTAAGTTTTGTAGTTTCTAAAATCCAATACACAGATGCACTCAGAAAATTAAGCACCAGAGAATCAGACCTGTAAATTATTTTTAGTAAGTCTTGAGATGTTCTAAAAAAATTACACAAATGAAGATCGACATAGCTATTGGAATTATGGTGTCAGAGAATCTGAGCTCTAAATATGTCAGCAATCCTGCAGAACATAGCCTTCGTGTAATATTGTTTATTGTAGTGTGTGTGTTTTGTTTTATTCTGAAAAGCCATTAGTTCTCAAAACTGACGACATACGGATTTTGGAAAATAGGAAAATTATTTAGGAAAATTGACATTTCACTGAAAACTACTATTTTTCTGAAAAATTTTGGGTTCCAAGCTTCAAAATGAGGGGTCATTTATTAAAATCGGTTCAGCCGTTTTTCCGTAATTTTCATTACTATTTCAAATTATATATATATATATATATATATATATATATATAGATTATTACAATCATTGTGATTCATGTTTCAAGACTACTTACAAGAGAGAAGAAGATGAAGGATGTTATAATGTAATAAGACTTGAAAATGAACGTCTAGATTTATTTGTTCATTGATGTGATTATTATACAGGGACATCACTTTATTTTTACCAACATTTTTAACATTAACCTGGCTATACTCGGAAACACTGTTGCCCCCTTCCATTACAGGAGTTTGATGTTACTAGTGCAATATGTAAACA
The DNA here is from genome assembly GCF_040183065.1 of Periplaneta americana. Lineage (NCBI taxonomy): Eukaryota > Metazoa > Arthropoda > Insecta > Blattodea > Blattidae > Periplaneta > Periplaneta americana. The sequence goes on along the minus strand of NC_091125.1, from coordinate 10,576,163 downwards.
AATCATTTTACTAGCTATAGGAGGAGAGAAAAGTAGTGTATCCATTTATGTTGTAGGGAAATACGATATTACGATTTTCAGTTTGATTATCACTTTTACGGAATTTATCAAAATACAGTAGAGTAGTAACATTTTTTTTTCTAAAAACTCAACTTTTCAGGCGGGTATGTTCGTTATGTAATGTCTACTTTATTTAGCATATTAATTATTGATGTTAACATACAATATAGAGAGTGCATTTAAATTGAGGGGGTCATAAGTAAAGGGCTGTAAGTGCACTTGTTACTTTTGAGAAAATGGGGATTAAATATTTAAGCTTTCGTAAAACCGGTGAAATTTTTATTTAAATTTTAATGTGTGATGCGATTAAAATATCCCTTTGCCACTAAAATTTTAGATACTTTAGCTTACACTGGATGCACTTAACTCATGTTATTACAAATGTCACTAGCATTCCTTTGCTTCTAGCCACCTCAATTCAAAATAAGCTAATATGAATTTTTAAACAAGTTACTGAAAATGGTTGCCGTTCATTACAATGCAGGCTTCAATTCTTTACGCATATTATTAAAAACATTTTGAATCATATCCTCTGAAATTGAATTTATCGTTTCTTCAATATAATTTTTAGTACGATATTATTAATATAGGTTCTTTCTTCTATAGAAAACGCAACCATATTTCTGAAACACACTATACACTGCAGTGTTTACTTCACTGCTTGAAGACTTCGAACGCAACAGCGGCCGTAAGTTTGTGTGTCTGACGGGAGCAAGGACATTAGTGAAGGGGTGAGAGTGAAGTACATTCAGAAATGCAGGTACAATAAAAATGCAAGTAAAAATAAAATGATGTCCCTGTATTATTTCATTATTATTTTCATAATATGATGATGATAATAATAATAATAATAATAATAATATGATAATAATAATAATAATAATAATAATAATAATAATAATAATAATAATAAGGCTAATATAAGATATACTCTTTTGTTGCAAGTGATAATGTCGACGTCTACAGTAAGTTTACATTATTTAAGTATTAATGGGGTATGCCTTCCGCCGATGAATTTATAACACGAAAAGAATACAACTTGTCCAAACCCATTGGCACAACTCTTCACAATTCATGGTCGGTATATGGCAGCGATGGGGAAAAGTAGCACAGTGTGTTCCCTTCCCCTCAATCATAGTTGAACCCCTCCCACTGCTAGCTAGCAGACTACTCAATCCTGTATCTAGTTCCGTCCAAATCGCGACAACTCTATCACGAGTCTGCGAGTATCAGTGGTGAATCATGTCCCACAGCAAAGTAAAAAGATACACTTACAAAGACGAATGGTGCTCCTCGAAATAACAAAGCATTGTGTTCGTTGTGCAACAGGGAGGTATTCTGCTCCTTGTTTAATGTGTTCCGGCATTTTAAATCCCTCCATGAACAGAATTATAGTGAGAAGAATTTGGCAGATAAATATATGAATTTGTATTTTTATCGTTTTAACATTGTTATAACAGAAATCCTGATATTACAGTATCGTGACGGTTTTGTGTAGACGTTTTACAGATTAAACGCTAATTTATGTCCTTTTCAAATAGGACCAGAAATTGAAAGAATTAAAACATTCATTAAAAACTAAAGATGAGCCATTTTCAGTTTGTTTAGCAACAAACATACTTCGTGTTAGTTATCTTTTCTCAAAACATACAGTAGAAAAATTTAGATGTTCTCGGAAGGGAGTAACAACTTCGGCCCCAGGTGTTATAACATGATAATAGCTAAATTCCTAAATATACAATTTGCTAATGCCGCTTATTTAAAAAAATCAATTAAAATTGCTGTTAATAGAGAAAATTGAAAGATCAATTATTGTAATATGTGTTTTTCTCTTCATCTCTTTTTTTTACTTTTTACTCTGTTATTTAATAAAAACGTCTTAACATTATGTGGAATACTCCCTGAGCACGAGTATGTCACTTACTCTTTCTGGGGATGCTAGAGTGTTTTATGTTTAAAAAATCAATGTGTATCTTTGTTCTGGCAATAAAGTATTATTATTATTATTATTATTATTATTATTATTATTATTATTATCATTATTATTATATTGCTGTTTCATTTGTAACATTATTTATATATTTGTTAATTATTCGTGCTATCAGTTAATCTGTTGCAAGAAAAGTATTTGCATTCTATCTACTTTGTTCATTACTCATTCGATCTGTTTACCGAATGAAGTAACACAATTATTATTTTCGTTCTATTTATGTAAATACATTTTAATTGCTCAAATATAAACGCTTGTTTCGTCCTATTAACATCCTATTAGTTTAGGTCAGGAGTATAACAACACAACTATTACATCACGTTTCTACTGGGTTATGCCACTGCACAGCTTTGGACTCGCCTTCTAAACGAAATACGCCTGACCTTGCTGTTTTAGATGTGGAGTGAGTAAGTTGCTGATTATGTTCGTTCCCCCCTTTTCCCCATTGCTGGTATATGGGATTTTTTTTCCTTCTTGTTCACTGCCTAACTATGCGTTTGTGCGATAACACATAATATGCATTAATTTACAATCAAATTAAGATCAGTTATGCAGATTTTGGAGTAGAAATATCTCAATGTGTTAACAATCATAATATACTTTGAAATTACAAATACGAATTCAGCACGAACTGCGTTTCCAAATGCAACTATAATTATTCATTACATTTTAAACCGTTTTCCTGAAGAAGGGCGTATAGGTCTATCCGCCTTTCTTTGGGCAAAGCTCTAAATTGCAACTACACCAAAAAAAAAAAAAAAATGCAACAATTTTCACTTCCGAAATCACCGGAAGTTCTTCAGCTCTATTTTCACCAATCCTACCTTTCCCTTGTATCTTTAAAATTACCGAATAAAATTTTAATAACTTAATTAGGTAATTATTACAAAACGGAAATAAAAAAAATAATAAAATAGGGAGAGTTAACATTGATAGTGGACGATCTTCGAGTGCCATTTACTATTCAAATTTATTTTAATTTTTTTAAATAAGAATTATTTTTCGTAAGTCATGTGCAGTGTTTGAGACCAAAAAACCGATCTCCTATAGCGTGAATTTGTCCGAGTCCACTTTGGGCAGCGCCTGGTACACACGTCTAGGGAAAGGATCTTATTTTCCACCTAATTTACCCCTTGTCCATATGTATGGCTGTAGTCGTATGCATACGACTATTTTGACTATTGTATGAGGTGTAGTAAAGGCTAATTAGCATTTACCGGTCTCTGATTGGGTTAAAAATCCTAATAGAACTGATATTTAAACATTGTGGTGAATTTCGTTGAAGTCTGGAGTGTCTAATTAGTCAAACCCATTCTCCTCATCTCCACATTGGAGCCCTTGGAATCTTTTAAGGTGAGAAATTGAGAGAGTGGTGTGCGGAAGCAACGGGAAGCTACCACATTTATCTTACCTGAAGAAATTGCAAACATAATATGTGAGTCTTTCCATGGTAAAAAGAAAACAGGGAAAATTGGAGGATGCTGGGTTTGCAATGAAAGACCTGCCCTTGAGCAAAACGCTATGAATGAATGTACGAGGTACGACCGAACACTATGTCGTACGGAATTTTATATTTCTGTGATAATTGTTGTAGGTGTTGACTGAAATGTGTTTGTGACGTACTGTGTACAACAAAAGTAAGGTGAGAAATGGAGCCTACGACAATTGTATGCTGAAGTACGATAATTTTCATAAGTTGGTACGACAGTTACGTTTCCTTAGGCCGACACCTTTGATAGTATTAGAAGTTGATGATACCTATTCAAGAAGATGAGATCATACTCAGATTATATTTTCACCATCACACTGAAAAGACGACGATTTAATTTATGAATTTGTTTCGCTTTTATAGAGTATAACAAGGCTTTTGATGATAGATTTCACTGTAATATATTATGGAAATAAGGGATAAATCGTGGGATCCCGTCTCAATTAGTGTTATACGAAGCCTTTACTAAAGAATTGAAATATTGGTTTAAAATTCCGAATGGTAAAAGTGGATGATAGAAATACAACAGTGAGTTAGACAAAGATGTCTTTTTTGACAAAAAACTGGCTCACAGTTCTACCATCTATCCCAAGATGAGGAACCCGAATCACGTACGTGAAGTGGGCAGGCATTGGATACACACACGGACACAGTCACACACACAATCTTTAACGTAGGCTATATTTGGACAAAACATATGTTTAACGAAGACTTAATATTTTATTCATAGTGTAATACATTTTACAGTTTGCAAATTATCAAGTGATAATTATTTGTAATAAAATGATTGACAAAACAATTTATCGATTGAATATAGTAGTCAGTGATTTTAATATGAAGATATTAGCAAAAACAGGACATTTATTTTATCTGATCGAAAGTGTTACAGGTTAAAATTGAATTGCATAATGAAATATTGAAACAATTAGTTACTTTCAAATTCTTATGGTATATCGTAACTAACGAAAATAATTCGGATATTGAAAACAAAATAAAGATATTGTTTAATAGATTTTATGCTCGACCATGCCGAAATGTAGTAATTAAACACCTGGTAGCAGCCCTTTAATGGACCTCATTAAAGTACACCCATTCATTAAAGTTCAGGTTTTCCACCAATGAGAAAGCAATATGAAAGCGCAAGTATCGATTATTCTCGGATATGCAATCTAAAGACAACTAGCGAAACGTCACGGAGGCTGGAAATCCAATACTGTCGCAGAAGGTTATGTTCTGTTACTATAATAATTAGCGTTAATTATAAATAATGTTCAAATAAATTCAATTTGTCATCTCGTTTTTCAATGCCTAATCAATTTCCAGGTTATATCAAGATTAATGTTCATTTTACTCTCTAGATTATATCAAGGTCAATGACATTTGTTCCTCGGAAAAAATCAATACTTTCGCGTCTGCACACATCTCACAATTTACGAGATATTGCACAAGGTCACTTCCGCTCTCCAGTCAGATAAGAATAATATGAATACTTATGAATATTTTCAAGTTAGAAATATGGTCAAGCATAAACGTCGTATGAAACTTTCCTATAATGGTAATTAAGACGCTCTTATGAAAATTATGAAACTCGCTTGCGCTAGTTTCATAAACATACTCGCGTCTTAATTACTACCATTATAGGCTCGTTGCATAATGTGCTATTACGGAACAAGACGACGTACTTTGGGCAGATTAGATAGTAAATAATTATTACAGAGTGATGGTTCTACCAGCAGTGAGAGCTGATATTGGAGAAGCATAAAAAATGTAAAACTGCAGCCAGGAAAGGAAGCCGTTAAAATACTTTGCGGGTTACAAATTGCTGGACAAAAAATTAAGACATAAGAAATTCTTTAAAAAATGTTAATTTTAATTCAAAACATAAAATATGACTGCATGTCAGGAACAAGTAGATATTACAAAAATAGAGATGCACACAGTGTAACAACTCAGTAACTTGGGTTGCCTAAAATAATAGGTGCTTTTGAAAAGCATACATATTGAGTCTAAACTCCCAGATTCATACTGCTTCGGCAGGGGATTTATTGAGGTTATTACTTCGCTCGCAGTAGAACACTAGTATCGCAAATAACACCACTACGTAGACACCAATCCACAGAGTAGGAAGCAGGTGCACATTCAAGACCGCTTTCTCATCAATGTTACGAGAGATATCATAAACGACCAGATTATTGAGCCTATTTTATCGATGGAAACAGTAACGGCCCACTGTATTCGGCCTTTCTGACCCAGCATTTTGGTGTGTTACTCGATTATGTCTCTCTTAATATGTGACCGAGTATTATCTTCCAAATCGATGGTCAACCAGCTCACGGTAAAAGACCACCTGTTCAAACTTTTTAAATAGAAACTAACATTGTCGGTGGATTGGTCTTAACATTCCTTTACACGAGTGGCCACCAACATCTCCGGATTTCGTGCACATGAATTTCTCTTTTCTGGGGCAAAATGGGTTATAATATTTACGGAATTCTACTCGAAAATAGGGATCATATTGTGGTAAGAATTGGGTAAGCAAGTGAAAATATCTCTCCCTTTATGCTGTCGAGGGTGCAAGAAAACGTTGTGAGACATTTGGTGCTTTGTGCAAAACAGCAGGGTAGTTATTTTAAATATATTGTGTAAATAAAAGGTACACAATAACGAAATTGTGTATCCAATGCCTACGCACTTCACTTGTGTGATTCAGGTTCCACATATTGCGCATAGATGGCAGGACTGTGATCAATTTTCAAATTGTACACAACTTCGGCGGGCCACGCTATGTATGATGTGTAACTGTGGACAATTTTGTTGTGTACTAGGGTATAATGTAAGTGTTCATGTCAGTGCCGTGTAGGGAATGAGTGATGATGGTGATGGAGATGAAGAAAAGAGAAGGGAAAACTGGTATCGGCACGTAGCCTACTCCTGTCGAATAGCATCAAGGCCGCCAGATTTAATGTCCCCGTGCGACGGACGAATTACTATCAACAGTAGCCTTCTCGTCGTATGCGCTGCGGAGAGATTTGGGATTTAAGCCAGGCTTATTGGTGCACAGTCTAGTGCAGCGGTCGGCAAGCGGCAGTTTATGTCAGACTTTTGCAGGATAGACAAGTAGTTGTAACTGGCGATCAGCATGTCTGTTTTAAACGTAAATAGTGCATCAAAACGAATAATTGCAGAAGAATGGGAAGAGAAATTATTTTCTTCTGCACAGGAAGAAAATTTAATACGTTTATGTTCTAAACTATTTAAAGGGTTTCATATTAGCACCATAAAGAGGCATTATACAAAACTCCATTGCCACTTGTACTTTTCCATAATATTAATACTGATTAAGAAAGAGCGTTGCCGAATATAATGTTTTGTTATTATAAAATTTTTAAACTTTGCAAAAAAGCCTAAATGAGGGGAAAAATTGCTCAGATTAAAAACTTTCCCGAACATTCACTACAATTCAAAATATATACTCCTTATACCATTTTGTGCTAGGTTTATTTCAATGTTTGGCTCGACATATATATGTGAGCAATTTTTTTAAAAAATGAAACCCGTTAAAATGTAAAGCTCGCTTCCGACTGACGGATCCACATTCATTTGAGCAATTACAAATTACAACTTATGATGGAGAACCAGATTTCACCGTAGTTCGGTTAATTATTTCCAGACTATACGGCCGAGGTTCAGTCCTCTTCTAACCCCAGCCTACTGCTTTCTACCACAGCTTGTCTTGCAAGACGGGCTGCGTTTCATTTGACATCACCTACGTTATAGTAAAGGCAGAAGAAATAGACGCGATTTTGGTCTTGTGCGGAAACGACTCACTCCACACTTTCTCTAGTGGTTTATGATCTGAACGAAGAGACCTTCCTGTAGCTGCGTTCGAATGCTAGTTGTTGACAAGTGCTCGTCTATGATTTTACTGTGTTATAGCTTGACCGAAAAAATATATCATAATAACATAATAAATACTCATAATAAACAGTATTTTTAAATACTAATCACCCAAGTAATCACTATCATATCTCAGTCGAGCCCTGATATCAGAAGTCATACTAAAGGCGTTATTTATCAAGTTTGTTGTTTATTGAAAGAACGTAAAGTTTCTGAGGACATTAAAAGTGTCTATCATCAACACAGACAGCCACTACCAAGGCGTGTGGTGTTTCTCTGCGATCGGTTAAGAGAACCTGTGCAGAACGATTTTTTAGTCATACTTATCGTGTCATTTGTTTTTGTTTAGCTAAGCCATTCTTAAGTGTTCTTCTAATACATAAGTATTTTTATTACGAAACTCGTTCATGTTACAATAACGTGTACATTTTCTACATACAGTAAAAATATATATATATTTTTTGCACCTTAATTGTTGATTTCCTCATGATTCACAAAGTTGATAACTGTATAAACATTATTATTCAGTAGTTACTGTTTCAATACAATATTCTGAAAACACATAAAAACAAACTACTGATTGTGTGAACGCTGAATATTTGATTTCTAGTATTAGGTTTACATTACATGATAATAATTAGGTATTAAAATATGAAATATTATAAATGATAATATCATCTAAAGTCTGATTAGTGCAATATGTTACTATTCAGCGATGTATGCAATGGATGGGGAAAGAGATCTGGCCACCATAACCCATTATCTCCTGGCTTAGTTACCTCATTAGTGATGCCTCATTGTTGTCACTTATGAGTTTGAGACTTGTGTTCGGACAGTCGACTAAAGAAAACAACAATATTCAGTAAATCAGGTAGGCCTATTTATAATTGCTAGACATCACGTTATTATTTTATTTGTTCTTTTAAGTTTTCCTATAGTGCAAAACGTGTGAATGGAGGAGTAAGTTATTTGGGACAGGACCATACACCAAGCAGGTTCTGAGGGGTGTAGGAGTCGGGGTAGTGAATGAGGGGTTCGCCATACCCGCCTATTTCTTCTGCCCCTAGTATAACATTTGCCGACGGCTGGTCTAGGGGTAAAAAGTTGTACGCTGTCACCTTCCCTAGTCCGGAGGTACAAATTTTAGAGGAAAATTTCTGACCCGCCGGAAATAGAATCCGCGCCGGCTAGTCTGGAGGCAAATGCGTTATCACAGAGCTAAGTCGGCGAAATCACAAAAATTGTTTATTCAGCTTACGTTTTTCCATATGTCGTGATTCGAAGCTTTCGTCTTTAGACTAGATCGTTCCGCTGCACACCAGAAGCAGTGAAGTTGCCGACTCATCAGGGGTTTGGACTGTAAATCTGCTTTCCCGAAGCACCTACAGCAGGTATGCTCATTCCCTGACTCGCGATTACGTTCTGTAATCACAACCATCCAATGTAGAGCGTGCTGCTCCTCATTCGAAGCTCGACGGATGACTGCGGAAGGCAGTTCAAGTACTTAGTAAACGCACGAAGAGTGCGGGACAATGACAGTCAAAACCTTCTGTAAGCATACGACCATTCCGTACAGTTTGAGAGGAAGACTGTTTTTGTTCTGCGTTCGGTGAAAACGTAAAGTGGTTACTATATTGTAAGGTACTATCAGGAATACTATTGATCAACATAAAACGACATTATAGACTCTGCCATCCAGAACATGCCGAAGTGACAGGGAAGCTGTTTTCTATAATATGTATTCATATACCAACATTATTATTATTATTATTATTATTATTATTATTATCATTATTATTATTATTATTATTATTATTATTATTATTATTGTTATTATGGTGATTTTATTCCAGCATAAATACATATTTAGGTAAAATTATTTTTCAGGGGTGCAACGTGCAATACAGCTTCAAGAATTGAAAGCATTTCATGAAAGGCTAAACATTTAAGAGAGTCGAATAATTCATAGTCAATGTTTAGGAGCAAGTTATGTAGTATGTCGTGAATTAGCTAAGGCACTAAAACCTTTCACGGTTGGTGAACTTGTAGAGAGATGTATGGTGCCTGAACAAAGTATAGTTAATTATATATCTGTACTGCAACAGCTCAAATGTGAATTCACATAACATAGATTTATTGATTTTAGACGTGATATTAATCTTTTTGTTGATTCTTTCATAGCAAATTTAGTACAATCCGCAATTCCAGTACGAGTTAATTGATTTACAAAGTAACGTAGAATTCAGAACTAAATGCAAAGAATATGACTTGATAAGCATAGCATTATTAAAAAATAAACAAAACGAAATATCCCAAGATGAGCTTATTCGCTGCCACTATGTTAGCTACCTTCGCCTCCACATACGTGTGCGAACAATTATTTTAGAGAATGAAAGTTGCTAAATCCAAACATAGATCCCTATCAACAGATGAGCATCATTTGAGCCAGCTGCGCATTGCAGTAAATTCGTTGGAAATAGATTTCCGATTACTTGCAGAGAAGAATCCACATGTTGAATAGACGGCAATAATGGTGGAATATGAAAATAACATTAACTATGATATAATATCATAACTATATTAAATATAATAAATAATGTAATGACTGAAAATTACAGTTTATACGTTTTCCTTTTTCAAATTCAGTTCATTATGCGTATTTCTAAGAGTGTAAGAACTATGCTACGGTCGGTGCTGCAATGTAGTTGCGGAGCCCAGTCCGTACACAGTGTGTGTTATGCAGTGCAGCATCATCCGTGTAATCGGGGCTTTTACAATTTTGAACATACCTGACCTACAGTATTACAGTACTTCATGCAACACAACTAAAAGTGCTGTATTTATAGGTCATTCGGTGTCTCGTGAAACCTCCTTGGGCGTGAGGGGAAGGAAAAAGAGGACTGAGAAGCAGAATGATAGATAATGCAAAACTCCGAGAGCTAACCATAAGTGGAGAATTAGGCCTACCTATAAAATCCTACTAAGAATCATTTGCAGTCCACCACAACCGTCATGTTATTTGATAAGTGTGCTGAGTGACCCGGAACATTAGATTTAGAAACACAATCACTGTCTATTTTTGATGAAGCTTTGATAGACTCAATTTCATGGAAACATTGGATAGCTACAGACAAAACAACATTAGAAAGCCTGGAAACATCTAGAGATGAATTTATAAATGTGTTAATTGGAAAGTTAGAAAGGCAGAGGCATTCAAGGAACATTCATTTATTGCGAGGGAAAAGAGAATGTTTTATAAAGAAACAAACATTAATGTAAAGCATTAGGATTTTCTAGTTACACTAGACTTCTCTGAAAATTATGCTTTCATTATTCAATATTAAGTACCTGGTTTCCATTGGAACAACAATAAGGCAACGGTATATTCTTTTGTTGTTTATCATATGAACTATGACACTGAGAAATGTGACTCTTTTATAGTTATATCCGATTGCCTGAAACATGATACTGTTGCAGTCCACCTCTTTCGAAAGCAATTAATTTTTTGAAACAGAAGCAAGCTTATGACAAGGTGGAGAAAATATTCTATTGCAGTGATGGTGCTCCTTCTCAATATAAAAACAGAAAGAACTTTATCAATCTCTATTACCATGAAGAAGAGTTTGGCATAAAGGCAGAGTGGCACTTCTTTGCTACTTCTCATGGAAAGGGACGTGTGACGGAATTGGAGGAACAATAAAACGACAGGCAGCCAGAGCCGTCTTCAACGTCCAATTCATAACCAAATCACCACTCCGTTTGAATTATTTCAGTGGTCAGCAGCGAATTTGACCACAGTAACATTCTGCTACGTCAGCTAAGAAGCTGGTGCTCAAATTCGAACGCACAGTACAAGGGACTTTGTCGACACATGCCTGCATTCCTGTCTGCAAGTCAAAACTTGTGACAAAAACATATTCTTCTACAGAAGGGGGCGTGGAAATTCACTGCAAAAAATGACATTTGATGAGTAAATTTTTGGATGCAGTCTTCTTTCTTTTGTCATTTTACTCCTATGTTTATGAAAACCTGTGATATAGTTAGCTGCTAGACGACACTTCTCGTGTTTGTCTCCTGGCCATGCTTGCCTCAGCTAGCTCCCGCCTCACAGTCAGCTGGTTAGTTCACGCGCGTACTATTTATTTTCTTTATTTGATATTTTCAGTACTTTCTTATCAACGTGCCGCCAGTAAAAAATATGTTTATTTGTACTTTCAATGAGGAATCTAATCATATATTTTAAAAATATTTTTCCGCGTACAAAGGCGTCATAATAAGGAAAAATCTAAATTTCTCCACTTCCATAAAAAGTAAGAAAATCTGTTTATATGTCAATATAAATTTTAACTTCTCAGCACTGAAATAAACACCATGATTTTGATCATTCGGTGAAAGGATTTCGGAGCTACAACAGTTCAAAGTTCCTAATTTAAAGAGTTATTATATAACTATAACAAAACTATTTCCTGAATTCGTTCCGATCCGTTAGTTTAAAAAAACTGTATCAATATTCTTAGTAAACATAAAGTTATTATTTTTCTTCAACGATTGTCAGTCATCAGCATCCACAGACGAATTTCTGTTTTCCATTCAATATTATGTTAAAACATGCTATATGCCAGTTAAGCTGAAACTGGCAATATAAATGTAACATTTAGTCCTTCACATTGTCGAACACATCCCACAATGAATAACTGTGTCTCGCACTATATGCAAGGCCAGTTGCCTGCAGGTCTTACTTTACGTTTACATGGTGCTAATATGTCGCTGTTTATAGTAGTTTTGATTACAGATTATGAAGATTCAGTATTTTATGTTTACAATACTATGTCATCAATAAAATTCACTTTCACGAGGATGACCAAAGTTAATCTTGTTCCGCTTAATTCGCGTTTCGGCCCACTGCACTGTGGACCGGTCTCCTTAGGAACTCTCTGTACACATGCGAGTGAGGGAAAATATTTTATTCACTGACAGTTCTTTTAGTGGGTTATTTTACGATGATATATCAACATTTTACATTATTTAGCGTCTGAATGAAATGAAGGTGATGATGCCGGTGAAATGAGTCCGGGGTTCAGCACTGATAGTTACCCTGCATTTGCTCATTTTGGGTTGAGGGAAAACCCGGGAAGAAACCTCAACCAGGCAATTTGTCCCGACCGGGAATCGAACCCGGGGTACCTGGTTTCGCGATCGTCGTTCTAACCCTTATTCTACAAGTGCACTGACAATATGTCTTCATGATTTTAATCATATTACTGAGGTAAATATGTAGTACATTATTTATGAAATTTGTTGGAACATTGAACAGGATTAGAATTGAAAGCTGTTTTTGAAGGAAGAGTGCGCTTGGGGTATTATTTCAGTTATGTGATATTAAGTTTATAAAATGTTTATGTTGTAATATGTTGCAATTGGGGAGGCACACTACTTACACATTGGATGACCGAAGTAAATGTCCAGTGTCACTACCTAAGGGAGATCATGCCATTGGAAATAATGAGAGGATTGACCCAGGCTTAGTACCACTAAGGAATAAAATAAAAGCAGAAAAATTGTTGGATATAAAAAGTTGTTGCAACAAAGATCAGTGTGAGGAGGATAAAATAGTGGAGTGTGAGTGTATGCAAGAAGAACCTCGCTTATCAATGATCTGAGACTGAACTAAACTGAACAATGACAGTTAAATTATAATAAATGAAATTGTCATCCTATGTTGCTTGCTAAAACATGTAAACATAATTTAATAATCGTCTTTAAATTTAACTTTGTATTTGTATAAGAGTCTTTGGAAAGGAATGTGGCCACAATTTTAAAATATCCACTTAAATGAGTGTTTTGAATATATGTTTGTAACAAAACCATTTCAGTCCGTAATTTCGGAACAAAACGAATTAAATCCATGATTTTCAAAACATCATATATAAATATTAAGCTTGAATATTTTTTTTGATTTTGCGCAATAGTACTACCTAATTTTGTGTACAATTCTAATTACGTTATTGCTTTCAAAATTTTTAATTTATCAGAAGTGTTGGAGCTTTTAGTTTTTCGACTCTCCTGAAAAGTTTTGATTTGTGGACACAAAGTGTTTTGATTCCTAGCGCCTCTTATTTAATCGAGGTCTTCTACTACAATAATATAAAAAAATTACTAAACGTCATTGCATGATGATTAATAAGAGCTACAATATTTAGGCCTATATAAAACAGAGATTATGCTGTCTGCCAGTATCATTGCTTACCTTGTGGAAGATTAAATTCGCCAACACATTTAAAAATAATCACATAACATTACATTCACCAACTTAAGAGGGTGTTTTGACATATTGCATGCACATAGTACTCTTCCCAGTGTTCATATTTTATCTGAACGACAGGGCAGCAAGATATAAATGAAGTGGAGAAAGTTCTTCAAATAATTGAAGGCAGTCTCACTACTAGCTCTAGAAGAGTTGGTGCCAAACACGAGGTCAAGGAGGTGATTCTGGAATTCTATTATTGCTAATGACCGATTGATTCCACACATTTTGTTTATAGATGAATCAACACTTAATAATAACGGAATCAATATCGTGCGAAACTATCACCTATGAGCAGATGGAAATTCTTACGCTACTGTCGGCAGTAGTTTTCAGTGTCATTTCGCAGTTAACGTGTGATGTGATAGTCTTGATAATGATGGCAATTCTATTGGTCCAGCTATTTTAGACAATAGTCTTAACGGAGCACTGTATCCTGAGTTCCTGAAAAAAAAAGTGTTACCAGCATACTTGGAGGATGTTCCTTTAGCAAAACGAGCTGGTATATACTTTCAACAAGATGGATCCCCTGCACATTCCAACCGGCCAATGATCTGTTACCTCAGCGAAACCTATCCTGGACATTGGATCAGTCACGCTGGTGCCATTTCTTGACCACCGCGGTCACCCGAACTTACAGCATTACAGTATTGTTTGTGGAGTTGATTAAAGACCGTTCTTTACAAGCGCAAAGTGGAAACAATGGAGCATTTTATTGCGTGCATTTTAAATGCTTGTGGTCACATTAAGGGATGTTTGAACCAGCAACACGGCATCGAGCTGCAAAGTGCACAGTGGTTGACGGTTGAATTTTTGAAGATGTTCCGTATAGAGAGAAATGGATACTTATGCACAAAATAGCCTCCAAGTAACGATATTTTAATTAACAATCACCTGCAATGTTCCCGTTCCTCATGGTTTCGATTAGTTTTCTCCAAAAAGTTGAGAATAAGATGTATGTTCATATAATATGTTTCTCTTACAATCGCCCATAATTACTCTCATCAGTCAACGTATGGCCCTTTTTTCCTTAATCATTGTAATTATATGCAGAGTGTCTCAGGAAAAATGTAAAATAATTCAGGACAATGTAGTTTTGGTTAAACTGCATCGATTTAACCCGATATACCTATGTCCGAAGGCTAACGGTTGGGGAGAAGTACTGGAACATCTTGCGGTTCCGTGTACTATACTTGACTTGTTATTAATATCATTTGCACACGACACTATCTGGGTACCGCAAGGCCTTGCAACTGAATACACGTTCACTTAACATTTAATTCTGTTGAGTTGTGTCTATTTATGTTTCTGTTGTTGTGGTTTGTTTACATTGCTTTAAATTCTTCAGTAGACGGGATTATAATTGAGTACATTGCTGTTGCAATATTGCAGTGCTGTGTTTTGTTTCAGTCTTGCGATGTCATTTGTGTATTCGCATAGTTAATATGTAGACATGCTTTTTGTGTATGGATTTAGTGTATTGGCTGCTGTTGACCAGAGACGACGTTTTCCCAACCGAATGGTTCCATCCAGTGGCGTATGCTGTACCTGGAGTTTGGGTGTTCTGTCAAAAATTTATAATTGGTCTATAGTCGCACGAGTTCAGTAGAAAATTGAAATTCATTAACTACTCGTCACTACGTGAGTAAATAAACCATCTGCTGTTCTATCAGCACTAACGTCTACAAAGCCCAAGAATCTTTCATAGACATAGCGGAGAACTGTAGATAGTTGAGATTTGTTCTCAGTATCAGAAGTTTCATAAAGTATTATAAGTATAAATGAAACTGAGGTAATTTTATTCTCTATTTCTTCTTTTTCTACATCAGTAAAGCTTTTATGGTATCATTTTGAATCAATGGAGAAGTTCCTGGAAACATTATGGACGAATTTATATAGTTTTATAAAAGTAAACCATATTTTTTTAACACATTCAAAATTTCTAAAAAATTCCTTTCGTTCAAAGAACTATGATTCGTCATGTCCCCGTAGAGGGAGCTCCTGTTTACTAGAAGACAAATAGCGTCAATGATTAGTATTAATACAGCTCTATTTTCTTTACCTCTTCGTTGTATTTATTGATATCAGTTCTTCGTTGATCATCAAGTAAAGTATCAATTTACTGGAATAATTTCAAGGAAAAAATTATTCCGGAGCCGGGTATCGATCTCGGGACCCTTCGCTTAGCGTACGAATGCTCTACCGACTGAGCTACCCCAGGAACCATACACGAACCGTCACAATTCTTCTCCTTATATCTACACAACTCATCCCCATTTAAATTGTGTGGATATAAAGGAAAGAATTGTGACGGTGTCGTGTATGGTTCCTGGGGTAACTCAGTCGTGCGTTAAGCGAAAGGTCCCGGGATCGATACTCGGCCCCGGAACAATTTTTCCTTTGAAAGTATTCAAGCCTACTTCACAGGAGCTTCTTTCTACCTGAAAGTCAGATTTGCATATCAATTCACTGTTTGCAGGAAACATTGTACGTGAGTTTGAGATTTTGAATTTTTTGCTGTGCACTACACAAGTGATTTAAGTCAGCAAATCCATACTTACTGCAAACCTCATTTTTGTTAGAAGACAATAAGAATGGCCAGCAAAATAACCTGTTTTAAATTTCACAATCTCCTAACCATTCTACATCTTCATATTGTGAAATAGAAAAATGTCTAGTGTATTGTCCGATTTTTTATATTGTTGCACTAAATTCGGAAGTGGCGGGGTAGGTCTACCCCTATTCAATATTATGTAATTATTTCTCTTCTAGTGGGGGAGAAGAGAATGATTATTGCAAAATATTATTTACAGTATACATAAATTTCTTAGTGCTATTAACATTAAATAAGCAATTTAAATTGTTCACCTGCGCTGGCACACAACTATGAACTCTAATAAAATATAAACACAGTAAATTCACTCTCACAAGCAGTCAAACACAATATTTTATTAGGCTACAATTGACAAGTTGAGCTGCCTGTATACAGGACGACCTGTGAGCTTGAAAGAAGCGAGTATCCCCTCCACTCCACCGTATGCACGCAGAGAATTATAGCAGTAACTCTCAACCGGGGATGTTCTATTGTACGGTCAGGACAACCAGACCAGACCTCATTCCACTTCATCCGGCAGAGCGTAGCCGTTCTGGGGATTGTGTGCACACTCAACCAGCAGGCATTTAAAATATTTAAATGGTAATAAATTAAAATTAGTCTTGAACTATATACGTGAACTTCCAATGAGATTACCATGCATTAAATTGTGATAAATTAAAATTGTTGTTACTTTTTATAAAAGAATTTAAAAAATTCGATTATCGAATTTGCAGGGTCCAGTACACACCTTGAACACCCGCAATATACGCCCCTGGTTCCATCTAACCGTATGTTGTCCCGTATTTATCGGACGTTATCTGAAACTGGCAAGCTACAAAGTTTTTCATTGAGGTCGGAAAGAAAACGGGTACCTGACATGAATTTACGGGGAAACAGACCGCAAATGGTACAACGGAGTTCACGGCTGAGCACCGGTAGAATAGCTTCAACTACTGGAGTGAGTCGTTCGCGTTTATGGCGAATCCTGCAGCTGTAGTACAGTTCATGGAATCCATAAGAAGGCCAACCTTAGTAATTTGTCTTGTATAATTCTTTATTTTCTTACTGAGTTACCACTTAATATGAAACAAATTTATTGGAAGAGCACAAGATGCAGCATTTTGAATCGTGTATCATATTACAATGTTCTCAATCATAGGATGTTTATAATGCCTATCTCCATTTAAAATATCCTCAATCAATAATGTCCAAGTCGTTACATTTCGGACATAAGTATGTCAGGTTAATGGGCGATATACAGGCTTGAGAGTGGAGCAGAAATGGTGGCTGCCCGGCGTGGCATGATGGTTGGCTGGAGGAGCAGAAATGGTGGCTGCCCGGCGTGGCATGATGGTGGGCTGGAAGAGCAGAGATGGTGGCTGCCCGGCGTGGCATGATGGTTGGTGGAGGAGCAGAAATGGTTGCTGTCCGGCGTGGCATGATGGTGGGCTGGAAGAGCAGAGATGGTGGCTGCCCGGCGTGGCATGATGGTGGGCTGGAAGAGCAGAGATGGTTGCTGCCCGGCGTGGCATGATGGTGGGCTGGAAGAGCAGAGATGGTGGCTGTCCGGCGTGGCATGATGGTGGGCTGGAAGAGCAGAGATGGTGGCTGCCCGGCGTGGCATGATGGTGGGCTGGAGGAGCAGAGATGGTGGCTGCCCGGCGTGGCATGATGGTTGGGTGGAGGAGCAGAAATGGTTGCTGTCCGGCGTGGCATGATGGTGGGCTGGAAGAGCAGAGATGGTGGCTGCCCGGCGTGGCATGATGGTGGGCTGGAAGAGCAGAGATGGTTGCTGCCCGGCGTGGCATGATGGTGGGCTGGAAGAGCAGAGATGATGGCTGGCCGGCGTGGCATGATGGTGGGTTGGAAGAGCAGAGATGGTGGCTGCCCGGCGTGGCATGATGGCTGGCAGGCTGGCGGGGCAGACATGAACATTTGACAAGTTTTAGGAAACTGTATAAATATTTTCAGGATGAAGGTGTCTCAGAGATAAGAGTAGCAGTTCAAACGTGTATGTGGAGCATGTATTGAGTACCATGAATGACATATTAATGTAATGATGAGAGTGGAAACACTAAAAGCTGAACATTGTGACATGGTAAACCTTAAATTTAGTTTTGCAGAGTGGCGATTTATAGAAGAAAAACAAGTTCTTGAAGTTGTGGCAACATGCTCCAAACAGAAATTTTAAAAGTGAATTTGGAGCACTGAAGGAAAATTGCTCTTTCTCAAATATTTGTATTTCTCATATCAGACATGCCTGTCACCAATGTGTATAGTTCAATAAAAAGGATCTGTTTCATTAGTCGAATCTGTATTTAGAATATTAATACACTTTTATTCATGCAAACTTGCATATGTAAGATGACCGGTGTTTTAATTTATCACAATTAACAACCCTTAATCATATATTGCAAAATGTCACTTTCACGAAACTTTTGCTTTGGAATCATAGATTTTTTATGTGCGAATTGTTTATTGAGTGGTTTTTTTATGTGTGTATATGTATATATATATATATATATATATATATATATATATATATATATATATATATATTTATTTTAAATTAGAGATTTTATATTACTAAATTCTGTTCTAAGTAAAATGATAGTTGTCAACCATGTCGGCTGTCTTGAGAGGAGATGTCAATATTATTTATTACTCTCGTACGACATTGGGAAATGCAGATTAGCAGCAACTAGTTGTTTTCGGAAGAATGAGGAGTCTGTTAATAATTATTCATTATTGTGCTGTAATGGTAAAGTGTTTTATAAGTTTCTGTTATGAATCTGAAAAATATAAATTTCTCTAGATTAATTACAGAAGAAAAATTGATTACTAAAAATAATGGAAGACTTAACCATTGATAAATTTAGCAGGCCTACAAAGTAGTACCGGTATATGCAAAGGCAGGGAGCTGAATCGAAAATGTAATGTCTATGTACATTAAAAACTCTTGGATTTGAGGGTGTGAAATTACAAATAGGTTATTTTATACGAAGTCTGAGGATAGACTTAGTGCGTTGGCCATGATAAACTTGAGGGTCATCCAGAATTTTAATGAGAAAAAAATGGATAAGTTCGCAGTAAAAGAGAGAAGGGTGAACTTTTCATGCAAGCATCCATACTAAAGCTACGGACTATTGTTTTCTTTGATAAATATTTAAGAGGTAATATTGTAGTAATTCTTCATGTATGCTTATTTAAATGTTTAGTAATATTTAAAAAAATGAAAAATGCACACCCAAGACGAAAAGTCACGAGCCGCATCACTGATTAAACTTAACTTTATCATGTTCTTTGATTTTTCTCAGATTTTAGGACTATTTGTTTGCTTGTGTCAGACTTCTGACAGGCAGGGTTTAACAGAAGAGAGATCGCTTGAAGGACTTCTCTTGGCTCCCAAATCTTGCATACCTATCTGATATTTTTAGTTTTTTAATTTTTATAAATTCAGTTTTCAGTGTTCAGTTTTAAGTATTCACCGTTCTGGATAAGATTGAAGCAACAGTAAAGAAGTTAAACTTGTTGTGTCGCTGAGTTGTCAGTAGAGAATTCGATTGATTTCCCACTCGAAGTGACTTTCTAGCAACAAATAATGATGAACTCTTGTTCGATATCGCAGAAAGTATAAAGAATATCTTGATTAATTAGCATTGAAATTAATGAAATATTTTTCTTCTTCTAACTGAAAAAAAAAACAATTGAGTGAAAACATTTTCTTGGTGCAAAAAAGAAAAACAGTTTACTCGACAAAGAAGAGAAGCTGTTAGAATTAACTTCTGAGTACAGCTTAAAAATGGTTTCCTACAACTAACCTTATGTAATCTTGGTTCCATGCACCACCATGGGGCCCGATGTATTCGAATTACAGTACAATATTTAAATGTCAATTGCCTACTTATACATTTTCTGCTTTGATCTTCTTGAAAAACAAATATAGAAGTAAATTTAATGTTGAGCTAGACTTACCTACAATTGAAACAGACTTCTCAGAACTGACTAGGGTTGCCAACTTTTTTAAAGAAAATACGGGAAATGAAGGAATCGACAGAATTTCACATAGTAAATTGACAGATTATTCCGTTCAATTACTAAAAACAATTTTTTTCTACACTTCAATAACTAGACTTAAATTAAGAGTATTTTGAGACAGATTTCGTAATAGTTGACGTAAATTGCAGTTTGCTACTGTGATTTGATCATAGGCCTATGTGTCGTGCTCCTCTTTCGAACACCTGTCCAATTATTGTTCATGAGGAAAAAACACCCCCTTTCTATGAGCATTACTACTTGGTATTCTTGGAACAAAACAAGCCAGTTTTTCTAAATTCATAATACTGATATTGTTTGATTTTAAAGTGATGGCACTAAAGCCCATTTATAGCTAGCATTACTTCTAAAAAGACTGCACATTTTAATACATCTCTTGAACAACAAAATTCATCATATAAACAATCATTCAGGGCAAAATCAAGTGCTTAGAATAATGATTCGTACATTATGCAAAAATAAGAGAGGAATATGCTCGAAAAGAAGAAAAATACGGGTTAAAATTAGGGCCAAATACGGGAGATCCCGGGAAATACGGCAGCCCTAGACGTGACAGCTGTAATGCGATAACAACCATCACATTAAAAACCTTATGGTAAATATGAAACTAAATTCATTTTTCTCATGAAATGTCACGCAACGTAATAGTTATTTATGCAGCAAGTGGATGATCTTGATGATTATGGCATGAGTGCATGTTTTTCATACGAACGCTAGTGAGTGTCATAATGAGATTATCCTCCAGTTGGATACAACACTTTACGGCATCTTAGCATTATAAATTGTAGGAAATAAATTTTGAAAGAAATTCGGGATCCACAGCTGACAGTCTTCAGGTGTTCGTATCGATAAGTTGCGCCTGGCAGTGATACCGAATAAAGAGAAATGGATGACCTTGCAGGCTATGTTAAAAATGTTCCTTTATTTTGTTAATAGGCTATAGATAGTTTCTCTAAACCACAGAACTGTTTTATGTGATATTACAAAAGTGTTAAATATTGGAAATAAATTATATGTTACCTTCTGTCCTGCATTTTATTTCTTGTTACGTCGCGCGTAGAAGTGGTAAGCAAGATAGCAAGCGTTCTGGTATTACGTCATAGCGAATACGTCATTGCTTTTATTAGCACGCGTGCTATAGTCAGCAAATTTCGAACGATATTGGATGTACGACAATAATACGTAATAACAACCTGTTTATAATGCTAGGATAGCATAAAATATATCACATTTGTATTTACCTATGCAACTTCAGATCATATTCAAAAGCTAACACCGAAATTTAATTTCTCTACAGATTTATTAAGGATGTTTACTTCACTAGATTATGCAAAAATATGAGTAGAACACGTTTTTTGGGCCTAAAATATGTAAAACATTTTAAAGGGTCCGTCAAAATGAAATATGAGACTTACGGTGTCTGTGACACTCAAAAGGCTGGGGGCCACTGGTCTAGTAACAGAGTACAGAACTGCTAGAGATGGAGACAGGAGTTAATTATTATATACTGTAAGCCACAGTTGTCAATAAGCACTGGTAGTGAACGGACGCGGATCTGACGTTGCGAGTGGAGAGGCATTGCCCTTACGGAAGGAGATTCAATCCAAGACAGTGAAAATGCACAGGAGCGTACAACAGGAGATATTAGCAGGGGCGAAATAATTAGTAGATCGGAAGAAGGAGATCTAAATTAATAATGAAGAAAAAACAATTAATAATGAATCGAGTACAGACAGGAGATTGAAAGAGCTAAGACAAACGTAGAGGGACACCGTGAGAAGATTGAATTGTTGAGTCGACCTGGTTGGCGAGTTGGTATAGCGCTGGTCTTCTTTGCCCAAGGTTGCGGGTTCGATCCCGGGATAGGTCGATGGCATTTAAGTGTGCTTAAATGCGACAGGCTCATGTCAGTAGATTTACTGGCATGTAAAAGAACTCCTGTGGGACAAAATTCCGGCACATCCGGCGACGCTGATATAACCTCTGCAGTTGCGAGCGTCGTTAAATAAAACATAACATTTAACATTTGAATTGTTGAGACAAGAAATAGAACAAATGAAGAGGAAAATTAAGCAGTAGGAAATAAGTCAAAGAAAAAGGAAATTGTTATTCTTCGGAGTAGAGGAAAAGGGACGTGAATTCGCAACAGAAACCGGGGAGACAGTACGCAGCGCATGCTACGAGATCTTCAAACTGGAGGTAAGAGCAGAAGACATCGAGGAGACTTATAGAATCGGATTAGGATGTAAAATACCTATTGTGATAAGATTCTCAAATATAGTAACCAAAGAAAAAATATTAAGGAACTTACACAGAGTGCGAGGAACGGGAATGAGAGTTGAAAATGACCTCAGCTACGATGTCAAATATAAAAGGAAGCCATCATGAAGGCGGCAAGAGCGAATGGACACTTTGCAAAATTATATGAAGACAAATTAAAAATCAATGGGAAATTCTATGACGTAGAATACTGTAAACCAAATGAAGATCATCCAATATATGAATTAAGTACGAAGAAGTGAGAACATCAATATGCAAAAGAGCAGAGGACATCTGAAGACACGAGGTCACAACGTACGAATGGGCAAACTGATGGAATTACAATCGCGAGGAAGAAGAAAGGTCAAGAGACAAATAAATGAAGCAACCACAGTTATCGCACAAACTGGAAAGTAGGGAAATTGAAGAAAATCATTGGCATGGATTAATACCGACCAGCCCAACTAAACAGATATTAAGTGAAGATCGGAATTCGAACTGGGACAAAATATACGTGACAGGTGATGGGCAGTCTGCACAAACATCTGCTAATATACTGAACGCAACCCATTAGTTATTAAATAATACTCCACAACTCGGTCATCATGAAAGCTCTCAACAAATTCCAACAAGGGGAGAAAAGTAAATCGTCTACAACTAGCCTTAGAACAGCGAAGAAAATTAAGAAAATCGTCAACTATGTAATGTGAGCACAATAACATAATATTCTTCTTAGAGAATCATTCTGTATTGTTTTCATATCCTCACATAAGTGTTTTAACGAAGTCTAAAGAGCCCACAATACTTGAAAAAGTGTTTGCGATCACAATGGTCTATTTATGAGTGTCATAAATATCTTCGGTGCATTGCTTTCCATAGTACGGGGCATGTTAAAAGTCCAGCCTTGACGGCAGATGACGTCACGAGGGGTGTAATGGCCCCTACCTTCTATTCCATTTTCCTTGGTGGAGGAGGCTAGTCAAGTACTTACTTACTTACTGGCAGTGTTGCCAGGTCTCCGGAAATTTCCAGAGATCTTTGGAATTTTTTAACGTCCCGGAAAAATAGGAAATAAAGTTGTAATCTTCGGATTTTTTGATGTAGGAAATTATTTATTTTTTTTTTTTTAGAAAAACCAATCTCTGGCATACATTAAAACTGGTAGACGAACATTACATAGTTAAAGTTTTGTTAATATTTTATAACTTGGCTACTAATGCTTCCCTAAATATAAAATATGTAACGCATAAAAACGAACATAATCTGGTGTGGAGAAACATCTATGAGAGGAAGGTGGTGACTACTAATCAAATTGGTGAGTAGAAAAATTAAAGTAGACATCTTTTTATTATAGGTTCATGTATTGTAATAGTTAGATGGTTATGACAACATTTTATGCGATTTTCGAAAGTGCCTCCGGAAATTGTGGACAAATCTCAGGATTTTTTTCATTACCACCTCCGGAAATATTTTTCCAAGATCTGACAACACTGCTTACTGGCCTTTAAGGAACCCGGAGGTTCATTGCCGTCCTCACATAAGCCCGCCATTGGTCCCTATCCTGAGCAAAATTAATCCATTCCATATCATATCCCACCTCCCTCAAATCCATTTTAATATTATCTTCCCATCTACGTACATCTCGGCCTCCCTAAAGGTCTTTTTCCCTCCGGCCTCCCAACTAATACTCTATATGCATTTCTGGATTCGCCCATACGTGCTACATGCCCTGCCCATCTCAAGCGTCTGGATTTAATGTTCCTAATTATGTCAGGTGAAGAATACAATGCGTGCAGCTCTGTGTTGTGTAACTTTCTCCATTCTCCTGTAACTTCATCCCTTTTAGCCCCAAATATTTTCCTAAGAATCTTATTCTCAAACACCCGTAGTCTCTGTTCCTCTCTCAAAGTGAGAGTCCAAGTTTCACATCCATACAGAACAACCGGTAATATAACTGTTTTATAAATTCTAACTTTCAGATTTTTCGACAGCAGACTGGATGATAAAAGCTTCTCAACCGAATAATAACAGGCATTTCCCATATTTATACTGTGTTTAATTTCCTCCCGAGTATAATTTATATTTGTTACTGTTGCTCCCAGATATTTGAACTTCTCCACCTCCACCTCTTGGCTAGTGAAGTAGTGAAGTATAATATGTACAAAATTAGTGAGATCTGAAAATGAAATGTGCACAAGAAACAGAACAAGTATTATTAGAAACAGTGTGTGTTCGCTATTAACTCTATATGTAGACGAAATTATTGGGGATCATCAGTGTGGTTTTAGGCGTAATAGATCGACTATTGATCAGATTTTTTGTATTCGATAGATATTGGAGAAGAAATGGGAGTATAAGGATACAGTACATCAGTTATTCATAGATTTCAAAAAGGCATATGACTCGGTTAAGAGAGAAGTTTTATATGATATTCTTACTGAATTTGGTATTCCCAAGAAACTAGTTCGATTAATTAAAATGTGTCTTAGTGAAATTTACAGCAGAGTCCGTATAGGTCAGTTTCTATCTGATGCTTTTCCAATTCACTGCGGGCTAAAGCAGAGAGATGCATTGTCACCTCTACTTTTTAACTTTTCTCTAGAATATGCCATTAGGAAAGTTCAGGATAACAGAGAAGGTTTGGAATTGAACGGGTTACATCAGCTTCTTGTCCATGCGGATGGAGTGAATATGTTAAGAGAAAATCCACAAACGATTAGGGAAAACACGGAAATTCTACTTGAAGCAAGTAAAGCGATAGGGTTGAAAGTAAATCCCGAAAAGACTGAGTATATGATTATGTCTCGTGACCAGAATATTGTACGAAATGCAAATATAATAATTGGAGATTTATCCTTCGATGAGGTGGAAAAATTCAAATATCTTGGAGCAACAGTAACAAATATAAATGACACTCGGGAAGAAATTAAACGCAGAATAAATATGGGAAATGCCTGTTATTATTCGGTTGAGAAGCTTTTGTCATTAGTCAGCTGTCAAAAAATCTGAAAGTTAGAATTTATAAAACAGTTATATTACCGATTGTTCTGTATGGCTGTGAAACTTGGACTCTCGCTTTGAGAGAGGAACGGAGATTGAGGGTATTTGAGAATGAGGTTCTTAGGAAAATATTTGGTGCTAAGAGGGATGAAGTTACAGGAGAATGGAGAAAGTTACACAACGCAGAGCTGCACGCATTGTATTCTTCACCTGACATAATTAGGAACATTAAATCCAGACGCTTGAGATGGGCAGGGCATGTAGCACGTATGGGCTAATCCAGAAATGCATATAGAGTGTTAGTTGGGAGGCCGGCGGGAAAAAGACCTTTGGGGACGCCGAGACGTAGGTGGGAAGATAATATTAAAATGGATTTGAGGGAGGTGGGATATGATAGTAGAGACTGGATTAATCTTGCTCAGGATAGGGATCAATGGCGGGCTTATGTGAGGGCGGCAATGAACCTCCGGGTTTCTTAAAAGCCAATAATTAAGTATAAGTGTGTTCGATATAGTCTAAGTGAACTGAAAATCAAGAACGGAGTGATAAATGTGTCAATTTTGAATGAACTAGGGGAGTGTAATAGGAAGTTAAGTAAAATGATAGAGATAATGAAAATAGGTGAGGAGTATGGCGGGGAGGCTAGCTAGGATAGTGAAGTATAATATGTAGAAAATTAGTGAGTTCTGAAAATGAAACGTACACAAGAAACAGACATAATAACGAACATATTGGACAATGGTGCAGTATGTTTTAGTAACGAGTATTATTAGAAACAGTGTGTGTTCGATATAAGTGTACTGAAAATCAAGAACAGAGTCCTAAAAGCGTCAATTTTGAATGTTCTGAATTAAGTTGTTAGATTTTAAAGGTGGGAATACTGATCGATTTAAATAGGGTCAAAAGTTAAAATATATCGTCTACAAAAGGTATATCTGTAATGACTGTAATTGTGGCACCGGATACAAAATTGTGAGGTCCACATTACAGGGATGTAAATGTTGACATTAATATATATACCCTGTAAGTTGAATGTGTAAGCTCATACCTTACTGTTGGGGGGGCGGAGGAGGGGGCGAGGACGGTTGGTCTTCCCCCTTCTCATCTTGGTCTTGATGTTCGGGAATTTCATCCTCTGTGTAGACCCTCCTCAACTTCCCCCCCTCCACCACTGTGAAGCGCCCGGTGTTTCTGTTCTCGTGGGGTACGAAGATCCTCGGCACAGGCGTCTCTTCCGCTGCCAATTCCCCGTCCTGGCCAGCAAGGGCGTTGTAGTCTGGCTCTGGTCCTGGCTCTGGTGGTCGAGGCTTGTATTTGCTGTAATCGGTCACCTTTATTTCCTTTTCGGATGGGGAATTGAGGTCCTCCTCCTGCAGACGCGGCCGCCTATGTCTATCCTTCAGTATCACCTCTTTCGGGTGGACCCCCAGAGGTACCCTGCCTTTGTCCCCGGTCACGATGCAATAAATGCCGTAGCCTGTGCCCAGTAGAGAGCCTACACCGACCGTTGTTATGGCGGTTGTAACCAGCCTCTCCGGCTTTACTATCTCCCGAATTCTTACGTTTTGCGTAACGAGTTTCAGAGCTGCTCTGAACATCTTGGCTTACTCAGAACGTATGTAACATAGCAACGGCATTGCTATTGTTGTCATGCATCGTCTCCCTAGCGACCGCAGTTGTTGTTTCGCTAAGTATCGTCACATGATAATACCGGAAAGTTCATGGTAAATGTGGCGAATGACTCGCCAGTGCTATCTAGCGGCAGGGATTGTAGGCAGCGAGGATGATGTGACGAATAGCGCGTTGAACTGAGTTTATAAGCTTTGTTCTTCGACAAACACTGGATGTCCTAAGGATTATTCTCATTATAGTTGTAGCCTACACAATGTCAGTTAAATGTGGAAATGTTTGTTCTATGTTTTGTAAAAATATGCCTAGCAAAATATACTAGATCTTTCTTCACATTTCCAAAAGATAGAGATTGGGCGTAGTCATATAAACACCAGTAGATTGTTACTTCTCTGTTACAAGATGATGATGATGATGATGATGATGATGATGATGATGATGTTGATGATGATGATGGTTTACTACTACTACTACTACTACTACTACTACTACTACTAATAATAATAATAATAATAATAATAATAATAATAATAATGGCTTTATTTAACCTGGCAGAGTTAAGGCCGTAAGGCCTTCTCTTACACTCAACCAGGATTAAAATTAGCTTACACAGTTGAACATAAAACTGGATCGGAATTACATAGTGATACAATTTAGGTACATATTGAGATCAAAAGAGGTAGTTATATAAAATTTACCTCATAAAATAAAAATAAACATAGTGAAATACATATTAATCTTGTTAGAATCAAATACGAATCACATAAAAACAGAAGCCTATAATTCAATAAAAAATGTATACAGTGAAAATAAAAATAAACACATTAGTATACATATTAGTATCAGCTTACAATTAAGTAGGATTTACATAATTAAACCAGAAACCGACAATTGAATAAAATGTACACAAAAATAAATTAATAATAAAAAACAACACAGTGGGATACATATTGGCGTTAGTGATAAATAAACATGATTTAGATAATAAAAATAAGAACCAAAAATAAAAAAATAAAAACAAATACAGTGGAACACATTCCATTAAATATTTGCAACGCGTTAGATCTGGAAACTCATCATAAGATAGTTTTCTAATTTACATTTAAAGGAAATTAAAGTTCGGCAGCCCTTGACTTCAGGCGGCAGAGAATTCCAGTGACGAGAAGTAGCAACAGTGAAAGATGAAGAATAAGGAGATGATGTGTGGAGTGGTATTTCTAGCGTGTTATCATATTGTGACCGAGTATTTAAGTTATGATACCGAGAAAGACGGTGGAATCGGACAAATAATTAAGAGGGAGTAGAGGTGTGCAAAATTCGGTATAAGAGAGAAAGGGAATGTAACTTTCTCCTCTCATTTAACCTGAGCCACAATAATTTACCGAAAGGAGGCGAAATGTGATCGTAGTAGCTGACATTACAAATGAAACGAACATACGCATTATGAATACGTTGCAGTTTCTGGGATAAATCCGCCCTGAGATCACTGAATAAAGCGTCACAAGAATCGAAATGAGGCGTAATAAGAGTCTGTACAAGCGTCTGCTTTAATTTAGCTGGATAGTGGTACAATCTTTTTAATGAGTGAAGAGTGGAAAATACTTTCTTGGCCTCAGTCCAGGACTTTTTGCATATAACTCGGCATGTATTACAGACTTAGAAAATTAAATTGCAGTACGTATCCAGTGGAAGTGAGGAAATTTAACTGGAACAATGACAACAGAATAACAGTTTGACACTAGACGCGAAGTCAGCTTCCAAACAGCTCACAAAATATTGATTTAGAAAACAAAAAATAGTTATAATTGTTACAAATTTTTACAAACTGTGTTATTTCTGTGTCAGAAGTCGGTCATGCTAAAACTTGCAGTAAAAATTCCTCACTTTCACTGGATACTGGATTGCTCACTACATGTATCGAAACAAACCTGCCAACAATGGTAGTTATCAAGCAGGCCAACTCAAGTGAAGTAAACATCACACTCGTACACAAAAGTGTCACTTTCTGTCTTAGTTACGTAAATAACTATTGCTAAATGAATATTAAAACATATTGATAACTTAGGATGTTGTAAATATATCGATGGCGTCGCCGTCTCCTTGTGAGATTGAAAGCAAAGGAATTTTTTAATGCTACATTTTGTTCGGATGAAATTTCTGTACGTTTAAAGAACGAAACAAAAATTATTTCATTCACTTATCACAATACACTGTTCTCTTAAATTGACTCAGCATATTTGGAATTAAATCAATGGCTTTCCTAATGAAATGTTTCATATAAAACAATGTTTGTCTCTAAAAGAAAGCAAAAAAAAAAAGACATCGTATTAAGCTTTTTTTCTTTAAAATATCTAAAAAAATAATACACTGAAATTAATGACATCACTTACGTTTCATCCTCTTGTAAATCGTATATTATTCCTTCTTAAGATACTCTTTAGCATAGTAGGCTGACTAGAATCGATGTTCACGTTTCGCTTGCAGGGAGTAGTGACTGGAAACAGTTTTTCGAAACAAACCGACACGGAACTACATTGTTAGGTTAGCAGTCAAGGTTTTAAATACATACATATTAGGTTTGAGTACATCACAGACGTAGAAAACACACGATGCATGCAATAAACAAAATTTTAGAAAGACTAAGATAGAATAAAGGAAGGGTTTTTGGAATAGTGAGGGATATAATGTATTATTCCATATTATGGATTACCCATAGGAAAACCATTGAAAATAATATCACTGATTAACGTTATAACTTCTTTAATGTTAATATTATAAAATTACCTGGCTGACTGGTTTCGACGTGGTGTCCGTCACTAGGCTTCGGACAATGACGGACACCACATCGAAACTAATCAGGCAGGTACTTTTTTATAATATTAATAAAGTAAAAAAGTTACAACTTTAATCAGTGACTATGCAAGTGTTAAAAGAGTTTATCCAAGAGCGAAGATCAAAATATTATTAAAAATGATTCACATTCTGCGCACTGTTCATGGGCCACAACTCGCATTGATAGACATTATCCAAACGTCTCCACTGGTACCTTCAACAAAATTGACTCCCACAAAATATGTCGTCTGCATTGCTGTCTTGTGGTTTGGAATGCAGACTTCCAAAATTTTCGTCACACGAATCTTTCAACTTTACTTCACGATGGTTTAAATTTGTTGTCGAGGGCTCCGTAACTTTCTGCTCCCTGATGTATTCATAACATCCGCCTCAACGAGTTAGGATACACCCCACCGTTAACTTCGCTCGCAAAAATCAGTTTGTACGTCATTCACAAAAAAAAAATTTAACTGCATTATTTGGAAGCACATATCAAGCCCTTCAAGACAACCTATGAAGAATCAGATAATTCACAACAGTATTTGTTATATAATTTTTACAGTTTTTGCAAAAAAATTTTCCAACCACAAAAGACATTTTGTTTTATCGTTGTAAGACCATTTTTCCCAAAGCTCACCTCCGACGTTATGACGCTAACTCAAACATAAGGAGCAAGTTACGAGATGGAAGAACCAAATAGTGATGATTTGCCGGCATTCAAAAACCGCCTACTATTCCATATCCCCTCCTTTAGTCTAATAATAATAATAATAATAATAATAATAATAATAATATTAATAGTAATAGTAATAGTAATAATAATAATTATAATAATAATAATAATAATAATAATAATAATAAAGCTGTGATAAAGTATTGTCGTATAAGGCTAATATAAGGAGTTTTGTCTTGTTGCAGGTAAGCGACCCCTCCGAGTGTCCAGATCTGTCGACGTCGACTGTAAGGTAAGTTTTTCTTTAGTATTGACTGGGTATGCCGTGTAGAAAATCTGCTTATAGATGAATGTTTTTTAATGAGAATAATAAACATAGTAATTAAAAAAAAAGTATTTCCAGACACTCTACATCATGAGATACATGTCTTCCTTTTCGATGGAAGAAACTAGCCGTATGACATAAGTATTCACGTATGACTTAATTACCGTAACACGTAACATTCAGAAAAACAGCGTCTGAGCTTACTATACTCGTATTATATAGAACGACGTATCTCGTATATCGAGCCGCAATGTATCCGTTGCAGCACTTCAAAAAATCTATTTCTGTATTTATAGTCAACGGTGTTAATATTCTGGTATTGGAATTCATTTGAAATATCCCCATTTAGTTGTGAATGAAACTACTATGTGACAGATATTGAAATACAGCCGTAAAATCGACTGTGTAGGCTAACCTTTTTATCGGGTTAATTGGTGTGTACTCATTAGATTGATTACAATGTTCCTAGTAGGCCTAGAGACTGGTAGTGAAAAGTTTTGATCAGTGAAAAGTTTATATTTTCCGTGAAATGTGTTCCAGTATCAGTGTCAGTGAAATGTGTCATAGTGCCAGTGAAGTTAGGAAGTGAGATGAGAGTGAAGTGAAAGTAGTGAAAGAGTATCAGTGCCAAAATGATATACATGTGCCTTTATGAATATACATCATATATGTATAATTATATACTATGTGTACACGGAGGAGAATGAAACGTATGAAATGGAAAGACAGAATAAGAAATGAAGCTGTGTTGGAAAGAGAGGGTGAGGAAAGAATAATGCTGAAACTGATCAGGAAGAGGAATAAAAGGTATTGTTTGGGTCAGTGGCTGAGAAAAAACTGCCTACTGCAGGATGCACTGGAAGGAATGGTGAACGGGAAAAGAGTTCGGGGAAGAAGAAATCGGATGATAAACGATCATGTGCGGAGACTAAGAGGAAGGCAGCGTATAGAAAAGATTAGAGACAGCTGGATTTGCAGGAAATTATGAATGAATGAAATATAATATAATGTAATGTAATATAATATAATATAATATATATAATATAATACAATACAATACAATACAATACAATACAATACAATACAATACAATACAATATAATGTAATATAATATAATATAGTATAATATAATATAATATATATATATATATATGAATTGTAATGGCAAATTAGATTTACTTTAATTAATGTGGTTACATTAAAATATTATTATTATTATTATTATTATTATTATTATTATTACTATTATTATTATTAATTGTAATTATTGTCTGTAATTATGTTACCAGTGTCACAGGGTGTTTGAACATTTTCAGTTTGAATAAACACATACAAATAAACTCTATATTGACTAAGAAGATACAGCCGTTCACCCCTCATCATCTACATTTAATATTAAAGGACAGTGGCTTGGTCATGCCGTGGCTTTGTTCCCATATCATCATCAAAACAGGTACTGACAATACAGATATGTAGGAATTCTAATATTGCGTCTGTTTTGTGAGAAATTTACTCACCTCAATCACATGGGATGTGAATAAGTTTTTTTTACACTAGAGACGTCCTTTCGTTGTATGCAGAAATTTACCATATCGGGCAAATATAATCATTTCTTTGGATATATATAACTTTCAGTATCTTTTTAAGAATGGAGAGAAATATATCAAGTGGACAGTAAAGATTGAATTGATATTTGCAGATTAGCATATTTTACAGTATAATAATTAATTCTGCTTCTAGTACATTAAATAGCCTACCGAATTCCTTCAAGTTTAACCATTAGCTCAACTGATGAATAAATGTAAACTTAATCATCTACTTGCTGTACTGTACATTTTTTTGTAGAGCCACCAATGAAGCTCAGTCGACAGACTCGCTAGCCTGCGCTAGGGCTTGGGTTAGATTCGCTTTTGGGCTGATTACCTTATTGAGTTTTTTCGAGTTTTCCCCAATCATAATCCAAGTACCAAATAATCTACGGCGAATCCTCGGCTCACTTCATCTAGAAAAAATATATATATATATATATATATATATATATATATATATATATATATATATATATATAAAAGTCCACTTGTTCCACATCTCAAGACTTCAATGCTAATATAGATATATGGAATACAATAAGTGAAAAGAAATGAAATGAAAAATATGCAGATACGACCGATGTAGATGAAGCCTGTAGCATGGTTTCCTCTGAGAGGGAAGTAAGGCTGGGACGTCTGTGCAGAAGATTTCCGACACGTAAAAGAAATCTGTACCTGTTGGAGTGCTTTGGGCATATACATTGAATTTGGACACTGAATAGCCTCTGCAATAGAGAAGTGTCTCTGTAATAAATGAAGTACCGATATTGCTACTACTGTCGCTACTACCTGATGTCAACGACCTGAATATTCCACCTGTGAAATTGAATAAAACAATCATCCCGTTTAGCTCTACCGTAAAAAACCTCTGAGTGAATTTCAAATCTAATCTCAATTCGGATACGCATATTAAATATTACATGTAAGAAGGGATTCTCTATTCTCCATTCACTAAAAATATTGTATCATTATCCGTCTAAATTAAAACAGACGCTGGTACAGACACTCATTCTACCTCACTTCGATTATTGCGACGTTTTGTTCAGTGATCTCAGGATTGATTCCGCTCAGAAAGTACAGCGTGTTCATAACGCGTGCGTCCGCTTCATTTGTAATGTTCGATACCATGATCATATCTCACCTTCTTTCGAGAAGTTATCATGGCTAAGGTTACATGAGAGTAGAAATCTGCACTCACTTTCTCTCTTATATCGAATTATGCACACTTCATCCCCCTATTATTTATTCGCTCGTTTTCATACTCTCTCTCGCCATCATAATATTAATACTCGATCAAAACATGATAACACTCTAGAAATTCCACTTCACACATCATCTCTGTATTCCTCATCTTTCACTGTTGCTACCTCTCGTCACTGGAACTCTCTGCCGACTGAAGTCAATGCAGAACATTGAAATCTTTCAAATCCAAGTTAGAAAATTATCTTATGACGATTTGCCAAAGTAACTTACTATTATGACAAGTGTTGTATTGCATGTTTCCACGTATTCACATTTTTTTATGTTCTAGTGATATTTAACTTATTTTATATTTTTGTTTTCATATTTTCCGATAATGATATATCTATAATGTGATAAGTTGAGCTATATATAATCATAATTTTCCTTACTGTGTGTACCTAAAAATTTTGTATGCTTCGTACTGCACTATTTTATCATTATTATTATTATTATTATTATTATTATTACTATTCTTATTTTTATCATTATTATTATTATTACTATTATTATTATTATTATTATTATCATCATCAATAATTGTCTTAATTTTTATACTTTGTATGTCTCATTTATTTTGATTTTTTTAAATTGGTTATTTAACGACGCTGTATCAACTACTAGGTTATTTAGCGTCGATGAGATTGGTGATAGCGAGATGATATTTTGGCGAGATGAGGCCTAGGATTCGCCATAGATTACCTGGCATTCACCTTACGGTTGGGGAAAACCTCGGAAAAAACCCAACCAGGTAATCAGCCCAAGCGGGGATCGAACCCGCGCCCGAGCGCAACTTCAGCCCGGCAGGCAAGCGCCTTAACCGACTGAGCCACGCCGGTGGCTATTTATTTTGACCTGCTATTCACATTTTATTAAGCTTTTTCCTTTCTTTCTGTATGTTATATATTATGTCTGATTTATACTTACTCATTGTTTACATGTTGTTATTATTATTATGTTATTCAGTTTTGTGTGTAAAATTGTAGTGTACTATGTAAATTTGCAGTGTTTTTTGTAACGCAGTTTTACTCCTGGTTGAGTGTTAGAGAAGGCCGTATGGCCTTAACTCTGCCAGGTTAAATAAATTATTATTATTATTATTATTATTATTATTATTATTATGTCACTACCACTATTACATTTGAACCATAATCTGTCAAGGAGTAAAAAGAGGCATTTATAAAAGACTTGTGATCTTATAGAAACGTTGAGGTTTGATATTTGGTTGAAGCGCTTATGCAGATTCTTTTATTTTGAAAAAAAAAAAATATTATGCAATATTTGCATTGAGTGTTACAAATTAATGGAGCAGTGTTGCACCGATTCGTTCAGATATTAACCTAAATATCGAAGACGTTAAATTTGTGGATACGTGTAAATGCTCTGGAATATAAGCGTTTATTGTTTAATATATGTTTAATGAAAGCATTATAGTATTCTTAGTGCAGATGTAGTGAGATACTGGAGGGCGGTTGAAATAACTGCATATGAGTTCGAAGATATTCAAGTTAAAGTCGTGCACAACCGATTAGGAAAAATAGAAATGATATACTGCTACTGAACGCCTGGCGCTATAGACAGTATGCGAAGCTCTTCCGTCTCGCGGAGTAGTCCAATGTTCGGTTTAACGAATGTCCGAGTCTCTCTCGTGTGGACGGCTCTGGATCATGATAGACAGATAATATTGAGCCATCCAGGAGTTCCAAGAATCTCGTGTGGACGGCTCTAATCTAATTGCTCAACGCTTTGATTTTTTTTATTTTAGGTTATTTTACGACGCTTTGTCAACAGCTTATGTTATTTAGCGTCTGAATGAGATGAAGGTGATAATGCCGGTGAAATGAGTCCGGGGTCCAGCACCGAAAGTTACCCAGCATTTGCTCATATTGGGTTGAGGGAAAACCCCGGAGAAAACCTCAACCAAGTAACTTGCCCCGACCGGGAATCGAACCCGGGCCACCTGGTTTCGCAGCCAGACGCGCTGACCGTTACTCCACAGGTGTGGACTCAATGCTTTGAGGTTACAGTACACTACAGTACATCTGTTGCTTAGTCAAGTGTTCGAAAGCCCATAAGGCAACACTCATAAGGCAACTAATCCAAGAGATAATGGGGTAGGGTGGCCATGTTCTTTCCCCCCTCCTCTGCATACATTGTTGATTAGTAACAGGTGAAACCAGCGCTGAGATAATTCCTGTGATTTCGTAAGTGAATTTAGATGAATTTATTAGAAATATAACTTATATAGCCTATTTTTTTTGTGAAGATGCAGTTGATCGTATACGCAAGGCATAATAAGAGCCTAAACTAACCAAACCTAACTTGTCACGGATCCGTATATGCAAGGTGTATAAGAATAGGAAAGGATCTACATCAGCGCTAGTTTAGCCCTAGTAACATATTAGACGAAATAGACTTCAGATTGCAGTATCGTAAGAAACGAATAAAAAACTGAAATCTAGACAAATTGCATTTGTGACGCTCAATTATAATGGCTAATTGTGAATGTACAAACGAGGTAAGTACAATCAGTAAACATAATTTAGGCTGTGATTTCTACATATTAAAATATCCGTACGGTGCAACTAAAAATTATTGAATGTTGCAAGAATTTCGTAATGAAGCACTGAATTACATGATTTTATAGTAAGTTAGATTAGCTGTAAGGTAATTAAATTTGTGACGAAGCCAGAAATTTTGTATTTTCTTTTGCCGAATACATTCATCCATCTTTAGGTGCTTTGGTTTGGTTGCATTGAGTATAGCTTGTCATTTAATACCCGGGCCATAGTGAAAGTAATAAAACGTAGACCTACAGCTGTTACAAAACGTGGAGTTTTGTGTATGTATTTTACTTTTTCTTATTAACATAGGCTTAATACGTAACTCAAATTACAATAATGTTAACTTCATCACTATCATTTCCTACAACATTCGAGCCACGTCCCTTTGTTTTGACCAAACAAAACATGGCGGACTAATGTTCAATTGTCAACTAAAAGGCGTTGTAGCCTCTCTATAGTTACATAACTCGTTGGTTACTAGTAACACTTGCGTTTGGAGAAAGGAATGACTCCATTCTGTGAATGGCTGCACCATTGAGGGCGTGTCTAGCAATATTACGAATGTTTGATACTTCTAAGTTGATGGAAGAGTTAAAGGCTGCTCACGGTCTACTGTGTGATATTTTGTAAATCACAAAGTGGAATTAACATTAATGCAGTGAACAAAACTTCTCTAATAATGTATTTTTTAATTACCAGTATTGCATTCAGTAATTTTTAAAATATGATTATTGTACAATGTAGTGATAATTAACTTGAAACTAAATATGCTTTCCTGTCAAAAAATAAATTCAAAGGCAATATTCTGCAAGAGGAGATTATAATCTTACTGTTCTTAATGCAGAGGTAAACAAAGCATATTGCTACGTGTGGGACGAAACGATCGGAAAAAGAGGCTCGATAGATGTGGCTTCACGTGTATGGAATTTCCTAAAAATCACGGAGGTGGGAAAGAAGTAACCTTGTTTTCCGTCACATGTAGGGGCCAGAATAGGAATGTCAACGTCATTACTTTGTGTTTACATGCAGTGAATGTAATGGATAATCCTATAATTAACCAGTGTTTCTTCGAGCCCTGACATTCACGTATGGAAGTGGACTCTGTCCATACTAACATAGAAAGAAGATGTAGACATGTGGATGTATTCGATTCTACTGGATGGTTACTATTGTGAGAATGAGATCAGACAAACATATGGTAATAGAGATGGATAACATTCACTTTTTAGTTTTCAGCCAACTCCAGAAGAAGATGATAAACAACAAGAAAACTGCAGAAAATGGTGACTCTGTAACCTGGTTGAAGATGGTTTGGGTAGAATACCTGAAAAAGATTCCTTGCGCGATATTCTACAATTATTCCTGCAATGACGCATTCCAGGTTCTACGAACCAAGAAAAGAGCTTCCTGCGAAAGTCATCAGAGACTGAAACCGATATTATTCTTTGCCCCACTTATGACTGCTCCATCTGCATAAGCAGAGAAAAGAAAAAGATTTTCTAGATTTGTGTCATAAGGGGATAATACTCCTTAGGTACCATGCATTGTGCCTTGTGGTGGGATAACTAGGAGTAAAATACACAGCCAGTTTTATTTAAGTTTTCATTACAGATTTAGAGTATTAAATTATTTGGAAGTAGGCCTATATTTTTAATGTTTTAATTTCTCAGTGAAGAATGTAATGTTCATTTAACTACATTCTGTACTTTATTAATGCTTATTTTTAAGTTTGGGTGAGACATCAATGAATGAACGATGTAATAGGGCCTAAATAATATTATTAACAAATAACTCAACAACATTTGCTATAGAGGTAAATAATCTCCCAAAATTCCTCTACATTTTAGGTATAATAAGTTGTCGGTAGCACAATTTGTTTTGAAACAATTAATGAAAGAAATGTGTCAGTTCTATATAAATAACTCTGTATCTGGAAAGCCCAGTTCAGGTAAACCACACGCTCCACTATATTTCTGTATTGTTCGCCACACTGTGACATTCTGATTATTTAGGCCTGTCACTTCCATACGAGACATTATTAGCTGATGTAAGGTTGCCCGTGCATCTTACCTTTGTAACTGTAAATTTATTAGCATGAAATCTTGATTACGGTTTATACCTACTAGCCTATATATTGTTTGCACACTATGTAGGTCTACCATATTGGCATTCCCTCATATTTATTATTATTATTATTATTATTATTATTATTATTATTATTATTATTATTATTATTATAGTCAGAGTCCGTATGATATTATTATTACGAGTTCGTGTCAGCTGTTCAGTTTCGACCAGTGAGCTCTGTACTAAATTGGAGACCCTACTGAATGCTTTAAAAGCGTGACGCGATTGCTGAGCGCCTGAGCGTATTGCTATCTCTTTCTAACAAAGTGTTGTCCTTGTCTCCCTTGCTTTAAATGTTATCGTACACAATATCAGCTCGTCGTAATCTTTAAAATTATTTCCAAAACTCCGAACTGTTAATGTTTTCTATGGATGTTACTAAGTTATTAGCCTTGGAGTAAACGAAATCACAAAAATGATATTAAATACCGGTAGACCTACGCAGAAAAATAACATGGTTTCTAATGAAGTAGTGTCTACGAAACCTAGCGACCCCGAGTTCGACTCCCAGGAAACTTTTAAGGAACTGAATGTCATTTTCGTAGTCTTTTTAATACCGTATTATGTTGCCCTCAGGGAAAGGCCTAACATATAGCTAGTGTTTACACGGCAATTTTGATGTAAAAATTTGTGGAAAAGACAGTGGCGTACGCAAGACTTCTTGTTGGGGGCAAGGGTTTATATAAGATTTTTGTTTGTAATCATGAAATTATATAGTTCTCGATGCATTTCACCCCAAAAAACAACATATACCATTTTTACTGTGACATTGTTTTCCTATTACGTTTAACACTTTTTTATTAAAAGGGTTTTTAAAGAACATTACTAATACTTTAACATTACGAATATCAGATTAAAGTTACATGTGATAAAGATCACTCAATTTAATATCATAAAATCTCTCCACGGTACGCCAATGGCAAGAAGTCTTAACCTCTGTACAGACGTAAAATCTAGGAGGGAAAATGATTAAAACAGAAACGATAAACATTTTGGGAGTTAAAATAGGTTCTTACAATTAATTGCCAGATCAATATACCAGTTTAATATTCCACTTAGCAAAACTAATAACGAAGGAAATATGATTGCATGCTATAAAAGTTCAATACAAAGATGAATATCAGTTCTATGGATAAACAAAATTCCTTGGTACCAACGAAACGAAATTGGACCACAACAAGGTTAAATCAATATTCAGTACGACTCTCTTCAGATTATACAATACATAGTAATAGCCGAAAGAAGTACCAAAAGCAAAATTTGAGCTGTCTAATGACGAAGAAATGCAATATATGAATATAGCATATCAAAATTTATATGTATACAATAAATACTGTAACATCTTAAAAAGATTGATTGGTAAAAATAATTGGTAGATACAATGCACGTACTGAATACTTACAAAACATATAGTAAATCAAACTTACATAGTTTAGTTTATTTACTTACACTATTGATCATAGACATGCAGTAGAATTTATCAGTACATAAGAGAAGTATTAGTAATAATCACTAAAATACCAAAAAGAATTAATAGAAAAAATACAATGAAACCTGCTAGAGCAGAGGAAAACAACGTACAAGTTTCATCCTTACTGAAATTTTCTTCTGCAAGTGAAAATGGAACAGGAAACTGTAATTTTACTTGCATTCCAGGGCGGACGTGACAACATTTATTTGTGCAATGTCTGCTAGTATAACTGTGTTGGAAGACGAACTAATTCTCTCTTCGTATTGCTTGGATCCATTGTTTTAGGATTTCAGGACAAGAATGCAAAATTTATATATATATATATATATATATATATATATATATATATATATATATATATATATATAGCCTGTCGATGGCCCAGAACCAGACTGTTCCAAGTCCATTTTATTATTATTATTATTTTTCAGGAGAGCACTTTTAAGCTGCTGGCATTCAAAGCTTCATGAAACAATTCGGAATAGATTCAAAGCAATCTTATGGAGAGGAATATTTAAAATTTTGTTCGATTCATATAATTAGGCCTATGCAGACGACAACTGGAACACAGTGAAACAGATTTCTTTCTTATAAAAAGTTGGACTTAGAACAGTATGGATCTCAACCATCGATATATATATATATATATATATATATATGCATATATTAATAGTCAAGATTCTAGCCTAGGCTTACAGTATCACTTCGTTTTACCTTCGGTATTCTCGTAACAAAAGCAGACTAAACTTAGGCCTAACTGTGGAAATGGATACCACTTCTCATTCTTTGGTCTTCTGAACAACCAAATGTCACACAACGTCTCTCAATTTTTTTTTGCCTTTATTGCGCTTATAGAACATGAACTAATAATAATAATAATAATAATAATAATAATAATAATAATAATAATAATAATAATAATAACGATGGTAATGGTTTATTTTAACTGGCAGAGTTAATAGATCGACTATATTGATCAGATTTTTTGTATTCGACGGGTATTGGAGAAAAAATGGGAGTATGAGGATACAGTACATGAGTTAGAATAACTCTTCTAGGGTTCTCAGCCAGGTGAGTTGGAGATTAGCTTCCAAGCTTTCGACGGCTAGCTCTGCCATCTTCTTCAGGGACGCGGAATTTATAAGGGATTTTTTGTGGAAATATAGTTGAATATATGTAAGCATTTTATAGCGATACTTATTAGGAAAGAAACAGAGCTGTTCGAAAATGTAGTAAATTACGTTTCAAATGAGAGGTGCGTCATAATGGACGTAAGTACAATATGTATATTTGGTATTCATTTATTTAACCTGGTAGAGGTACGGCCATTAGGCTCAAAATGAAACAGCAATAGAAAATCAGATACCTCATCATCAAGAAGACTGATTTTATTGCAACATAGCAGTGTTTCGTTAAGAATAGGCCTACCTGAAAACCTGGTTATCTAGATAGTTTTTTTGCTTCTCCTGTAAAATTTTGATTTTC
The DNA here is from genome assembly GCF_040183065.1 of Periplaneta americana. Taxonomy (NCBI): domain Eukaryota; kingdom Metazoa; phylum Arthropoda; class Insecta; order Blattodea; family Blattidae; genus Periplaneta; species Periplaneta americana. Next base: position 10,534,577 of record NC_091125.1, on the reverse strand, counting down.
GGAGTTACGAGTAACGCAACATGTAAGACATACCAAAAGTCTGACAGATTCGTATATTCAAAGCATATGAACAGCTTGAACTAAACTAAACAAAACTAACTTAACCTAACCAGTCTAAAATTCCATCATCTCTCTGCCGGCCTCCACTTTCACAGCAACTTTCGACCCTCATTTTCGGTATGAAATTGGCGTCGGCACTTCTTTTTTTCCTTTTTTTTTTTTCTTTTTTTTTTTTTTTACAATACGAATGACTCGACTAGAAGCCAAGAATGTAAATACATTTGCACCTTAACGTGATAACGCAATAATACAGAAATACCTAACCTAACCAAACCTAATGAAGGCAAATCTAATCAAAACTAGTAACGTAACAAAACATAACTTTATAAAGAATCCAGTGTACACTAGCATGAAACATTCGTAATGTCACGCTAAGTTATGTTGGCAAGACTGAAGAAACAGTTGTAAAACAATAGGAATGTATTAACTTTGTACTAATGGAACAACCTCTGCGCTAGTTTAGCCAAAATTAATTGACCCTGAAACCTTACTCGTCCTCAAATTAGTATTAATGATATTAAAATGGCAATGTAAATATCTGTAAACAAAAAAAAATTACATTATTGACTCTCCTACAGTTTATATACCTCTGATTGAGTTCTATCTTATATGTACAGTAGGCCTATAGCCTATCTATTATCAGGCAGTACATCTCACTTGACGATATGTGGCAGAGAAAGAATAATATAGGTATATACCCCATGCCCCTTAAAAGAATTCCTGCATATACCACTGTCTTTTTAATATTATATTTTTACATTAAGACTTCCGTGTAAACGTTATGCCAGGTCTTTCCCAGAGGATAACATAGTACTGTGCTAAAATACTATGAAACTGACATCCAGTTCATTTAAACTCTGTTGGGAGTCGAATTCGGCGTCGCTAGGTTTCGTAGACACTATTTCATTAGAAGCATGTTATTTTTCTGCGTTTGTCTACCGGTAGGCCTATTAATATTATTTTTGTGATTTCATCTACTCCAAGGCTGATAACTATAGGGGAGAGTCGGGTAGTATCGGACATCGGGTAATATCGGACAGTGAGTTTCTTTCATCTACCACACGATGATAGTACCTGATTGACATGGCTACGTTTCTGTGATGTCGCATAGAGAAACGTAACCATGTCATTCAGGTACTACCATATGGTGATAGATGAAAGAAACGCACTGTCCGATACTACCCGATGTCCGATACTACCCGACTCTCCCCTATATCACAGGATTAAATACGATTTTGTGACATGACATTATAAGACGTAGTGTTTAAAGTCATACCTGGTATGGGTGGCCAATGACCCCTCGTTTTGAAAATATTGGCTATTGTATGTGACATACTTCCGTTAGGTGTCTAATAGGAAAACATTAGACTGTGTAAAAGCGTAGCTCATATGGTTGGATGCTGAATTGTCATCCAGGCAACTTGAGTTCGAATCCTAATGCCTTCTCATTTTTTAAGGCTTGATATTATTATTATTATTATTATTATTATTATTATTATTATTATTATTATTATTATTAATTTTTTTATTCACTTTTAGTTGTCAGCTCCTATATTCAAAGCCATGTTGAAATATGCGTGGTATGCATCAAAATTAATAAACGAATGAGAAGTGTTTGTGAATGTGAAGGATATCTGTTTCACAGCAGAAGTGCGGAAAAATGTGTGTGACTGTGTACAACCTTCTTTCATTTGCTGTGCATGGTGCAGGAAATATGTATGTTTTGTGTGTTTTTATGACAATTATCATAATGAACGGGACACAATGAAGTGGAATAGCTGCTACAGAAACAGAACGGACACCAGTGACATCTTACCTGCTTACATGAGCAATATTTCATTGTTTATCCTTTACAATACAATGTTAGCTATTATAATTTGTTCAAAACATGATGAAACGTTCAATACATTGAGAAATATGATATATGTAAATAGATTACTGTGATCACAATATTAATCATTATTAAAAGAAAAAAAAATAGGACCAGTTAAAATTCGAACTTAGGTTGCCTGGATAACAACTCAGCATCCAACCATATGGGCTACGCTGTTACACAGTCTAATGCTTCCCAATTACGCTCCTAACGGAAGTATGTCACAAACAATAGCCAATATTTTCAAAACGAGGGGTCATTGGCCACCCATATCAGGTATGACTTTAAACAGTACCTCTTGTACTTTCATCTCATACAATCTTATTCCATTCGGTGATACACAGAGCGTGTCCTCTCCTTGTTAGTAACTTCCATTGGCATTATAAATATAGAAAACATTAATTACCTAATAGTTTAGAGTTTTGCAAATAATTTTAAAGATTACGGACAAGCTGATATGGTATAGATACACGGATGATATGGTCACTTCTTTATGTCCACAGACAAAATGTCCATTTCTTTATGTCTACAGTCCAAATGTCCAGTTTCTTCTGTCCTTTACATTAAAGTCCATTAAGTTATAGGTACAGTTATTTGAAGTCTAGACGCGCTAATCGTGGCTCCACAGGTGTGGACTAGAAGTGTTAGGCCTACATGAATCGGAATGTCACAGTCAGTGTGGTGAACAGTAGAGAAAAATAGTGGGGCGTGTGATTTGCCTGAGCTAGGCGTTTCAGATATTAGTATCAGTAGGCCTAATAACGACGCGGAATCAGGCCTACTTCAGTTTATTTTTTTTTATTTATTTTATTTATTTTACGACGCTGTATCAACATCTAGGTTATTTAGCGTCTGAATGAAATGAAAGTGATAATGAAGTTGAAATGCGCGTCTGGCTGCGAAACCAGGTGGCCCGGGTTCGATTCCCGGTCGGGACAAATTACCTCGTTGAGCTTTTTTCCGCAGTTTTCCCTCAACCCAATATGAGCAAATGCTGGGTAACTTTCGGTGTTGGACCCGGACTCATTTCACCGGCATTATCACTTTCATCACATTCAGATACTAAATAATCTTAGATGTTGATAAAGCGTCGTAAAATAACCTACTAAAAAAACTAGGACTTTAAGCTGTGTTTTAAAGAGTGGGTGAAGAAAGAATGATGCTGAATCTGATCAGGAAGAGGAAAAGGAATTGGTTGGGTCACTGGCTGAGAAGAAACTGCCTACTGAAGGATGCATTTCAAGAAATGGTGAACAACAGAACAGTTCGGGCCAGAAGAAGATATGAGATAATAGACGATATTAAGATATATGGATCATATGAGGAGACAAAGAGGAAGGCAGAAAATAGGAAAGATTGGAGAAAGCTGGGTTTGCAGTGAAAGACCTGCCCTTTGGCAGAACACTAAATGAATGAATTCAATATGAAATAAACCTTGCATTACGAGGAATGACGCTTAGTACGATTGAACGAAATACAGAGACATCAAAAACCTTTTGCTTACATTTTTATTGTACCTTTTTTTTTACTATACCATGCAGGCTTTGCTTAATCCTAAGTTTTAGTTGCCATGGTAATATTTTACACAGCATAAGTACAATCAACGCATAGTTAAAAATAAAGGACGTCACTTTACTTCACTAAGACATGGTTAAACTCGGATAAACCATTTTTTTTATAAGAATCCACAATCAATACTTGGTCAATTTTTATTACTCTACTGCCTCTTCCAACGGACTCCTAACAAATATTCACACGTTTATCACTGGGATTGTGGCGCTGGAAATTAATTTAGAACACTTTTATCTCAGCCACGACACATTTCAATTTTTATTGTACAATATAAATGCAATTATCACTACAATGATACAATAATTCTTGCAGATAACACAAACAACTTCGGAAACGTAATTAACAGTCGCAGTTTTACTTCGCTTCCACTAGATGACTCTTGAGTTCCAGCCTATGGGCGTAGCAGGGATGCCAATATCGGCAAACGAAATGAAACTGTGAGGAATGTTACAACAGGTGTGCTAAACGTTAGGAATGTTACAATAGGTGTGTAGCACGTTAGGTTAGGTTAGGTTAGGTGTGTAAGATAATATGAATGGTTACCACAGTTGGCGATACTGCAATCATTCTCTCACTCCACCTCAAATAACGTCACAACGACGGAATATGGCCGCCTTCTTCCTTCAAGTACGACGATTTTCCTATATAAGTAAGGAACCTATTTAGGGTGGGACCACAGCTCTCCTAGTGATCACATCGAGTTTACTACTCCACACTACAAAACTAAGGTATTTTCAGTGTTTGTTTTTAATTTTCTATACTGGCAGTACAGTAATAAAAATTCATCCATACTTTTACACAATACTTAATGAAGAGGAATCCCAAATAACTATCGCATTATATTTTTCAACTGGAATGTTAACTACATAATACATGAGTAGTAGGCCAAAACTACAAAAATTATAATAAACTCGTTGGAATTAATTGGTATCTTTTAAAAATATAACAAGTTGAAAAATGGTACAAAATATAGGCCTAATTTTAGTATGGCTCCTCTATTTTCGTGATGAAAGGAGATTCTATCATAACCTATCTCAGGGAGCCAAATTGGAACAATAATCTGACCAAATAGCTGGTATTTCATAATACTATTATCATCTCTTAAAAACGCAAAATTGGCTAACGAAATTTTTTAAACGCTACATTGTTTGGTATGGGTGACATCCCGAATGTAATTCCCAGGCAACTGTCCGCACTATCTAATGCAGTTCTACTTATCTATGGTTCTGGAAATAACTCAATCATACAGCGTTGGATTTTACTATGGAGAAAGAAATATATTATACCTCTTCATCGAACTTCAAACAGCTCTATTTTTAAACGGTTCTTTTATATGCAAAGTAATGCAATACGTGATACTGAACCTAACTTTACCATTCTACCGTATCACAGTTTTCGGGAGATTTTAAGGAATACTCATCTTCAGAAAATATCAAATATAGTCTACAATAAAATGTGTAACTAACCTTTCAACTCGCGAAGACATTTTCAGGCCGTACATTTATTCATATCCTCCATTATCCAACACAAATATTAAACCACGCACACAACATCTCACCAGTTACAAACAATCACGAACTTCACATTCGCGATTCTCCCTCGAAATTAAAATAAAGGGCGTTCGGTATAACATCATTCAGAAGTACCAATAGTGTCATGCTTCTAATAAAATAATAAAATAGCACTGCGCTGCACTAAGAAAATTCATTTGAAGCAAATTAGTATAATTAGCACAGTTAATTCCATTTATGCATGTTCCTATTCCTTTAAACATTAAGAAAACTTGATAATTTACTGTCTGAGTTGTTTTCAAATATATTAAGTTGGCCATATCGTTGCACTCCCTCTACTGCATTCCATCATCGAATGAGGAGCAACTTTATACTCGCTCTGCGTTCTGATTTTTTGCAAGTAAAAACATATGCAATAGCCTAGTCAATATTTTAAGAAGTGAAACTTAAGCACATCATTAATAGATTAACCCAGTAAATACACAAACTTTAAATTAAAATGTAATAGCTGGGCATTCATTTGTTACGTTAGTTTTATAAGTTTAAAAAGAAAATTGTTTCGTAGATACATTGCGGAAGCAATTAATGAAACATATGTGGCTACCACAGCCACGATTGTTACGAGCGACAAATCATAGCATGGGAGAGAGGAGAATCAGCTGTAGCGTGCAGCATTTAACCTGTTTGCAGCTTCTAAATATCACATGATAGACCAATCATATAATATTTGCTATTTAATTAACTTTCAAGGCTATAACTATGAACGTTTCATTCTATTTATTCGTTCAAATCGATGCTTAAATAATACAAACCCTTCTTATGGCTTGTTATCAGTAACTGTCTGCCATTGTGCCTATATCGATAGCGCATGTGCTTCCCAACACAGGACTGGGTGTTTATCCGTTGTCTTGTGATTGTTATGCGATATCTCTGCGGCGGTAGCCCTGCGTCACGCCGATACCGTTTTCAGGAAGGTCCGAATTTGTGAACCTACCCGCAATGGTGTGTAAGTCGGATAAAAGGGAAGTTTAGCAGAATAAGAAATTTATCTAAGTGAAGGTATTCCGCGAATTGCGATAGGCGGCTTCTTTACACCAAATCACGACAGCAGGCACTGCAGGTACCCTCATAGGTGAAAAACCGCCTGTCTGTCAGTCTTGTTTCAGTGCAAAATGCAATTATGGGATAATATTATTCATGGTACGTGAAGCAAAATTCTCGTAGTTGAAATATTATGATATATCAGTATTGTTCACGTGCAGTGTATAAAGTAACTAATATAAAATATGTAACTAGAAAATAAAATGACCTGGACGGGCTTTAATATCACTCTCCATACGACTAAATCACTAAATCTATGTTCTGTGAATTCATATTTGAGCTGTGTCAGTACAGAGATATAATTAACTGTATTTTGTTCAGGCACCATAGGCCTACTCTCTTTACAAGTTCACCATCCGCACGCTGCATCCCTGAAAAATTATTTTATCAAAATAAGTATTTCTGCTGCAATTAAATCATCACAATAATAATAATAATAATAATAATAATAATAATAATAATAATAATAATAATAATAATAACGTTGGTATATGAATACATATTATAGTAAACAGCTTCCCTGTCACTTCGGCATGTTCTGGATGGCAGAGCCTATAATGTCCTTTTATGTTGCTCAGTAGTATTCCTGACATAACCTCACATCATAATAAACACCTCACGTTTTCACCGAAGGCACAACAAAAATAGTCTTCCTCCCACACTGTACGGAATGATCGTTTGCTTACAGAAGGTTTTGACTGTGTCATTGTCCGGCATGTTCGGCGTTTACTAAGTACTTGAGCTGCCTTCCGCAGTCATTCGTCGAGTTTCGAAGGAGGAACAGCACGCTCTACATTGGAAGGTTGCGATTACAGAACGTAATCGGGAGTCAGAGAATGAGAATACCTGATCTAGGTAGTCTGGGTGCTCCATTTTTTGCACATGCTGAAGTCAGTTGTGTCCGCATTCGTATATATATTGTACAGTTGGTGTTATTTCTAATTCGTCTGCAATGTCAGTGTTCTTCTGTAATCTAGAAGACTATAGCCAGCAGTTCTTCGTAGAAATCTCATTTCTGCAACCGTGAATCGTTGGTAATCTTGGAGTCGAATAGCTGAGAACTGATTATGCCAAAATTTTATATGATTTAAGTCTTCTATGTCTTTGTACTTTCGTGACTAAAAAGACTTGGTTAATGATTCTCAAATATTTATTATAATTTTGGATTTTATTAGACATATCACATTCTTCAAGGTATCTTAGGGTGTAACCTAAATATCTGAAGGAGTTGGTTGACCTGCTCCAGTATGAAATTATCGATGTACACCTTACATCTCACGGGGTGTTTATTCTTAAAAGACATTTTTTTCTTGTTGAAATTTCTAAATTTTAAGTTTTTGTCATAAGATTTAGGTGGAGAATAGAGTATTGCAATTGATCTTCGGTATTGTCAAAAAGGACTTGATGATTTGTATATAACAGAGTATCTAGAGCAGGCCTGGGCACTAATAACTCAATTGATACAATGCATATTTCCCCTTAAGTCTCCACTCCACATTCTCCGGCTGAGACGAGTACACAGGAAAGTAAGCATTGTTCAATGACGGATTGTATAAGGCTTTTATGAACGTCGGCTTTCACTGGTCGCCTAAAATCCATCACTGATGCACAGTGCCCACTGTGCGTTTGTTTATAAGGCAGTGTAAGCGGAAAGCACATGGGCGGGGGTTTCTGAGTTACTTTTCACTTCTCTTTTGTGCCCAGGGCTGATACAGAGTGTTATTTTCTTGCAGTATGATAGATTCATGTACCGTCAAACGCCAATGTCGAATGATTGAACTGATATATATTTACTTATGAGCAGTGTTGCCAACTCAGAATTCCATTTACCGCTGCACAAGCTTAAAAAAACCGCTAAACTGTACTTAAAAAACTCCAGATTTTTCTTAATACAACACTTCAAAATTTGAAATACGAACTATACATCTTGGGGCAATACATAAGTGCAACAACATTTTTCAAGTCTTCTCAGTCCTGCTCGAATGGTCAAAATTGTACTTAGCTTGGAATTTTCCATCCTGTTCCTGTCCTTTTACATAAGATTCATCTGGCTAAATAGCCTCTCAAACCTCTGCATTTGACAATGGTAGGATAAGGAAAGAGAATGAAGGAATGGCCACCACATGCATCACTGAAAATCGCAACCTAAAATTTGGAATGAATCTTAATGAGATTTAAACTTTAAAAAACCTAATATTTCTAATCCTTTGGAAATTGAAATAACACACCTCTGCCCAGAAGCGTGTAGTGTTGCAAACATTTTTCCAATCCCTAAAGTTAATTTTCCGCCATTGTATCTCAGCAACTGTTGCCGAGCAACAGAAAAACACTTGCTACTCTATTAGGACGGGTAGTTAAATCTTAATATTTTGCATTCAATATCACATTACACCATTTACACCGAGCTTTCGAACTATCATTTGCAACTTCTTCCATCCAATTTTTCAACACTGTTTTTTTTTTCTACACATCTCTAAATTTTTTACGTATGGAGTTTTACGCGGCATCACTAAATTTATATGTCCACACCTGTGGAGTAACGGTCAGCGCATCTGGCCGCGAAACCAGGTGGCCCGAGTTCGAATCCCGGTCGGGGCAAGTTATCTGGTTGAGGTTTTTCCGGGGTTTTCCCTCAACCCAATACGAGCAAATGCTGGGTAACTTTCGGTGCTGGACCCCGGACTCACTTCACCGGCATTATCAGCTTCATATCATTCAGACGCTAAATAACCTAGATGTTGATACAGCGTCGTAAAATAATCCAATAAAAAATATATAGGCTATATCTTCAAAATTCAATGAAGTAGATCAAGAATACAGTAGGCCTATACTGGACACTTCGGAAATAATCAAATCACAGTCGGTTCGAAATCTGATTTCACATCGAGCTGGAGACGTGCCTGGCAACAGTGAGTTTGGTTTTAAGTTTTAAGTGTGTCTGTGTGACATTAACTATAATGCGAAATGAAAAATTAAATAATAATTCACTTCATTATGTATTCTCTTTATGATTAAATACATAAATTCATTTACAAAAACAATGCCTACATTAGATTAAGAGTTCAAGGAAATTGGCATACCGTATTTGTACACCAACAATGGATGAGGCAGGAAATGGACGTGGTTGCACCAAATGAACTTAACATAAAAGGTTGATATTTTACACTCGCACAATGAGAAAGTGTGATAATACCAAACTAAACTCTGGTTTATGATTAACTACCATTATTGTCCTCAAGTACATATAACATCTTTACAGGGGGGGGGGACTTAAAAATATCATCTCCTCCAATAGTAAATAGGAATACAAATCCTAGTGATCATAAACAAGGGGCTCTATAAGATAGTTGAGATCCATATACAGTGGCTAGTCAACTAAAAATTTTAATTCCTGTTGGAACTATAATCATCAAAAAATGCCAAAGAAATAGCTAGCCGCTGACGGTAAAAATCTGTAGCTGACCATAGTCCTAAAAACACCAGATTTAGCTACAAAACCGCTGACTTGGCAACACTGCTTATGAGTGCTCAAGACAGAGAAAACGAACCATATGTAGCGGCGTAACAATGCAGAGACATTAAACTATGAGGAATACGTGTGAATTTATATAAATTAATACATGCATACAACATATTCATAACGTAAATAGATTAGCAAGATTATATACTTAATTTCAGAACGACTGAATGAATTTGAATTTTTGTATGACGTAACTATGATTGTTGGCTTCTAGCATCTTCCACTTAATTCGCCAGATGCTGGGGCGCTAGAGTTCGCTAGGGACTCTGCGGACAGCAATGTAGTTGTTCCAAAACTGTGTACCGGTGTAGTAGTGCGTTGCGTGTTGACTGTCGTTTGCCGATAGATACTTTCAGTGATGCATAATATTTTTCTAAAACGCTATAAACCTGTTGCAGCCATGAAGCTCTGCTGGGAATTCAACAGGTATGTCCAGTGCTTCAATGACCACATGTAGTCTACTGTGTAACTCACCTTCTCCACTCTGCGCCGTCATAGAACTTTATTCTTTGAGTATACTCCGTTCCATAATGTCTGACATTAGATTTAAAAGTTACCGGCAGAAGTGGAGAGAAGTATAACTGCTATTCAACCAATGGCATAGATCTCATTCCATTGGTTGTGTAACAATATACGTCTCTCCTGCTCTGTTGGCAATGTTTACTTCTCCTGTCAGACATTATGGACCGAAATATAGACGCAATGCATCATTCTGTCGTGTGATACCAGATGCATAGACTCCATTCCCAACTTTAATTCGTTAGCAGCATCGCAAAATGAATGGTTGTAGTGCATGTGTGTGTTTATATGTCAATTTATAGCTTTAGAATGGAACGCCTTTATTACATCCCAGTGAACACTCTTATTTAAGTATGTTCACATGCTTTCAGTATGTTTTGTCACTATGCTAAGTTTTACTTATTGTTGTTAGATTAACATAATACAAAAAATCAAAGCAACTTTTTCAGTCTAAGAATATTGCAACAATTAATGATCCATTCAATGTGATGTTAAGGCACTAGGTTCCATAGCTTAGGCTAATTTTGATTAATATTCGCAGCGTGTGTCGACAGAAAACTTGCTGTAATTTATCGAAGGGCATAAACACACCATAAGCTTGGGTTTCCATTATCAGCTATAGTAGTTGTACAGGGACATCATTTTATTTTTACTTCAATTTTTATTGTACCTGAGTTTTTTAATGTACTTCACTCCCACCCCTTCTACTAACGACGTTTATCCGTCCTCCACACAGATCCAAGACCGCATATACAGTCATAGTAGCCACAGTACGTTCCAAAAATATGTTCGCGTTTTCCAGTGACGAAAGAGCTTTCAATATTGAATCCTTTTCGCACAGGTACTGTCGTCCATTTGCCTACGTCGTATCTCGGTTTCCCCACCAGCTTTTATTCGCCAGCTAGTGGCTGGGCTGTCTTAGCTCTTTTCTGAGGACATTAATTTCTGTTAGGAATTGGACGTTTACGTAATATTATACAACTGTTTAAAATAACTAAAATAAAAGGGCTTCGTTAAGTAATTAACTTTCACTTGATTTCCCTCCTTTCTACGACCTTACGACATAACCACTTGGACGGACAGCAGATAGTATGTCTGAGTAATTTTATCTTTTCGGATCGGGCAGAAATGAAGATTGAATTTACAGTACGTCAGGTACTCTTTCATAGAGTAGGTACAGAATTATTTCAACATGAGTTACTAGTACGAAGAACGAAAGTGGTAATTGGAATTAAGTACAATAGTCTATAGTGCGATAATATGCACAAAAGAACTGAAGCCTGTATCGAAATGAACGGCCACCATTTTCAAAAATGTGTTTAAATATCCATATTATGATTATTTTTCAATTTAACTTCATTCTCTATATTGTACGCTAATGTGCTGTAGACAGTATAATATACACTGCATAATGAATACACCCACATGGACAGCTCAATTCGTGAGTAAAAACACTCAATTGTTAATACTATACTGTATTTTGATTAAACAAAAACCTAATGAAAATGATTAAACTCAAAAGCGCAATATTTCCTAGTTTACGTAAATGTAAGCTTATGAACTACTGTACTTTCCTTCCCTCCTATACCTAGTAAAGTGATTTGTTTGTATATTACGCCAGAATGATCGAACTCCTGTCGTGGAAGGGGGAGCAAACGGCGTCGATCCAGAGGTATAGGCAAGTTAATATTAAAAATGTTAGTAAAAATAAAATGATGTCTCTGTAGTTGTTATTATTTAGGCAACTGTCCGAAGGCAGGTCTGAACCTCATGAGTGACACCAATCAGGAATCTCTCAAGAGGAAACTAAGCCAGGAGATAATGGGGTAGGTATATAAACTATAGGAGGGTCAATAATGTAATTTTTACATTTTCCTTTTAATACCAGCAATACTAATTTTGCCTCTGATTGCGGTTCTGGCTGATAGGCTATGTACACCTATTAATAGGCAGTACATCTCACTTGACGATTTCTGTCAGAGATATAAAAATTGTTTGTATGCATCTGAAGTCTGATTAGTGTACTTGTAGCTAATCGGTGATGTATGTAATGGAGGGGGAAGGGAACTGACCATCGTACCCCATTATATCCTGGCCTAGTTGCCTCATTAGTGGTGTCTTGCTGCTATCACTTGTGAGGTTCAGACCTGCCTTCGGACAATTGACTAAACAACAACAATAATAATTTGAGGGCGAGTAGGTTTCCAGGTCAATTAATTTTAGCTAAACTAGCGCAGAGATAGTTCCAATCGTACTGCGTTAATAAACCTCTCTTGTTTTACAGCTGCTTCTTCAGTCTTACTAACATAACTTAGCGTGACATTAGGAAAGTTTCACGCCAGTGTACACTGGATTTGTTAAAGTTATGTTTTGTTAGGTTACAGCTTTGATTAGATTAGATTAAGTTTGGTTAGTTTAGGTTTTTCTGAATTATTGCGTATCACGTTAAGTTGCAATTGTATATACATTCTTGGCTTCTAGTCGAGTCATACCTACTATAAAAAAAGTTTCGATGCCAATTTCACACTGAAAATGAGGGTCGGAAGTTGCTGTGAAAGTAGAGGCTGACTGAGAAGTGAAGGAATTTCAGACAGGTTAAGTTAGGTTAGCTTAAGCTTTTCGCATGGTTTGAATTTACGAATCTGCGACAGGCCAGGTTGGTTTAGACTGAATGTCTTGCATGTCGCATGATGGACAGAACTTCATAACTCCTAGAAACAAACTTTTACAGGGAAGCAAAAAACTATCTAGATAACGAGGTTTTTACGCATTTTTAACGAAACACTGCTATGTTGCAATAAAATCAGCAGGCAGACTTTGGACCCGATACAATAAGTTTACTGTGCATGTACTATAGGTTGTTGACTCGCTGCAGGTAGCGAAAGGTAGAGATGTGTTGAGGTAACAACGTTGCTGTTTAGAGTAGAGTACGGTAGTATTGGGGAACATACACATGTGTACATTCTGAAAGTAAATATACATTACACAATGAAAATATCAAAAGAATGTGAAAAGCATTATTTTATTCTCCTTTCTTTTATAAGCATTTGTGTTTAATTACATACAGTGTTAATGGTGGAAATAAACATGTAGCACTTTTAATTTCTTCATTTATCCTATTGGCCGTCTTTAGGAAGTGCAGTTACAGTACCGAAATGCAATGTACTACAAGATATACTTTCAGTGACTCAAACATAAATCTTTTTCAGTTATCTGCCAAACACAGTTTTTATTGTGAAAAGCTGCCCTCTACATGGCATGACGTGATAGGAGTAAAACGAAAAAACCTAACATCATTGCAGTCTCTAAGAGACAGTCCTTTATTCTCGGGTGACTCTATGTCCACTAATTTGCAGTTTATGTTATATAAAGTTCCATATCCGTTATTTTTACATAAAATTGATTTCCACTTCCGTTTTACACATTCAATAACCGGTGTACTTGGTGTCTCATTAATTCTCTGTGTCATTTCCTCAACTAATTTTAGGGTTTCCGGCATCTCTTGCTCTGACTTTTCTAACCGTGTAATAGTTTCAGACACAGTTTGAAAATAGGTTTGTATGAAAACCAAATAATTATTCTTCAGAACCTTCAAATCCAGAGCGTTTTCCTTTGCGTATTTGTTGGCATTCATTCTACAGTACCCCCACCCACTGTACGCTTTATCACTATATTCAGTACGCCGTTATGCGGATTTCCCACTGAACTACTCTATCGGGTCCGAAGTCTCGAAGCCTGAAAATCAGTCTTCTTGATGATGAGGTATCTGATTTTCTATTGCTGTTTCATTTTGAGCCATAAATGGAATTAGGCTACGTGATGTTGTTTCTTAACTTCCCAACCAAAAATGGACTTACGAGGTTTTGAAAGGAAAATTGATGGGAGCATTATTATAGTGCTAATAATCCTAAACACAATTCTCTTGTTTATTAACATTATATTTACTGAAAATCATATAATAATGTAAGAAGTAAAAACAAATTCTAACATCTATATAGACAAAAAAAAATACATAATATATGAAACAAAAAAAAGCTGGAGTTTAAAGCGGTAATAATTAATTGCACTCTGCCTAGTTATGAGAACCAGATAGTGGACTTTTCCCGTATCCTATTTTCACCCAGCTCCTTACACGTCATTCTCCAATGCAGAGTGTGCATTAAGAAATATGGTCTTACAAACGTGAATCATTTTATCATTAATTAAAAAATGATAATGCAACGTGTATGATCTATGGCGTATTTCTGTTGTAGACATCCTCTGTTTTTATTCGTCATAGAGTAGAAATATTTAAAATTTTGGCTTCACTTGTCGTTTTGCACTGTCTTTGTTACATTTCCACTTACCAGGTTCATTTTTACTGTACGCCTACTCGCTCCTTGTTAATGCTCCTCTTTCACGTTGCTTTATGTATTTTCCACCAGCCAGTTTTCTCTGGGATGTCACCACTTCATATTTTTGCGTCTTATGGTGTTTGAAACTACGATATAAGAGTATAACCAATTAGAGGTGTAAAACAGTAATAACTACTTGACCGTAAAAACTACTCATTTTAATACATAGTATGTATAATTTTGAAATTCAAACCTCATCAGAATAATTTTTTGTGGAAATGCCATTGTCGTTTTCACCAGGTACGTATGTTTTATCTTTCACGCTATCGTCACTGTCAAACTCGTGATTTCCAAGTCATGTTCAGTCAATTCTGCAATTCAATACAATTAAATATTAAAATATATACAATGAGCGATTCGTGATGTTGAGCACGCTATCTACGTGTGTGCAAGTTGGCGTAATTTCGGCGACATGGGGTAGCTGATAATAATAATTGCGTCATTACACCAAAAAATGCGTTATAGCTCGAATAACAAAGCATTAGAAACTTACTTTTCTTCCCCCCTATACGTAGTAAATTGATTTGTTTGTATTTTACGCCAGTATCACCGAAATCCAGTTGTGGAAGGGGGTAGCAAACGGTGTTTCCGCGTCTCAAACATTAAACCAAAGGTATAGCCAGGTTAATATTAAAAATGTTAGTAAAAATAAGATGATTCCCTGTAGAAAGGCGCACAGTGGGCCAAGCTGTGTCCAAGTGTGCGGACCCGCCTAAGTAAAACCAAGCCAAGCCGCTCGCATATGTAGAGCGAACGCTGCAGTGCACAGCGCAGCTGTACAGTCTTTCTATGCAGGCCTGTTCCTCTCTAACCTCTACCTACAGAATCTGTTGGCGGACGGCGAGCGGTCATACGCCGCCGGCATACGGACAAGTCCGTACACGCTGCACTACGCAGACCGGTCACACTCCACCCTTTAGCGCTTACTTCGCACTATCGCCATTAAGTCGACGGGATATTACTACCTGGGACCGCACAGTGGGCAAAATTTACATACATTAACAAATATTTTACAACACTATTGTAATGCTCGTATATGAATATTCTTGAAAATTCAGAAATTGATTACCAATTTCAAATTCATATACATATTACATATTGTTGTATAAATAAAATTGTAACTTGGTCACACCCGAAAAATCTAGCTGGACAAAATTAATAATTTATCTTGTAACCAACAGAATTTTATGAAATTTTGTACAATAGTGACAGGTAGCTTACAGTTTTTGTATACAAAGTCTGGTTACGTTTGTACAAGAGGAACTACCACCTAACAGGGATGCATTTATACAAAAGCAACTTCTCTCGTACAAACAGATTTTTAAGAAAACTTGTACAGAAGTTAGAAGTAACATTTTTTTTTTTTTTTTTTTTTTTTTTGTGTGAAAGCTTAGTTGCGTGTGTACGATAGGAACTACCATTTTACTAGATATGTATTTAGACAAAATTAATAACTTCTATCGTGTGCAACAGATTTTTATATGCTGTAAGATGAACTATCCCTTTATCGAGGGTGCATTTATACAGAATTGATAACTTCTCTCGTATTCAACAGATTTTTATGAAACGCCGAAAAGAATTTACCGATAAAATATATCTTTGTGTACGAACTTTTATCAAGATTGTATAAGAGAAATTACCCCATTATAGGGGGTGCATTTAAACATTATTGATAACTTGTTTATTATCTAATAGATTTTTATGAAGTTGCTGGTAGCATATAGTTGTCGTATACAAATTTTTATTACGTTTTTATAAGAGGGATGTATTTAGATAAAATGATCGATTTCTAGATTTTTATGAAACTTTGAACAGGGGTTGAAAGTAGCATAATTTTTTTCTCAAAGCCAACACATTTGTAAGACACTTATTCTTTCGAAGTTTTTCTGAGAAGGGATTTTATCAGTTTGCGCTTAATTTGACACTACTACCTTCATGAAAAGATTTACGGAGTCTTCCTGCTTTTTAAGAATAGTCGAGGTGACATAAACTGGTTTCTATAATTTTGTGATACTAGTAGGGAATTGTACTTCATAATTTAACTAAACCTAGTGTTCTAGTAAATGCATATGTCAATTCTTATTCAAATATTTTCTTTCCGAAAAACAGATTTAGTTTTTTTGTATATTTGATGGCTTTAAAACTAGCAACACTACAGTACTGTACACTTAATTTTTTCTCTGTACATTATCACATAGTTAATTTAAAATGTTATTTTTTGTTCCGCAATACTTCAAATAATTCCACACGGGTTGCAACAGGTAAACCACTTTTCTTCTATACGACATAATGTCGCCTGATATTATATCGATATTATATGAATAAATTACAAGAAGGAATGATTAAATGAATAATGAAAACAAACTTAATACATCATAGACCTATGACATTTAGTATGAAATTAAAGGGTTGTTATAAGATATAAACTATATTTCGTAGATCTGTTCCGATCCGTTCACAATAAACACATAAATTTTTCTTCAATGATTGTCAGTCATCAACATGCACAGACGAATTTCTATTTTCATCCATTATTATGTTTGAACATGCTACATCCCAGTTAAGCTAAAACAGCCTATAGAAATGTAACATTTAGTCCTTCACGTTGTCGAGCACACACCACAATGAATAACTGTCTCACACTGCAAACAAGGCCAGCTGCCTGCAGGTCCTATTTTAAGTTAACATTATGTTATATCGCTATTTATTCTAGTTTTGGTTACAGATTATGAAGATTCAGTATGTTTGCAATACTATCTCATCAAAAAAAATTCACTTTCACAAGGGTGACCAAAGTTAATCTTGTCCCGCCAGATTGCAAATCAAGCCAGAAAAAATTATGGGTATAATATTTTAGAATCTGAAGTTCATTAAATCTACTATAATTGAATGTTATGTGATTCTGAACTTATATTGCGATAAATATTTTATAAATATAAATATGGATTGAATCACCAAGTACAATTACAAATAGTAGATCTAATATGAATTTACCTGAATAATTTCAAGGAGAAAATTCTTCCAGGGCCGGGTATCGATCCCGGGACCCTTGGCTAGCCCACGAATGCTCTACCGACTGAGCTACCCAGGAACTACATCCGGCACCGTCCCAATTTTTTCTTTTTATCCACAAAACTCAAGTGGGCTGACTAGGCGCTAGAGACCCAAAATTTGAGTGCTTTATCTGAAATACAGATTTGCAGAACTATACCTGTTTATCCTTTGCTGTCGTCTCATCGGTGTCTTCTTCAAATTTCGAGTCTTCCACTTCCTCAGCATCATAATCTATTTCTCCTACTCCTCTTTCTCCTTTTTCGTCTTCTTTATTTTCTTTTTCTTCTTGTTCTTCTTCTATTGGGCGTCTTTGAATTTCATGTTAATTCAAGAGATTTTTCACCTCTTTTGATAGAGATTATTGCTTCTTATTGAGAACGGGAGCAGTGCTAAAGATATTAAAAGGTTCGAAGTTACGAGAAACAGGTTAAGAATATGTTTTTTTTTTTCGCGCGAGTATTTTCGTGGATGTCCTTCACGAAACCTCTTCACATCCTTATGTCTTGCCTCTTGTGTCTCTTCAATTAGCATTCCTATTGGTAAGAGAGCTAATTCTATTATGTGCCTATCATGAATGAAAGTTTTATGTACAGTGACCGACATCTAGTACCATGGATATAGCCATAGGTAAGTACAAGTTTGTTGTATCACATGTAAATGAAATGAAGGCCTCAGGATTAATGGGGAAGTCGTTAGACATTGCGCGCAGAATGGCATAAAATAGTCTTATAAAGTATTTATTTACACCTGTGATAGACGAAAATAATTCTGGATATTAGAAAAATTGGCATGCGTTATTGCCCTCATTTGCATTACCGCTACCCCTCGGTACAAGACAATCAACTTATAATCCCATTTCCAGTCTAAATTTACCTGTCATTGTCTTTTCTTGACAGCTAAGATTCTCTTTTCTTCCTGGTTTTCGACTTGCCATTTTTTTCAATTTCAGTCGATACGAAATGTGCAACAAGCATTCATTCATTTAGTGTTCTGCCCAAGAGCAGGTCTTTCACTGCAAACCCAGCATTCTCCAGTCTTGCCTATTTTCGGCCTACCTCTTTTTTTTTTCCTTATATGATCTACAGGGACATCATTTTATTTTTACTTCAATTTTTATTGTACCTGAGATTTTGAATGTACTTCACTCCCACCCACTCTACTAATGAAGTTCCAACTGTTCTCCAGACACAATAAAGGCCGCGTATAGTAAACAGCACTGAGTTAGTGAGTATAGTACGTTCCAGAAATATGTTCGTGTTTTCCAGTGACGAAAGAGCTTTCAATATTGAATCATATTTTCGCACAGGTACTGTCCGTTTGCCTACGTCGCATCCCGATTTCCCCCACCTGCTTCTGCACGCCTCTCTGTAAAAGCTGGGCTGTCTTAGCTCTTTTCTGAAAACATCAATTTTTGTTAGGAATTGGAAGTTTACGTAATATTATACAACTGTTTAAAATAACTTAAATAAAAGGGCCTCGTTAAGTAATTAACTTTCTACGATCCTGCGGCATAACCACTTGGACGGACAGTAGATAGCATGTCTGAGTAATTTTATCTGTGCGGGTTGGGCAGAAGTGAAGACTGAATTTACAGTACGTAAGGTACTCTTTTATAGAGTAGGTGCGGAATTATTTCAACATGAGTTAGGCTTTCTAGTACGAAGGACGAAACTGGCAATTGGAATTATCTAGGCCTATAAACTATATTATACGCTAATGTGCTGTAGACAGTATAATATACATTGCATAATGAATACGTTCGCATGGATAACTCAATTCGTGAGTAAAAACACTTATTCTTAATACAGTACTGCATTTTGATTAAACAAAAACCTAATGAAAATTATCGAACTCAAAATCACGATATTTCCTAGTATACGTAAATGGATGAACTACTTTCTTCCCTTCTGTACCTAGTAAAGTGATTTGTTTGTGTTTTACGCCAGTATCATCGAACTCCAGTTATGGAAGGGGGTAGCGAACGGTGTTTCCGGTTCTCTGAAGGTATAGCGAGGTTAATATAAAAAATGTTAGTAAAAATAAAATGATGTCCCTGTTATATCTTAATGCAATCTATCATCTGATATCTCCTTGTACCCCGAACTCCTTTCCCGTTTACCATTCCTTCCAGTGCATCCTTCAGTAGGCAGTTTCTTCTGAGCCAGTGAGCCAGTCAATTCATTTTCCTCTTTCAGATCAGTTTCAGCATCATTCTTTCTTCACCCATTCTTTCCAATCCAGCTTCATTTCTCATTCTGTCTGTCCACTTCACACGTTCCATTCTTCTGCATATCCACATTGCAAATGCTTCTGTTCACTTCTCTTCACTTCGTCGTAATGTCCATGTTTCTGCATCATACAATCCCAAACTCCATTCAAAGTACTTCACTAGTCTCTTCCTCAGCTCTTTTTTCCAAGGGTCCGCAGAAGATGCTCCTTTTTCTATTAAAAGCTTCCTTGGCCATTGCTATCCTCCTTTTGACATCCTGGCTGCAACTCATGTAACTGTTTATAGTACGCCCTAAGTATTTGAAGCTGTTCATTTGCTCCACTGCCTCATTTAGAATTCGCAAGTATATCTTCTGTATTTTTCTTCCTGTGATCATTTCCTTCATCTTATTTGCATTTTTTCATCCCATACTGCTCACAGCTGTCATTTAGCTCCAGTAGCATATCCTTTAGTATCATTTCCTCAGCAAATCTTAGGCACTTTATTCTTCTTCCTCCTATCACTCCTTCCATGTTCTGAAAACAGTTCTTTA
The DNA here is from genome assembly GCF_040183065.1 of Periplaneta americana. NCBI lineage: Eukaryota > Metazoa > Arthropoda > Insecta > Blattodea > Blattidae > Periplaneta > Periplaneta americana. Next base: position 10,514,211 of record NC_091125.1, on the reverse strand, counting down.
CTAAATCCTCCAAGTAGAAGTTGAACTGGGAGCTGATAAAGCGGATCCTTGACGTACTCCTCTCCCAATTTCACTCGTTGTTTCATATAAAAAGATAACTGAACAGTTTTCTTTTATCTATATTATGAGAAGGAGATAGGCCAAAATTAAACGCACTGACGTCACAAAGAGTTTCTGCAGATTCTACATTCTTTATGGTTCTTTGGTGTGCAGCTAGATACAGTATGTAGCATATTTATGTTGATGAAATCTTGGAAATGTCACTGCAAATTTTGCCATCCAGCATCATCAGTAATAATTTAGAAAACACATTTACTTATTTTATAGCTACCATCTCCGTCGTTGGTATAAAATATTGAATTTGCTACTCCATTTTATTTAATTCCTTGAGTGACATGTCTTTTGCATCTTTTTCAAGAAGCTGTTTCACTGGTTTACAAAATCGTGTAGGAAGAGGCCTTGAATTCTTATAAAATTCTTGTGTCAAATCACTACTGTAGGCATGCGTTTCTAAAGGTACTAAACATATCAGAAACATATCTGGATTATCGTAATGGCTTGACTCGTCTAGTAGACTATATTGAATTTCTATTTATAACGACTTTCCCTCCATTACTGTCGCAACCCCACTTAAATACAATATTCAGTTCATCTCCACATGTAATAAGCCTTTCAAGTATTTCTTGTTGTACCAACACCAACCTATTTATTGTATGGTCAAAAATGGCTTGTAATTTTATTTCAGCTGGAATATCAGTTATTTCAACTTTTTCTTGAAGTGGATCACATACCTTATTTGCTTCCTACAGCTTGTCGTAGGAAATATTACTGCTTCTCATTTTAGGACCCATTCGTGTATTCATATATTAACGCTTAATCAACTTATTTTCCACAAAATAAGATAAAGTTTCCTCCGGTGTACAAGGTGTAGGGGGGAAATGGTGATTCATTTGCTTTCTTACATTTGGATGCTCTAGGATGGTTCGTTTCTGTTACTTGGTCTAAAACAATAGCTGCAAGCCTTTTTTTCTGACAATCGAAGAAAGTCCTGTGTTGCGAACGATAATTTATTCTTATGTAGAAAATTTCTCTGTAAGAGAACGAACAAATTTCTTACCTTTTCTTATGATTTTCTGGATCTACCAATACCAGAAGATAGTAAATAAGATTTTTAAACTCAAAGTTGTTTTTGCAATTAATTTATAAACTTTTTAGGGAACTTCAGACTTTCCTGCAACCAGTTACAATACATTTTTTTTTCCATTCCTTAATTAACTCAACCCCGAAAACTCTAAACTGTTTTCTTGAAACAAATTAATACGTCCTGTAAGCATTTCTGTATGCTAAATTTATTTTGTACAAAATCACCTAAATCTTAGCGTTGGCATATTATGTCTAATTGGACCATTCTCGTCATTGTCGGCAGAAACCGTTGTTTCTACCCTGAAATTAAATAGATTATTCTTCAAAGGCGCAAAGATCGACAAATCTGAAAATAAGCACTGTGAACATCAAGAGTTTACCTACATTTTCATCTGAAAAGTGTACCACTTGCTGAGACGTGTGATAGTTAAAATTATATTTGAATATGGTACATTCGATTTCGTTTATACTGTAAACAAGTCTGTGTATATGAACGGGATTAACTATTTATATTCCCAAAAATTCAACAAATATTGTATGAATCTAAAGTACATTCCTGTGAGTAACACATCTATTTCAAAATAATACAATATAGCACTTGGATAGCTTTCGCAACGTATCCACACTTCACATGCTATCTGTAAGCCCACTTCGAGGTCTCTCCAAGCCGCTGTATCCTACTGCAATCTTAATTTCCTTGAAGTTTATCTATTTTATTGGGTTATTTTACGATGCTGTATGAACATCTAGGTTATGATATGAATGATATGAAGGTGATAATGCCGGTGAAATGAGTCCGGGGCCCAGCACCGAAAGTTATCCAGCATTTGCTCGTATTGGGTTGAAGGAAAACCCCGGAAAAACCTCAACCAGATAACTTGTCCCAACCGGGATTCGAACCCGGGCCACCTGGTTTCGCGGCCAGACGCGCTGACCGTTACTCCACAGGTGTGGACCTCCTTGAAGTTGTTTAGTCAACTGTCTGAATCTCACAAATGATACCAAGAAGGCACCACCGAGGAGGCAAATAGGCCAGAAGATATTGGGATATAGTGGCCAGTTCATCTCCCCCTTTTCTTGAAGGATGTTGACGTATAGATGTTTATCCAAACTATAAACATAGAAATGGTCGATTTTTTGAGGATCGGTAAATTGAGATTTTTCCTGCTAGATTGAGCATCTGGCCCACTGCACTGTGGACCGGTCTGCATAGGAACTTTCTGTACACATGCGAGTGAGGGAAGATATTTTATTCACTGACAATATTATTCTACATGTTTTTAATCACATTACTGACGTAAATATTACATTATTTCTGGAATATGATGGAGCACTCGACAGAGTTAGAAAAGAAACCTGCCTTCGAAGGAAGAAATGTTTATTTTTTTGTTGTGAGCTTAGGGAATTATTTCAGTTGATGTGGTACTAAGTTTATAAAATGTTGTAATACATTATATTGTCACTGCAAACGAATTTGCCGACTACACTTCGATTCAGAACCCTTAGTTATGTACTATTTGTATGTTTCGGTTCGATCCGAAGGATATTACGCTTGTGCATCTGAGGGATAATTTTTTGCGGAACGTATAAAGAATATGAGCTGCTTTAACTGAAAAATGAGTACAAATAAACGACTTAATGTTTTAACATGTAAATAAAAAATTGACGTTTGTGTTTTCCCCACAATCACTTTCGTCTTTTTTCATGCTTGATATGTGGGTCTCTTAATTCATGGAGGGTGGGAATGCCTGATAATTAATTACTTAATATTTACGTTTACAAAAAAAGGCAGTAAGTTATATTGCCCATATAGATTAATTATTAACATATTTGCACCTTTTTATATTTCTTGTTGTAAAATAAAATAACTTAGAATATATAACTTATTGTATTACCACAGTCTAGTATATAGTCACGAAGCTCAATATCTACGTAGGGAATATGCATCCATAGATAGTTGATAACCACTAGGATCGCTACTGTCACCTCATCACATAAAATGCGAAATAGTATCGGCACAGTCTATTGTTCCTAGTACCCTCAACATCTAACTTTCGTGACTGTATATACTAGACTATGATATTACTATATACTATGCATTGTACTTTATTGGTCTGTCTGCATCAGACATTGCAGTTTCATATTATTCTCAACAATTGAAATAGGTATTATAAACCGTTATGGCTGATTCGTCATCACCTCTCCAGTGTTGCCAAGTCAGCGGTTTTCTGGAATTCTGAGTTGGCAACACTGCACCTCTCCCTCATGCCGTTCGGAACAGTTCGGCTTCAGTATTCGTGGCGGACATATTAAAATTTCTATGTAGCATCGCGCCTTGCGATATAGAATTTAATAAATAAGTAATGTCCAACTAATAGATATTTATATAAAAGTTGGATATTTACAGTTAATAACATACTAAATTTTCTCATAAAATATTGGCTGCGATCAGTATGTTATGAATTAAAACGATATAGCAACAATGAGTATCAATTATTCCTGACTGCATGATGCGTTGAGGAAGGTGGTAATGGATAGCCAACTTCACAAGACCGAAAAAGTAAACTAGGGTGATTCTGTCTTCCGGTGACATTTGCATTAAAAGTAAATAAATAAATAGAAGTAACCTACATTGATTTACCACAGTTGTCGAGAGATGGCAAATTATACCGGAGAAGTTAACAAGGTATCTCTTATTAGGGCCCTGTTTCTTATTTGGGTACTTTACCTTACTCAGCTCATATTTTACAATATCGTAAACGTATGTTTTGATCATGTAAGTAGGACGAGATATATGCGGTACTTGTTCTGGCTAAAAGGGCAAAAAGAAGATATTGTAGATTGTATAGTCAACTGTCCGAAGACGGGTCTGATACCAAGAAGACGCCACTTATAAAGTAACCAGGTCAAGTGATGATGGGGTAGAGTGGCCAGTTTCTTCTCCCCCTGCATTGCATGCATTGCCGACTAGCTACATATTACACAAGTCAAACTTCAGATATAAAGCTAAAATGTCTAAATAATGGTTATTGAAGGAGACACGTTTTCTGTCAATTTATTTCAAATAGAAGGTATGTTTTCTTTATACTGAAGAAAACATCCTTTTACCCACTTATAATATTAAAGTCCTAAATTTAAAGTTACAAGCACTTAGATTTCCACTCGCACCAGAGCCCTGCTGTCTTATATTCATGAATACTTGACACCATTTTGTAACTTCTTTGGTGTAGTTTTTGCAGAGAACTATAAGAAAATTTGATTCAAAGTATCTGTCACCATTATTTTTAATTATTCAAGTTAGAGGCAAATGCATTTAGTAACGAAGTCAAGCGTGCTTTAATCCATTCTCTACCCCAAGAGGACAGGGAAGGATATATTAAAAAATAAAGGCATGACGCATTCATTTTTTCCGAATTCGAACACAGAATATATAACATGGTCACCGTATTCATAGATCTAGGCCTAATTAAAATTAAGTCAATAATTCATTTCTTCCCCATGTGCGAAGACTTCGACGTGATATTAAAACTTGCAGTTCAGAACTTACAAATCCACCTGCTTCAAATCTTCTTTTACAATTTCAGCAACAATTCGTATATATTGCTTTATGAATCTATATCTTTCTTTAAAATTCTCATCGTTGAATTTAAATGGATAAAAACAAGTTTTCTAGTTCTCTATTTTTGTATAGTCACAATTATTTATACCATCAAACCCTTCAATGCCCTATGTATTTATTAAATAAGCGTTTAAATCTATAATTTCGATTGTATAACTTTCTTTACAGAAGATATTTAGCTCAGTTTTCGAAAAAAAAAAAAAAAAAGTAAGGAAACAAACTATCAGCTGTTTACAGAGTCGGCCATCTTGTCCTTCTGTGCAAGACTTACACTAGGGGGATAGGTTGTGTAACATTATCATATGTAATTGTACACCTCTTATACATAGAATAGCTTATATGTTGTTTATTAGTTACGTTTCACGTTCCAACGGTGTATAAGTCCTGTGTAACCTTCATACTGTACATAATTTATTAGTAAAATGAAAATGTATAACTAAAAAGAAGTTGATATTCTATAGAATGCTTTTTAACTACTCTAAGTACATATGCATTATTATTTCACTGAGAAGTCATTTGTAATAAGATGGAATGTAAGTTTTACGAAAGAATATAATTTTTAGTAAAAGAAAATGTACTTTCAGGTTTCTGGTCGCTGTAGTATCACACTGCATGTTGTTCTTGAAGATAGGTCATTGAAATATCTGGAAGACTCAATGACGTGATCTGCCTTAACTGCTTTATTTGAAAGCACATTTGAAGCGCACCAAGACAACCTATGAACAGTCAGACAATTCAAAACGTATTTGTGATTTAGAATGGGAAAATGGGCCTCTTGTCGCCTTAGTAAATTTTACAAGAGAGCTGAAAAACGTAGTTAATCAGAATTAAATTTTTTTGTTTTCTATTTTAGTTTCTTAAAACTATTTCATAAAGATATAACAATAATAAAATTTCACCAAATTTATGTTCAAATGACAAATATAGTTTGGATTATGTGAGTTGAACTTTAACCATCTTTTCTCAAAACACTGTTTTTCCTATTGGAATTCAGAATGTTACGTCCCTGTTGAATTTTTAGATTGTTGGGTCAATTTTGTATTAATGGCTACACTTTTATCCTTTACAAGTAGAATTGAAAAAGTCAACTGAATTTTTCCGACAATAGGTTCCTTTTCCCCTTTCCACATCTCATTTGTTATATAATTTATACAGTACAAATCTGTAAAAAATGTTTCTAGTCACAAGGGATTTTCTTCTATTGTTGTAAGACCATTTTTTCCAAAGCGCACCTGCCACGTTATGATGCTAACTGAAACATAAGGAAGGAGTTACGATAGTATCCACGAGATGGATGAACCAAATAGTGATGACTTGCTGGTATTCCAAAACCGCCTAATATTTCATATCCCCTCTTTTAGTCTAATAATAATAATAATAATAATAATAATAATAATGCAGTGATAATGTATTCTCGTGTAAGACTAATAGAAGATGTTTTGTTTTGTTGCAGGTAAGCGACCCCTCCATGTGTCCAGCTCTGTCGACGTCGACTGTAAGGTAAGTTTTTTTAAGTATTGACTGGGTACATTCCTGTAGGAAATCTGTTTAGAGATGAATGTCTTTCAGCGAGTACAAATCAATATAGTAATTAAAAAAAGTATTTCGAGATACTCTATTATCACGGGATGTATAATTCTTCCTTTCCGATGGAAGAAACTACGAACCGTATGAGAAAAGTGTTGACGTATCACTTGATTACCGTAACACGTAACATTCAGAAAACAGCGTCTAACTTTATTATATTCGTATTATATAGAACGGCGTATCTCGTAAATCGAGCCGCAATCTGTACCTTGCAGAATTTCAGAAAATCTATTTGTGAATTTTTTTAGTCAACAGTGTTTATATTCTGGTATTAATATTCGTGTGAAATTTCCACATTCCGTTGTGAATGAAACTACCGTCGGAGAGATAATTATAAAAATGCAGCCGTAAAATCGTCTTTGTAACCTTTATATCTGGTTAGTTGGTATGTAATCATTAGAGTGATTGCAATGACCGCAGTTTATAGTGATAGTGGAAAGTTTTAATCAGTGAAAAGTTTATAGTGTCAGTGAAATGTGTTCTACTCGTATAGCATCAGTGAAGTGTTCCTTAGTGCCAGTGCAGTGAGTGAGATAAGAGTGAAGTGAAAGTAGTGAAAGAGTATCAGTACCAAAGAGAAGAATGGAGCGTGTTAAATGGACAGACAGAACAAGAAATGAAGCTGTGTTGGAAAGGGTGGGTGAAGAGAGAAAATAATGCTGAAACTTATTAAAAAAAGAAGTAAAATGTTTGGTCGGGCCACTGCCTGAGAAGAAACTGCTTACTGAAGGATCCACTGGAAGGAGTGGTGAACGGCAGAAGACTTCGGAGAAGAAGAAAATATCAGGTGATAAACGACATTAAGATAATATGGATCATATGCCGCGACTAAGAGGAAGGCAGGGTGTAGGAAAGATTAGAGACAGAAGGATTTGCAAAAAATTATGAATGAATGAATGTAGTATAATATAATATAATATAATATAATATAATATAATATAATATAATATAATATATATTATATGTATATATGTATGTATGTAAGTTCTAATGGCAAATTAGATTTACCTTAATTAGGTTATTTTAAATTATTATTATTATTATTATTATTATTATTATTATTATTATTATTATTATTATTATTATTATTATTATTATTGGATGTGGTGGTGGTGGTGGTAGTGGTGGTAAGTAGCAGCAGAAGCTGTAGTTATTCTGTGTAGTTATATCGCCACTGTCACCGGGTGTTTGCCCATTTGCACTTTGAATAAACACATACAAATAAACAGTATATTGATTACGAAGATATAGCCGTTCACCCCTTATTCTAAACGACACCTACATCTAATATTAAAGGACAGTGACTTCATAACACCGTGACGTTTTTTGATGATATGGGAACGGATATAGACAATAGAGTTGTGTAGATATTTTAATATTGCGCCTGTTTTTGATTAATTTGCTAAACTGACGCACGTGGGTTGCGAATAAGTTTTTCGTTGTCTGCAGAAATTTTCCATACAAGGCAAATATAATAATTTTGTTAGGATATAAATAACTTTCAGTATCTTTGTAAGAATGAAGAGAAATATTTCAAGTTGACAGCAAATATTGAATTTATATTTGCAGATTAGCACATTTCACAGTTTAATAATTAATTCTGCTTCTAGTACATTAAATAGCCTACCGAATTTCTGCAAGTTTACCCATTAATATATACTTTTATAGATCAACTGATGAGTAATTGTTTAGGTTTGTAAAATGAGTCATTTGCTTGTTATGTACTGTGTATTTTTTGTCGTAGCTCAGTCGGAAGACTCGCTAGCCTGCTAGCCGGAGCTGTGCTAGGAATTGGGTTAGACTCCCGTTTGAGCTGATTACCTAATTGCGTTTTTTCCGAGGTTTTCTCCAATCATGAGACAAATACTAGATAATCTACGACGAATCCTCGGCTCACATCATCTCGCCAAACAAAATTTTTACCTTGTAATATCTTGACTTGTTCCACATCTTAAAGCTCCAATGCTGATGTAAGATCTATAGAATACAATATGGAATGAAAAATATGCAGATCCGACCGATGTAGATGAAGCCTGTCGCATGGTTTCCTCTCAGAGGGAAGTAAGGCTGGGTTGTCCGTGCAGAAGATTTCTGACACGTAAAAGAAACCTCTACCTGTTGGAGTGATTTGAGCATATACATTGAATTTGGACACTGAATAGCCTCTGTAATGGAGAAGTGTCGCTATAATAAAGGGTACTGACATTGCTAGTACTGTCGCTACTACCTACGTCACTACCACGAATACATATGAACCATATTCTGTCTGTGAGTAAAATCGGGTATTTATGAAACACTGGTGATCTTATAGAAACATTGAGGTTTGATTGATACTTACAAAAGAAATCATCACTCACTACTTAGATTACATAGCAACGAAAATAAAATACAAACTTGCATATTACATTAACTTCCAGGTAGATTTGATAGCCGTCTCAACCAGGGTTTAATAATCGGCCTCCTTATCATTTCTAAAATTATATATATATATATATATATATATGTAAAATTCAATTTTTTCTTTAACAGAAACCATAGTTAGGTTGGCTATCATTCAAAAATTTATTGGAAATGCAAAAAACAATTTAGGCTACAACACAAATTACATTTTATAAAAATATAAATTACGATTCATTATGCAAATTGATGACTTCAGTGCAGTGCAGGATATCAACTCTCAATTTTCGGAAGAATTCTAAGGACTTCCGTGGGGTTGTGCCTCTAGCCCTAATCATAATTCCTATAACGTCCCATGTCTTGATGTTATATTTGGGCCCCAAATCACTGCTGCATGGCAGATAAATCGCACGTTTTTCTTTCCAGACTTCTCTAGGTTGTTCCTCGCTGTTCTCAAAACGGACTGTGGGATCTAGAATAAGTTCACAATTTTTTTCGTTCTCTAACAATGATATCTGCTCTTCGAGTTGATCCGTCAGCGGAAAGGCACCCAATTTCCTCGTACATCTCATACTTATCAGCCCGGCGAAGTTCATTGGCAATCGTTGATCGAATTTTATTATGACAGCCAATTCTAAGTAATTCTCCCTTCCGGCAAAAACCCAGTACATGGACTAAGGTTTCTTGCTCTTCGCATCTCCTGCATTGTGTAGTACCAGGCTTCTGATTGGAAGGGTTCTGACTGGAATTTCACCGTTTCATTGTTAGCTAATTATACTTAAAAAATAAAATTCGTGTGCTAGATTCAGAGTAAAAGGTCATTGAGTTTTTGATGTAAAGACTAGCCTATAATTATATTTTTTGTGCATCAGCCCCAATTTAACTGACCAGACGTGAACAAATTCCATCCACTATAACTTTACATAGGAAATATAGAAAGACATCATGGGTATAAAAAACTTTTAGAGATCAGAGTGCTAATCTATATCACCTTGTAAATCTCGAAATTGAATTTTGCATCGTGATGGTACTTTCCCTTAATATTTCGTATAATAAGAAGTTGAAGAGGCACAGGTTCTGTCATTTATTGTTAGTATGCTAGTCAAATGAAAGATTCCGTGCAACACTGCCCTAACCCGTCATTTTGCAATATGATGGAAACAGGATTTGAAATTTTAAAAATACCTGTAAATTTTGTTTTTAGATCAATGTGGATAGTTTTAATTAAATGTTCAAGTCCACTCTAGGGGATGACATATGCATGATTTATTTGCAGTAGCATCAAAATAAACGTGTTGAAATAAAAATTGTATTATTACATGTGTAAACCTATGGGATTGGGCTGTGTTACTGCAAAGTTTTTAAAACGATATTTTTAAAGAAATAAGATTTGTTATTTGGTTGAAAATCTTATACAGATACTTTTAATTTGAAAGACGCTTCTAACTGCAGAGGTTATATCAACGTGGCTTCTACTTTTGTGCAGACCGTAAAGTCATAGGTGAATATAGAAATTGTATCAAAATCAGTTAAGTTATGTAATTTTCCGTTAAATATTTCAATGTACTTACTTATCTGCTTTTCATTACTCTTCAAACGTCTTAAAAGTGATAAAATACGAACATGTCACTTGGGTTGTACTGCATCCGGTCCCCCAGCTTCAAGCTATAACTCTCTCTGTGGGCCGCATGAATGTGTGTTATATTTAATACAATATATTAGCTATAATTAAATGTATTATAAGCCGATATAGTGCCCCTGAATTAATGTTTATTTTGAAAATAATTCTGTTATTATTTTTAATGTTACAAAAATGATTGAAGTGGTCAGCGTATTCTGTATCAAGTTTTCCGAGTACTGTCTGGACTTCCCCTAGCAATGAATTAAACTATTCCGCCTACTTCAACTACGTTCAATATTATTGGCAGTTTACAAAATCCACTTACAAAATTATTATTGATATGCACAGGTTGTAATAAGATTTAGTTAAATTTTGCTTGTAACTATTTAACATCAAGTACAAAATATACAGTACAAGAATAACATATATTATACAGGTTTGTTTCCGATCTCTGGAAACGAATTCTGAATGACATGTGCGTCAGGAGTCACACGACAGCTGGACTGTGGTGAGAGATGATAGACCAGTGGTGAGTGATTTCATAGTCGGAGTGCACGGTGTGTCACAGGAGCAATGCCCAAGAAAAACGAGTTTTTTTTGGGAAGGGTACATTACGACACTTTCCGATGCCAAGTATAATTACGTGAAAATCATAGGAGCCCGCAAAAAACCTGGTTTCTTCATTTCCAAGAAAGGCATCTACTGTGTACTTAATAAACTGGCGAAGCTCGGATGGGATTAATTGCAGAGGGGAAAAAGCAAGCAAAATCACCCCTCGCCACACATTGCACCCCCGAAATGACTCAAATTAATCCCATCCGAGCTTTACCAGTCTTATTAAGTACACAGAAAATGCCTTTCTTTGGAAACTACATTTTTTGCAGGCTTCTATTATTTTCACTTAACTCTACTTGGAATTGGAAATGGTCGTAATGTACCCTTCCCCAAAAAACTTGTTTTCGTGGGCATTGCTCCTGTGACACACTGTGCACACTGACTATGAAATCACTCATCACTGGTCTATCACCTCTCACCACAGTTCACCTGTCGTGTGACTCCTGAAGCATATGATGTCATTCAAAATTTGTTTCCAGAGATCGGAAAGAACCTAATGTGTGCTAGTTATCGTAACCTAACAAATTCATTACTGAATCTCAACACGGACGCCGCGCCGCCGGCAGTTCTTCAAATATTCAACTGGTATTCTAATTAATGGCCTATGTTTTATAATATTGGTTTCGTCAACACTATTCACTGCATTAGTTATTTCTTCAGTGCCCCTGAATCTAGAATTTTTTTACATTGTCCCACAGGACGAGGTACTGGTTATTCAAATCCAATCCAACAAATTGGAAGAAAAGTTCGGACATCAGTAGGCCTATTTCACTGTGGCGGCATCTCGTTTTTTTTTTGACAACGCTGGTTTCCAAATTCTTGACTTGATGTACGAAGTGAAAGTTCAATACATGCAGCTACGTTCAATCTCTTATCATACAGTCGATAAATAAAACAGGTCATAATTGAAGTATTGTAGCTAATACTTACTCCGCCCACATTTCGAACACAAGGTTGCTCTCGTCATTACGGACTTAATTTTTTATACAGCAAACTTGCGACTTTTCCTACTTACTGACCACTTCACAGTACCAACAAAAAACACATTACCGTACACAAAGAAATCGAGTATAATACATACATTGCTTATATCTTCAGATGAGCGAAGATTATAACGTTGATTTCATCTACAGTGTAATATCCTTTAGATGCATGTCATATTACGCTTTTAACATATTACACTACATAATTAAATATTAGCATCGGCTTATGGACACTGTATTATTATAACGTGTGAGAACATTTTTATTTCCCTAGTTAAAAGTGTTAAACATCAGTACTTTAATTTAATTAAGAGTGACATACATTAATTTCGGATTATTATTGTTACATTCGAAAATATGAAGCCCTAACGAAAATCAATACGCCTATTCCCAACAGGAGAGAGTATAGCGAGAAGCTGCATTAAGTCCATAGCAGCTTACGTATGAAGTGAGCTGTGATGGAACGGGTGTCATCAGCTGTCGATGATTCATTGTGGCCGGTTAGTACAGCCCAAATGACTACTAAAATATTCTGAAACCAAATTAAAGAAAATGGCAGAAAAAGATTAATTTCAAAAAGGATGAAGTCCCTGTAAAGATAGTAATAGGCCCTGAAGCTTCGGACTTCAGAAGAAGTCAAAGTTGCTTCCAGGTCCCAATGATGACCAGCGAAACTAGTAGCATCAGTCCGTCACTCCTCTGGGAACTGGAAGACATTCATGACAGTTGGCCAGTGAGTTGTGTTTCTTGCCTACGTCTTGATCCCATTTCAGCTCCTTCCTTGTTGTTCTGCTTCATTTCTGAGTGTGTTGTAACATGTGATTCTAGATCTTGTTCTTCTTCTAACTTGTTTCTCGAGGATTCTAGTAAAATTTTTCTTTACCATCTCTTTTCCGTATTTGATTAGATCCTGAAGCTTCAGACTCTAAAAGAAGTCAAAAGTCGCTTCCAGACGTCGTCACGAAGGTTAGTTATCCTGACTTAAAGCTGGATACTCAACGTCGGTATCCTGGTCAACACGCTGATTTATGCCCGTGTGTATCATTCTCGATTAAAATTTGATCATGGTTAAGTCGGCACTTGACCATCTTCAACGTCAATTTGCGGAGTATCAATCTCGATCAAAGTTAAACAAGCGAGTTGATGATGATCAAATTTGATCACGGGTGTGGGACCGATTATCATGAATTGAATAATGATTTATAATAATAATAATAATAATAATAATAATAATAATAATAATAATAATAATAATAATAATAATAATAATAATAGTAATAATAATGATTTATTTTAGCTGGCAGAGTTAAGGCCTTCTCTTCCACTCAACCAGCAAAAAGTGTATATACATATGCATGAACTTACAAAGAATTCAACAATTTGATTTAGATGAGAGTTACATGTATACAAGAGTTATTTACGAATTAAACAACAAAATACTATGAACTATTAATTAAACACTGAAATAAACTGTGTAGCAGAATTAAACTAAAATACATAGAATGTTAATATATTTCAAATGATATTAGATAATAGAAAGAGATTATTATGAGACAATTTTGAAAATACAGCACAATCAGGATGATGTCTAAAGAAAAAAGCAACAGTGTAGTCAGTGATAGTTAAAATCAGTATGATTGGAGTGAAATGCTAATAAGGTTATCTTTTAAGCTGTTCTTAAAGGTGAACTTGAACATGGTCAAGTCGAGAAAACCAAAATGGCGGCACGATTTGACGTGCTTGATGGAATTGAAGATGAAATGATGTATCTTGAACACGCAAATCACTGCGGAAATAACAGAATTGGTGTTATTGTAGAAAGAGTAAGTTTGTAGATGAATAATAAAAATGTTTTTTTTTCTCTCAAAATAGACTAATGTTTTATATATGTTTCTGCTTTGGAAGATCGGGACTTTACTTGACAAAATATTATTTAGGCCTAATTGTCCAATTTTGTTAACATAATAATAAAGTAGTTATTATATGCCGGTAATAATAGCCTATAGCAAAACTAAATGACCATTTTGTAGAATGCGAGATTATCACTTATTAGCTATAGATTTGCCGTTTGAAACTATTATGACCTACATGACGTTTTGGACAATTAGGCTTTTTACTCTTGAATTAAGAGAAAATACACGGATATCTTCCTTTCCCTCTTACTCCAAAATTCCAACCTTGTGCACACAAAATAAATTGGCACTAAAAACTTCCTTTTCGTATGCATGATGATGCGTATTCTACATACACAGACGAATTGCTTTTTTTTTTTTTTTTTTTTTAATAATTGTTAGCGAGGTATCCGTATACTGAAATTTTCCCAAATAAATTATTGGCACTGAAATGTGTCTTTTCGTAAGCAAGATGATGAACATTCTACAAACACATATAAATCTGCTCTTTTTAGTAGCCTATTTCAAGATAATTATCAGTGAGCTATCCGTATACTGAAATTTTCTCAATTATTATCAGTAATATGAAATAACCACTGTATAAATTACGTTACAAATTATGTGGAATTATGTAAACACGTATAACTCATGTGAATTGTGAGATTAAATCCAACCAGGTAGCCTGCTTTTCTTTTAGAGAACTTCCGTCAGTACTTTTATTCTGTAATATGGATGCATAATTGCTGACGAGTTCTAAAGGAATTCCCACTTCGAACTGTGAGAAGTTCGGTGCTCTTTTGTTTTTTTCTTCCATGATTATTGAAACGTTGTTTGAAAACTGCTAGGATGTTTGAAAGCAGTCCGACAAACAAAAACGAAGCGATAATTGACAGAGTGCGTTCGTTCGCTGTTTTATACGCGGTAACCTAGCGCTCACATGATTAAGCGAGCGTACCGTCAGCTGACGGTACTGAGTTGATGGAGGGAAAATGTCGGTGCACCGCATCTGCAACTTGATGATTGTCAAGAATTGACCATGTTTCCGTGATTGCTAATAAACGGGCTAGTGGCCGTGTGCACCATTCTCGATCATCTAGCCCGTTTATCAGCAATCACGGAAACATGGTCAATTCTTGACAATGATCAAGTTACAGATGCGGTGCACCGACATTTTCCCTCGATCAACTCATTACCGTCAGCTGACGGTACGCTCGCTTGAGAAGAATCATCTGAGCGCTAGGTAACCGCGTATAAAACAGCGAACGAACGCACTCTGTCAATTATCGCTTCGTTTTTGTTTGTCGCCTTGTCGGACTGTTTCAAACATCGTCACAGGTTTCAAAACAAGTTTCATGGAAGAAAAAAAGAAAAGAGCACCGAACTTCTCACAGTTCGAAGTGGGAATTCTTTTAGAACTCGTCGGCAATTCGGCATCTATATTAGAAAATAAAAGTACTGACGGAAGTTCTCTAAGAGAAAAGCAGGCTACCTGGTTGGATTTAACCTCACAATTCAACGCTGTTCCAGGTGAGTTATACGTGTTTACATAATTCCACATAATTTATACAGTGGTTATTTCATACTTTTGATAATAATTGGGAAAATTTTAGTATACGGATACCTCACTGACAATTATCTTGAAATAGGCTACTAAAAAGAGCAGATTTGTATGTATTTGTCGAATTCTCATCATCTTGCTTACGAAGAGACATTGCAGAGCCAATAATTTATTTGGGAAAATTTCAGTATACGGATACCTCACTAACAAAAAAAAAAAAAAAAAAAAAAAAAAAAAAAAAAAAAAAAAAGGCAATTCATCTGTGTATGTCGAATACGCATCATCATGCATACGAAAAGGAAGTTTTTAGTGCCAATTTATTTTGTGTGCATGAGATTGGAATTTTGGAGTAAGAGGGAAAGGAAAGTATCCTTGTTCTGAAATTTATCCATTTATTTTGTGTTCACAAGGTTGGAATTTTGGAGTAAGAGGGAAAGGAAGGTATCCGTGTAATTTCTCTTAATTCAAGCGTCAATAGCCTTATTGTCCAAAACGTCATGTAGGTCCTAATAGTTTGAAACTGCAAATCTATAGCTAATAAGTGATAATCTCGCATTCCACAAAATGGTCATTTAGTTTTACTATATTATTACCAGCATATAATAACTACTTTATTATTAAATTGGACAGTTAGGCCTAAATATTATTTTGTCCTCAAGTAAAGTCCCCAGAAACATATATAAAATATTAGTCTATTTTTACAAAAAAAATACATATATTTTTATTATTCATCTGCAAACTTGCAGAGACATATCACTTTTTAGCCATCGATATATTATTAGACCTCCCTGTGAAAACTGTTGGGTAGTGTAAGGAGTGATTAAATGAAATTGAAGATTAGACAGAAGTGAATAAAATAAATTTATTGCAATTTATATCAGTGTTCAATATCATAATCAAGTAGTATTATAATTTTAAAAAATTCCAGCGGTCTACATTAATACAAATGAACATGACAGTTATCTGATAAATTAAATAATTTACATCAATAGAACATAATATGTAATAGGTAAATAGCCTATTTACAGTGAGGTCAGTATTAAACTATTTTGAACTACTTTTTACTTCACAAAAACACACAAAAAAACATATTTTTTTAACAATTTTCTCTTTTTTTTTATTAATACAGAGTTGCCGAGTTAAAATTCTGAAAAAGCTGAAATTCATGTTAAAAACAACAAAAATAAGCTGACACCATTAATTATTATTTTCATAAGATAAAATAAGTAAATACATTACCATGCATACAATAACAAACTATTCAGCATTTGAAATGTAAAACACACAACAAATACAGCCAGATTGCTATGAATTATTTTTATTATACTCTTCAGTGTGGTACATCTGACTTTATTAGAATATTTTTTGTCAAACACTTGTTCAGGGCACTTTCCAACATAGTTTAATTTGCAACATGCAATGGAAGAGAGAGTTCTGAGTTTCATTTTGTCGTTTCTATAAAAATGTGTATTGAAAACTTAAATAAACCGATTAATACAAAATAGACATTGGCACAGCAATTGTGACAAAAGCTGACAACAGATATGAACTGACAAGCTGACAAACTTTAGAAAATGCTGGTCAGTTTTAAAACCTGACACTTGGCAAAACTGTTAATAAAATACACCAAACCTAAGTTAAGCTGAGCAAACCTAAACTAAAGTGACAAGCCAGGCTTGCTGTACAGTGAGAGTATATTTCCAAAAAAAATTTCACATTCTTTTTGTAAAACAGCAATTAAATCGAGGTTTTGCAGAAAAAAAAAAAGTTACGAAATCCAGTACTGACCTCGTTGTAAATAATGAATATGTAATATAATGTGGAGTTATTGGAAGCTGTGATAAGTAAAATAAAATTACACAAGTTCCTTTCTTTCTAAAATTAAATAAGCTTATGCAGGGTCCCCTACAAAGTTTGAAGTATATTGTACTTATGGTTGAAAATTATACATTAATAGAGACTGTGAATACATTTAACCCACATTTTCTATATAGCAGCATAATTATTAACATGGTTTTTACATATTTATGTTTCTTTATGTTTTAGGTGTAACAAAAAGATCTACACAAAATCTAAAAGTATGCTATGAGAATTTAAAAAGACGTCTACGCAAAGACCTTGCAGATGAGAAAGTAGAGACATATAAGACTGGCGGAGGAAAAAAGAACATTAAAACCACAAACATTGACCCTATGTATCAGCTACTGTAATACAGGACATCACACAGAGAGTAAATGTACAGACACCAGTCGATATGGTATCGCCTAATATCTTCCAAGAAAAGGAAGTGGCACACTCCAAGACCCCAGCCAGCTCCAAGCAGTACCAATGGAATCGTCGTCGGATGCCTCAAAAACCAAAACCTTCATGTGATGCTGTAGCTGACACCTTTAAAAAAAGAATAAGTGTACTGGAAAATCAATTACGAATGATGGAGGAAGAACATCTAAAAGAAATTAGGATAAAAAACTTAAAAATTTCAGTGTTATGACAGAAACTAAAATACTGGAAAAAAAAAAAATTCTGTTAATTGAAATGCCTACCACTGTCTCTTCCCGTTTTCAACTGGGTCATTCCGTGTCATTTCAACCAATATTCTTTCAAAATGTCACCCACCATCTCAGATCATCTTCGTATTAGGTGAACATGTTTGCTTACCTGAGATGTGAACATAACCAAAATATTTGTTTTACCTGTAGCACCATTTCTTTGTTATAGCTTCATGAAAATATAAAAATTGCATATATGTCACAAACACGGTTTATAAGGTACTCCAGAAACAAAAATTGCTGCAAAAATGGAATAACTGTACTTGATTCTTGTATGTAATTGTTTGTTTGTTATTGAAGATTTTGAAATTACTATTGATATGAAATTATAATTGTTTGCTTTCTTTTACACACACGCACACACACATTATAACACTTTCCATGGATTTGGGCCAAATGGTTATTCCGTTTCAGTATCAGTTATCAGTAGTTGTTTCAATGGTCGTTCCTAATGTCTTGTTCCCCAAGGTTGGAAATTTTTCATTATTCTTGGGAGACAATGTCGTGGCATCCATTGGATGTGTTCAAACCAGTTATTTTTGTATTTAATCCAGCACTGATGTAACTTTCAGTTACTGGTAATTTAAAATTTGTTTATTAGCCTTGTGATCTAACAAAATAGCTATACTGCGCAGTTTTTCTCATGAACTTCATTTCAGCCGCTCTAATTCTTGATTTATCAGATGTTTCTAGAGTCCATATGTCACTGCCATACATTAACATTGGAAGTGCCAAATTGTTACAAATTTTACTCTAGTAGGTACTCCTTGAAAATTTTGTAGGTTAAAAAATATTATTTGAGTCCTGTTATTTTTAGGAACTTTGAGATGTAATTTTTTTCATTCTCATGAGACAGTAAACATCCTAAATAGTTAAATGACTTTGTTTGCTCAGTGATTTTATTATTAGTAACTATTTCACTTCTTACTGGTTCTTGGCCTATGAATGTCATCATTTTTGTTTTTTATGGTAGAAATTGCCATTTCATAAGCTTGTATAACTTTATTCAGTTTATGCGCTGCTATTTGTAAAATATATATATATATGTGTGTGTGTGTGTGTGTGCGCGCGTATTTTAACTGTATATACTTACAGCCTTAGACACAAAAAATGACAGATCTCCTGTAGTGTGAATTTGTCTAAGTCCATTTTGGACAGCACTTGGTTTACACGACTAGGGAAAGGATATTTATTTTGCACTTAATTTATTATTTGAATATATCTTCCTTATAACACATATATCTTCATAACACCTATAAACAGACAAATAAAAGCAACTAACAAAACAAAGAAGAAAAAGAGCGGAGTCATGCATAAGAAATTTCTTCATGTGTTAACCTAAGCTCTCATTGAATCAATTGAAGTCTTCCGAAGGGGACTTTGTATGGCGGCCCATCATTTTTTGTGTCTAAGGTTGTACATGATACATCATAATAAAGTCTAAATGTGGAGCAACATAGCTTTTAGAACCACTACATATCTGATACAAACAAAAATAGACATTTATAATTGTACCCCGGGTCCAAGTTTAGTAATATAATTTTCACACAAATGTTTGACATTTTATTTCCTTAATATTCCTGTCATTTGGAATTAATGGGTTCATTTGTTATGTTCTTCCTGTTGCTGTGTGCATACTGCCTTCACACAGTGTAATGCTCAAAAGCAACCTCACAGGTATCACTTTGAGACCTATAATATGATAATGCTGGGCCATGTGGACGCATACATTTAACAGTTATATCCCTTTCATCAGTATTTACTGCTTCTGCAAATCTTTTGCACCAGTATGAATCATATACACAAGCCACGTTGGAGTTTGCACTCCAACTGTAATTATTGCACTTCCATTGTGAGCTGATGCTGTAATGTTCATCAGCACTAACCTTTTCGCACCAATTTCATTTATTGACAAGGACACAAATTGATGTAGACTGTGAGTACCAGAAATTATAAAAGCTTGCTGAAATCGTTTATTCAGTTGGACACGAGTTCATGATGTCTTTTATGGTACAAAGAAAAATTTCAATTTCTTTAAGTGTTTCCCTACAGAAGTTGTAGATCAGACGTACTCATGGTGGGCACATCGCCCAGTGCAGAAGATGGGCGGGTGCTGGAAACTTCTGTACATGCAAACAGACAGTGTCGCGCACTCAGACCTATTGTACCCTAGCAGTAAGGTTGCTTGCGGTTTGTATCATGGATAGACCTATTGATACAATATTTATTTAACCTGGTAGAGAGAGATAAGGCCGTAGCCTTCTCTTTCCCTCTACCAGGGGATTACAACTACAATATCAAAAATATAATTTAATATTAAATTTACAATTACAATAAAATCAAAGTACTAAACATTACTTGTATAATAAAGACTGGACAATTTATTATAGAAGTTAAGACCAAAGAAAGAATTAGTTACTGAAGTACAAATTAAACATAGCATAATTAAATAGGGATGAAATTACTGAAGATCGAAGTATTTTATGCTACAGTAAGGAAGCTATTTACAAAGAGAACAGAAAAGTACCAGCACTACATTTAAAGTGACTCTTTTTGTTCAAACTGACAAACTTGCCAAACACTTACTATGTGGGCACTCTGTTATAGGGACAGAATATAACATTGAGCCACATTACAACATCAGGCATGCTCAAACATATGATACTATGCAAATCATGCAAATCTGGCTTTCAGGTAGTAGCTCCCTGTAAAGCAGGTTTGAATAATCTCAAGGAAAAATTGTTCTGGGGCCGGGTATCGATCCCGGGACCCTTCGCTTAGCACGCGAACGCTCTACTGTTCGAGATGAGCGTATGCAAGTAATATAAAATTTAAAAAGACTGTCATCAGTGAAGTGAGTTATAGGGAAGTAAAGCATTATTCCAGACATTTCCCTGGTTACTGAAAAAAAAAACGGAAAAAAATATAAACAAGAAAATGCTTAAAGCAAAATCATAATGATAACATTTAGTTGTGCACATAATGTAAATATATTATAAATACAACACTCTAATTTGAAAAAAAGATATTGAAATAAAGTGATAAAATATTGTCAGTTCCACTAGGACAGTTGTTTTTAATCTTTTTTTGGAAAAAGAGGCCCCTTTGAAAATATGGTGAAAGCTATGGACCCCCTTTCTAGAAAAATATAAAAAAGGACTAACATTTTCAGATACGCTTCTCCTTTTTTACTGCTGCTTTTTAGTTCTGTACTGGTCAATAGGAGCTGGATATTTTTGTGTATTTTACATACACACGGAATTGTGTTCCTGGTGATCCTGCTGACACAGTGTTTTGGTCTTAATAAATTGGCAAAATGTTGAAAAACAAACTATTGTGGAAGAGGGTTTTGCTTTAAAAGTAGAGTATAGTTCTTGCAGATTGCAAAGTATAAGGCATTTCTGTTCATGTACATTTTTTTAAATGCTTTGTCTCTGATGCCTGACAATATTCTGGTAAATTCAGATTATTATAAAAGCCAGTTACCATTTTCACGGTTTCATCTGCTAGCTTCTTTCCTCTTTTCATGTTTCAAAGATAAAGTCTCCCTTTCTCTTTCACAAGTTTTCTTCATTGCTTCACTCTCTTTCTTTTTTGACCAAATTTAAGAAACTAGTGTTAGTAACTAAATTTTTCCCTGCTAGTTACAGTTTGAATTTTTTGCATTATTAGGTCTAAAAGTATATCAAAATCTTCTGTCTTTTGCTTTATTTCAGTTCTAAGTGTTTCCTCTTCAGGTAGTGAAGCCGAATCAGGGTAAAGGATTCTTCCCCCCCCCCCCCCCCGTATAAAATTTACCTAGTTTTGCTTTGAGAGAAGTTGATGCAAGTTCTATTTTATATTTGGCTACAGATGCCGTTCTGTGTTGTGGGATGCCATGGATGTTGAGACACCCAAACTAACAAGGCTTTCATTTATACCCTCTTTAAAGAAAATTTCCATAACAGTTTGACTACAAGATCATCCAAAGGACTGGACTGTTTGCTTCCTCAGAAACTTCTATTATTTTTTTTATCATTTTTCCTGCATATATATATATATATATATATATATATTGAATAAGCAGTCGCGGACAGCCGATGAGGGGTGGTCCTCAGCTTGGGGGTTGGGCGAAGAGCTAACAACCCATCACCATAAAAAAACAGCTTGATACGAATCCTTCAAAGTGGGATATGATGATAGAGAATGGATTAATTTTGCTCAGGATAGGGACCAATGGCGGGCTTATGTGAGGGCGGCAATGAAGCTCCGGGTTCCTTAAAAGCCAGTAAGTAAGTAAGTATCATTTTTCCTGCAATTTGGACACATCTTTATGCCAAGTGCAGCATTATGTCCTTTCCTCTGTAATTTCCTGGCATTAACAAGGTAGGCTATATCTCTTTCAAACCAGATATGTTTTTTTGTGTGTTTTAAACAAATTACACTTGCTCACTATGAGTGAAAACCTCCAGAGATAATTATTTGTTCTTATGGTAATCACAGCATGTTGCCTTTGTTACAAGACTTGATATTGCTATATCTTCTCTCCATAACAGAAATTCTCCTCTTCTTTTGTTTGTTTATTTGTCATTAACAGACCCTTGACAGGTATCAGTATTTGAACAAAAGGCAGCATATGCATTGACTTGATGACAAGGTTTTACAGATAACACTCCATTACAATCACACAGAAATCAACGCAGCCTTATTTTATATGAAAGACTGAAAAGAATACCTAACGTAGACTACTGGAGAACCTTCTCAGATACTCGTACAAGCTTAGAGATCCAACAAGGTTTCATACAGAAAGTTAAATATCTAAAAAAAACCCCCAATATAGCCTACCATTAGACAAATATAGTATGGAAAGGTTACAACTTCCATCTTATCCTGTCAATAGATTAAAAATCCAAATTACAATATAACACTATCAACACAAGATTCCAGAAACTGAATGGGTACACATCTACACCGATGGTTCTAAAATCAGCAATAACTTTAATAATACGACTGGTGCTGGAATATATAATAAATTATTTTGCTTTTATATATTTCTAGGTCAAAATTCAACTCACTTTGATGAGAACTTGAGGCAGTCAATTCTACATAAAAACAACTTTTCTATCACAGTAACCTCTTTAATAAAGCTGTTATATTTAGCGATTCTAAATCAGTTATACAAGCCATTAATGCAAACACCTATGCAACAAAAAGAATTACTGAAATTCACCAAAGTATCAAACACTAAGTTATCTCTTCACAATAAATAGTTTTGCAATGGATTCCTTCACACTGTGGAATTCTTGTTAATGAGATAGCAGATTTCTTAACAAAAATTAAAAAAAGGCACAATGATCCAACAAATTAAAAATTCATGTTTATCATTTCAATTTTCCAAAGTAATAATTAAGAAAATCATCCAACAAGAAATACACAAAAAATTAGTAGGCCTACATGAGAGTATAAATAAGCAATGAAATATTTTATTAAACAATAACAATTTAATTCCAGAATGCCCATGAATGAAAGCTGTCGTCGCACTTTTTCAATTATATATGTGATATGATTGTTTGGCTGCTTATCTATATAAAATAAATATTTTTCCTACTCCTAATTATTTATTTTGTAAAGAAGAAAATACTATAATGGATATGACACACCTCAAGAATTGTACAAATATAACAGTACACATCTGTCATAATACTGGGAAGCAAGAATGCAAATGGAAGAACTCCAATACACAGAGCATTAGCAACCAAACAACATTGACTTTTGAGACTGTTATAGTATTAAAGATTATACCTGTACAATAAAAAAAGTAATAAGCCAACAGCAAGTTTACACTATCTAAAATACTCGTAGGCCTATATCAATATTCCATATATAGCTTAAGTGAATTACCCAAACTTTTCAGAAATATAATGCAAAGCAGAGTTTGAAAATTATAATTTTACATATGCTTTATATGGCTTAATTTCTAGATTTTATCAAAGTATTTTTTTTTTCTCGAGAACCTCTCATTTCTAAAAAAACAATTTTCTTCCCTAGTAAAGACTGGTGCACACTTAAAAAAAATCTACAATTCTGAATATACAGCAAATTGTTCTTTATAATATTATACATATCTAAATTTTTGAAGTAATTTGACACTTAGGTAACTAAATTACCAGTATACTGATAGCAAGAAGCCATATTGCGAAATTCTCCAATGTATATTGAATAAAATAAAGGAAGAATCGAGGCTCTGGCGTTCATTCTTTACTTTTTATATCTACATTTGTTCCACTCTGCACTCATCAATATCAGTTACTGAGTGAGAACACATGAACTTCAACGGGCTGTAACTCACTCATGCAACAACGGAATAATCTAAATTCTGCCAGATTTCTGTACTGGTACACATAAAACTCATGACCAAATATCATAACAATCGCTATCAGTGGGTGACATGTTTTAGTTGCACTGACACAGAATGACTCTAGCGCTTTGTCTAAAAAATAAGTGTTTCAGAAATTGCTAAATATAAAGTTAAAATTAATGTTCATAATTAAAAGCAAAAATTAAATTTCAATGTTATTACATTGATGCTACTGACTGACTTACCTTATTGAAAATGTTGGTTAATTATAGCTTGACGAAATGCTCTCCCAGGCACAGCATCATTGCGCTGCATCAACTCTCCTTGGGGAACAGGTTCATCATCATCAATGTCAGGGCCTCTTAAACCTCGTAACTCCTCTAGTAGTCGCACCATCTGTGGATCTTCAGGCGGTTCTTCATTGCTGGTGCTTCTGGCAATGTTATGCAGTACTGCAGTAGCAGTTATTACAGTCATGGCTTTCTGCAGACCACATCTCAAACCCACTGACAGTATTGGAAACCTTCTTTTCCATATACCATACTGCCTTTCTACAGTGTTCCTTGTTTTGATGTGTGCTCTATTATATCGCTGTTCGGCTGGAGTTAGTGGATTTAATAGTGGAGTTAATAAATATGGTTTGCAGGCATAACCTCCATCTCCTAATAAATACCCATGCGGTATTTCACCATTTTCAAATTGTGCTCTACGAGCACAGTTACGAAATATGGTGCTATCATGCACAGATCCTGCCCATCTTGCCACAATATCCCTTATCAATAGATTGTGATCACTGATTGTCTGACAATTCAAAGAGAAATAACCTTTCCTATTACGGAAGTGTTCTGCGTTGTCTCCCCCAGGAGATTGAATTCTAATATGTGTACAATCTATTGTTCCTATCACACCCGGAAATCCATCTATTTGATGAAATCCATCCATTACATTTTGTAAATCGGCCCTTGCTGGAAAAACAATGAAGCGTGGAAAGAACGATGCAATGATTTCCGACACTTCACTGGTGATACGCTGCACTGTTGTTCGATGTATATTAGCAGTGTCCCCGATAACAATATTAAAAGCACCTGTGGCATACGATCGTAAAGTTGCCAAAACTCTGTTCATAGGAGAAACGGGATTATTTCTGTTGGTAGGGAACTCTAACCTATCGTTCATTTGGTCCACTAACCACCACACTGTTTCTTTACTCAGTCGAAATCTCTCTTCAAATTTTCTGTCTCCCAGATCTTCGAAAGGATCTCCTCTTTCTACAATAACACCAATTCTATTATTTCCGCAGTGATTTGCGTGTTCAAGATACATCATTTCATCTTCGATTCCATCAAGTACGTCAAATCGTGCCGCCATTTTGGTTTTCTCGACTTGACCATGTTCAATTCAAGATAATCAGTCCCACACCCGTGATCAAATTTGATCATCATCAACTCGCTTGTTTAACTTTGATCGAGATTGATACTCCGCAAATTGGCGTTGAAGACGGTCAAGTGCCGACTTAACTTTGGTCAAATTTTGATCGAGAATGGTGCACACGGGCATAGATGATCGAGAATGGTGCACACGGCCATTAATAGCAAAGAAGATTGGCTGCCCCGTTTTGAAGCAGGTTACTTAGCGTTGTTGTCAAAGTTAACACGCTGATTTGCACGCTTCTATTTATTCACACTGCAAATGGGTAAACACCCAGTGGCAGTAGTAACACATTATTGTAATAATACGATACAATAAATAATAATAATAATAATAATAATAATAATAATAATAATAATAATAATAATAATAATCAATATGAGAAACTAACTTATAATATTTCTTTTAAATGAAGGGAGCTTCCTAAATAAAAGAATAATTATATGATAACCTAAAAATTTAAGTAAATATAACTTGTTAACCTAATAAAGTAATCTTAATTATTTGCAAGTGAATTTGATAGTTACACATATTAACTAACTACACATCAACTTAATTAATTACATATCAAATGAGTTACACATCAACTGAATTATATATCGAATTAATTAATTGCAACCAAATTAATTGCACATCAAGTTAATTAGGCTATACATCTTAATAAGTTACAAATCAGCATAATTACACTCTTAATGAATTACAAATCAACCTAATTAAACATCTTAATACCAAATCAGCTTAATTACATCACATCTTATTGAATTACAAATGAACCTAATTACACATAATTACAAATCAGCTGAATTACACATTAATGAATTAAAAATCAACTTAATTACACATTAATAACAAATCTACTTAATTACACATCTCATTGAATTACAAATCAACTTAACTACACATCTCAATAACAAATCAGGTTAATTACACATCTTAATGAATTACAGTTCAACTTAATTAAACATCTTAATAGCAAATCAGCTTAATTACACAACATATTATTGATTTACAAATCAACTAAATTAATTACAAATCACCATAATTACAATTAAGCTTAATGACACATCTTAATGAATTACAAATCAACTTAATTACACATCTCAATAACAAATCAGTTTAATTATACACCTTACTGAATTACAAATCAGCTTAATTACACAAAATCTTAATAAAATATAACTTTAATTACACATCGTAATAAATTAATGAAAAATCAGCTTAATTACACATCTTAATTACAAATGAGCTTCATCTCGCATCTTAATTACTTACAATTCAGCTTAAGTACACATCTTAATTTACAAACCAGCTTCATTACACAACACCTTGAAGAATTTCAAATCAGCTGATTTACACATTAACTTAATTATCTAAATCTCAAATTAATTAATTACGTTCTAGCTTACTTACATTTCGAATTAAATAATTACACATTAACTTGATTAACTATACATCAACTTATTACACAACAAATTAATTATTTAAAATTCATCTTAATTAATTACAGAGGTACTTAATTACATACCAAATTAATAATTACACAACCAATCAATGAATTACACATCGAATTGATTGATTAAATATGAAATTAATTATTAACATTAACGTGATGAATTACATACAGTATCAATTAAATAATTACAAATCAACTTAATTACATTTCAGCCTATTTAATTATACATGAACTTAATTTTATTACATATTCTACAGTATTCTACACCACCACCACACACATACACAACACATCTAACCACCCCATACAACACAAACATGCTGCATTCAGGACAATGGTACACAGATTACTCAACATACCCATGAGCCAACAACACTACAATGAAGAAGTGAACACAATCAAATACATAGCACAAGAAAACGGATACAATCCAAACATAATAGACATCATAAGGAAGACAAAACAAAAACTTAACACACACAAGAATACACAAAACACAACACAAACACAAGAACACAAGAAATACATCACACTAACATATGAAAACAAAAGCACACATAAGATCGCATCTTCATTCAGAAAACAGAAATACAACATAACATACAGAACAAAGACATCTCAACACACAAAAAACACAAACAAATAAATACGACCACACAGGTGTATACAAACTCACATGTAATAGTTGCGACAAGTTCTACATAGGACAGACAGGCAGATCATTCCAAACACGCTACAAAGAACACATTAAAGCTATAACCAGAGGACACAATACATCTACATACGCCGATCACATAACCAATACTAACAATACAGACAATAACATAAATACGGACATGGAAATCCTACGCACACAAACCAAAAAACCAAAAACTCAACACACTAGGACAATACGAAATATACAAACAAACTAAAACACACCCCGATCAAATCCTCAACACACAGATCAATTTCAGTACACACACACTATTCGACTCCACACTCCAACACCTTCCAACAATAAAACACACCCTCTTAACAGGCAGAGAAGTTCGAGATGACGCCGCGATCTAGTAGGCTCTGATGATGGTGCGTGAAGCACTGAAACAGCTGTAAGCCGGACAAATATTGCATATTTAACACGAGTAAGTCCACTAATTTATCAATTAATAATATTACATATCAAATACGAGTAGATTAATTAAATGCAAACATAATTAATTAAATTTCAACTTAATTAGCTAATTAGCATATCTTACATCACTTTTCAGTTTATCTGGGTAAGGACAGACCTCAAATTCACTGACGGTACTCATTCAAATATTTTATTGTTCTGTTTAGGAATAAAAATTTGCTTACTTCTGTTCTCTGTTGTCTAGTTGTGATATTAAATTCATGATCGCATCTACTAAAACAAGATGATCTTCCAATTCGTGAATCGACACATTTTCAAAATCATGTAGACTAGGTAATCAAAGTGAATACTTACGATCTGAAAATGAAAGGAAAACTCTGTAGTAATTTTCTGTGAGTCCACCTAAAAAAAAAAAAAAAGGAATAGATCCTGAAGCTTCGGACTTCAAAAGAAATGAAAGTCGCTTCCAGATCTCTTAAATATTCCATTCTAGTGCGTCTGTATCGTAGCCGGTCATCTGAATATTCATGCGGACCAGTTACCCATCTTCGGAGCAGTTGCTGAACGTTGTAGCTGATCATAATACCGGATGAATCAAATCATATCTTCCATATGCTTGATTTTCGATTATAATTGGTATTACCAGTATTTGTAAGACCAAACGCTCTACCAGAGACACATTCGATTCTAGTCCTCGGCTATCTCAAAAGCCGCCATTTTGAATACAACTTTGAAATTTTAAATGGAAAGGGGGTCTTGTAGGTACTCAAAATAATGTGAAAGTTTCTGAGAAAAATAAAGATGCAATCCGTTTAGAGATATCTATAATGGTTTTCAAGTTATTTAAAGATAAATGGCATAATATCACAAATATTAGTTACTGCATCTACAGATATTTTATAACATGGTACAGTACTAAGGAGGCTTTGGAAAAGGTATCTTTATGCAATTCTGATAATTAACTTTTCCAGCTTTACTGTTTGGCTAACCTGTGACAGTTTCAATGCATTGTTGTGATTATTTGAAGCTTTCGTGAAACAAATTTCTTGATTTTAGTGATGACATAATCGAAAGAAGAAAGAATTGATATCATTCTTCATTCTGGTAGGCTAAGCAACAGAAATATTGCAGTAGACTGAACGAACAGTTATCTAGACATTGAATTGGTCAGCGTGGATCAGTAGAATGGCCGGCCAGGTCTCCAGATTTAACACCCTTGATTTTTTTTCTTTTGGGGTTATATAAAGAGCTTGATATATGAAGAGAAAATTGAGAATGTGGATAGAACATTCTGTAACATTTCAGGGATGACTTTAACACAGGCTACAATGATACGGTTCTTTAAATGTTCCACATTCTCAATTTTCTCCTCATCCTACCAAGCTCTTTATATAATCCCAGAAGAAAAAATCAAGGGGTGTTAAATCTAGAGACATGGCCGGCCATTCTACTGGTCCACGTCATCTAATCCAATGTCCAGGGAACTGTTCGTCTAGTCTGTTGCAACATTTCTGTGGCTTAACCTACCAGAATGAAGAATGATATCAATTCTTTCCTCTTTCTATTATGTCATCACGAAAATCAAGAAATTTGTTTCAGGAAAGCTTCAAATAATCACAACAATGCATTTTTCTGTCACAGGTAACCAAACAGTAAAGCAGGAAAAGTTAATTACCAGAATTGCATAAAAACACCTTTTCCAAATCCTCCTTAGTACTGTGCCATGTTACAAAATATCTGTAAATACAGTAACTAATGTTTGTGTCATTATTACAGTTATCTTTAAATAACTTGAAAGCGATTAGAGATATCTCAAAACGGATTGCACCATTGTTTTTCTCAGAACATATCACAAGATTTTGAGTTAGTGCTTGACCACCTTTCCATTTAAAATTTCAAAGTTGCATTCAAACTGGCGGATTTTGAGATAGGTGAGGGCTAGAATTGAATGTGTCACTGGAAGAGCATTTGGTCTTCCAAATACTGGTTACACTTATAGTAATCGAAAATCAAGCATATGGAAGATATTTATATGATTCCAGACTTTTGATTCACCTTGTATTATGCATATTGGTCTGCTCCTGTGGTTACCACTTTTAGTAGTTATTTTATCACTTTTACATTCCTTTCACGTTCACAATCGAGATTATGATCTTCATCATTGTCTTCATGACAGACTTCAAAGTTTAAACTTGATGTGTCCATTGTTGTCGTTCATGTCCCTTCATTTCAAATTATTCTACTGGTATTTGTTTCCTTTATCTTTTATTTCGATTTACGTTTCAATTTAATTACTATCGAGTGTTCACACGAACTGCTAGTGTGTCATTCTCCATGATGGAGATTAGTTTGAAATCTATTGTGCAGTGCGCGGTGCTATTTCTCCATTATCATGCCGTCAATCATCGCTAGTTTATAATCATAATTTCACTCCTGCAGAAAGCAAGATAAATTGTGTCGTTAGTGTGATATTTCTCAAAGAACCCAACTGCACTGACTCTTACAGGCTCCGTCCCTGGAAGAAGTGAGAAACTGTTAAGCTATCAGAATTGTATCGAATGCAATATTAATAAATTATTAACTGTTCTGTTAACTTATTTAATTAGGTATACTTACCTACTTACTGGCTTTTAAGGAACCCGTAGGTTCATTGCCGCCCTCACATAAGCCCGCCATTGGTCCCTATCCTGAGCAAGATTAATCCAGTCTCTACCATCATATCCTACCTCCCTCAAATCCATTTTAATATTATCTTCCCATCTACGTCACGGCCTCACCAAAGGTATTTAATTAGGTATATTTCTCCCAATTCGTTTCAATATAATAAAAAAATGAACTCATTTGAGTAATAGTCACAATCAAAAGAATTTTTTTAACCACCATTCCTTCCCATAATAAAACATTCCTTTATTCTTAAAGTTAAGCTCTGCTTATGTAGCCTATGTATGTATTTATTCACACTGCAAATGGGTATAGGGTAAACTAGGGTCTGTTGGACAGTCGGGCATGTTGGACACTCTGTACTTTAACGTGTTACCACGCCACTTGTGGGCACCACATTCAGCTAGAAGTCAATGACGGAAGTAGGCACGAGTGGGGCTACTTCCGTCATTGACTTCTAGCTGAATGTGGTAGGCCCTACCCACAAGTGGCGTGGTAACACGTTAAAGTACGGAGTGTCCAACATGCCCGACTGTCCAACAGACCCTAGTTTACCCTATACCCGGTGGCAGTGATAACTAATTACACTCAATATTGACAATTAATAGTAAGCATAATCAATAAAAAATACAATTAATAATAAATTAATAATACTAATAATAAATTAATAATAATACGAGTAATAATAATAATAATAATAATAATAATAAAATAATAATAATAATAATAATAATAATAATAATAATAATAATAATAATAATAGGGAGCATCCTAAATTAAGTGAAGCACGATCACTTAAATAACATTTAAAGTAAATCTAATTTGTATCTTAACCCTAAGTATGATATGTTCATACCTGCACATGTACCTTTCAGCACTACACTCACTTCGCTTACAACTCACTCACTGCACTGGAACTACGACACATTTCACTGATTCTATCCCGATTTTCCTAACACTTCAAAAACATTTCACTGTTGAAATACTTTCCACTGCCACTATTAACTATAAAACTTCACTGACAGAAACACACTTCACTTACACAACACACTTCACACTTCACTGACACAACACACTTCTTCACTGATAGGCCTACAACACTTAAAATAACAAAATATCAATTACATCGTTTAAAAAGTGTGTATAACATACTACCGTCTATTTGTAAAGTCCTTAAGCCTATTTTAAATACATTTTTGGTTATTGGTAAAGCCTAAGTCTGCAGGTAAAGCATTCCAGTCCCTGATAGTACGATTGAGAAAAGAAAACTTTCCAGTGTCCGTCCTCTGTCTTCTTTCCCTCAATTTATATGAGTGGTCGTTCCTTGAAGAGTAATTTGGCGGCTGCAGCCTATTTTTTTATTTCTCTCCAGGCAGGCTGACCTCTGTATGTTTTGAACAGTGCGTATAATCGAATTCGCGTTCTGCTGTCCGTGAGTGTGTCCCATTTCAATTGTGAATTATTACGACAACGCTTGAGAGCCCGTTTTTTTAATCTTTTCCAGTGTCTTAAAATGTTCTAATCTGTAAGGATCCCAACATACAGCACCATATTCCATTATTGGACGAACTAGTGATTTATATGCAATCTCTTTGGATTTATCAGATTCTTTTCTTAGTACCCTCATCACAAAGTGTAACGCTCGGCTACATAGCGACTTGAACTACATCGCATTACAACTCTTCAGAGCCTAGCAATGTCTACTAAACCCAAAGTTTATAATTGCACAATTTTACGATACCTAGTATTATGTTTGCAGACATTCTTCATAGGTTGTCGCATCGTTTTTTTTTCTATATTTATTTCGTATTTTTATATTTATGTGAAATTCAGCAATTTATTTATTTTATTCATCCAACCATGTATTTATTAATTTTTAACTTTTTTTTCCACTTATTTTTGTTGTATTTCATTTTAATTTAATATAACTTATTTATTTATTTATTTATTTAGTCACTCACAAACTCATTTATTTGTCTTGTCTGGTCTGACCGGGTCTCGAATCATCTTGTTTTGACTGCCGATTTGTATTTATTTATTACAATGTTAATAATAAATTATCAAGGACCTTAGGGAGCGCATTATTATAGCTAGCGTTAGTTCAGTATCTGCAGTAATAGGAAAAGAACAACCAGGATTCTTTTAAACATTTACTGTTACAAATGGTTATTTTGACTTAATTTGTTGGAGAATTTTCTAGAATTCAACTTCCAGATCGTTCGGATGCCAGCAGACAATGTTATATAAGATGTAAAAGAATCTATATTAAAATACAGTAGAAACCATAAGAAAGCAGAAACTGATAATTACAGATTTAATGTAAACTTGTTTGTCTCTACTTACATTACTTGACCGGTGTTCGCCTAATACTGAAGTATATTTTCCTTCAGTTCCGTAGTTGAGTTGCTACTTTCCTGTCACTCGTTATAAAAGTGCATTTTTTCTAATAATTATAGAGATATTTATTAATTATTGTTTGCTTTTGATTTCATACATTCCGTTAGTTATTGTTAAATAATAATCCATTTTACTGCAGCATAATATTAATTTGTATCATTAGACTTGAAGTATTCTGTGATCAGTTTGTGTTATGCCGGTCATGTACCTAATAAGAAATTCCATGGCAACATGAACAATATAGGATAGGTTCATTGTTTGAAACAATTCAGAATAAGCCTAAGTACAAAACGTATTCGATCTTGCGAAAGGAGGATAATATTATTCAAAACCTAGGAATAAAATAATTAATTTATCATGCATTTGACATGAGTGAATTGAAATAAACTGATGGGGATGCTAAGGACATTAGGTATGGATTGGAAATAGAGAAGGCTCTTCAGTAATCTTTATATGAAACAACGGTCAAAATCAAGATAGGAGAAAAAAATGTTTGAAGGAAATGAAATAGGGAGAGAAATACGACGAGGATGCCCTTTATAATCTACACGTTCAACATCTACTTGAAGGATTTCGTGAATAACTGTTTTCAGAACATGAGAGGGGTAAAAGTAGGAGGAAGAAGCATAAAAACTGCATAAGATTTGCTGATGATATCGCGTTCGTAGCAGAAGAGAAGATGATACAAAGGGATATGCTACTGGAGGTAAATGACATCTGTGAGCAGTATGGGATGAAGATAAATGCAAACAAGACGAAGACCATGAACATAGGAAGAGAAGTAAAGAACGTAAACTTGCGAATTGTATATGAGGTAGTAGAGCAAATGGACAGCTTCAAATACTTGGGGTATACTATAAGCAGTAACATGAGCAGCTGCCAAGAAGTCAAAAGGAGGATAGTAATGGCAAGCTTTGAATAGAAAAGGAGCATCTTCTGCGGACCTCTGAAAAAATAACTAAGGAAGAGACTAGTGAAGTGCTTGGTATGGAGTGTGGCATAGTATAGGGCACAAACATGGACATTACGACGAAGTGAGGAGAAGCGAATAGAAGCATTTGAAATGTGTATATAGATAAGAATCGAACATGTGAAGTGGACAGACAAAATAAGAAATAAATCTGTGTAAGAAAGAGTGGGTGAAGAGAGAATGATTCTGAAACTGATCAGGAAGAAGAAAAGAAATTGGTTGGGTCACTGGCTAAGAAGAAAGTGCCTTCTGAAGGATGCACTGGAAGGAATGGTGAACGGGAGAAGAGTTCGGGGCAGAAGAAGATATAATATGATATAAGACATTAAGATATGTGGATCATTTTTTATTTATTTTATTGGGTTATTTTACGACGCTGTATCAACATCTAGGTTATTTAGCGTCTGAATGATATGAAGGTGATAATGCCGGTGAAATGAGTCCGGGGTCCAGCACAGAAAGTTACCCAGCATTTGCTCGTATTGGGTTGAGGGAAAACCCCGGAAAAAACCTCAACCTGGTAACTTGCCCGAACCGGGATTCGAACCCGGGCCACCTGCTTTCGCAGCCAGACGCGCTGACCGTTACTCCACAGGTGTGGACATGTGGATCATATGAGGAGACAAAAAGGAAGGCACAAAATAGGAAAAATTGGAGTATGCTGGGTTTATAGTGAAATATATGCTCTTGGGCAGAACATTTAATGAATTATATTTGATATTTGATATTTGATATATTTGGTCACAGCACTTCTTTACATGTAATGGTGTACCTCACATTTCTGTATCCGGTGCCACCATTAACACTTACAGTAACACATATTTGCAGTACATGTCTACACAACTTCTACCAATTAAACTATGTACTTTTTTTCTATTATTACTTGTTCAATCTCCCTTTCAGTATTTCTCCTACATTTCGTTTGCTATTCTCTATTTGATCATTAATCGTAATATATCTAAATTTATATATGCCTTTCAAACCCCCTTTTTCCTCTAACTACTATTCACTAAGATTTCAATTTCACTTATTCTCTACAAATTATCATATTGAATTATTTGCCTTACTTGTTCTTTGACCTTTTCTCCTATCTGTCTCTTATATTCATTTACTGTTCCAACGTTCAAATGTCAGTACTAATTTTATGCTGTCACTTGTTCATTTCTTTTAACCCTTTTTCACTTTTCACTCATTCATATTTGCGCTCACTTTCAACTTTCTCTCTATTCCACTTACACCTAATCCTTTCACAATACTCTCACTTCCTATAAATCTTATATTTCTCTCTACACATCAGCTTATACACTTTCTCGCTCCCCTATACTTCTCTATCATTTACAATTACAATTACCCTTTACTAGCACTTTTTGATCATATCCCCACATTTTTTAATCGTATCTAATAACATTGCTATATCCTCAGCTGTCGCAGGTTCTGACCTTTCTTTACTGCTTGTCTCTGCTTTATTTCTATCTCTGTCTTTCTTTCTATTTCCTTCTTCTTCTTCTTCTTCTTCTTCTTCTATTCCTCTTTTATTCCCCCCCACGCTTTCACTTCCACCTCCTAGATTTCCACTCACACTCGCAACCTTAATCTTTTCACTACTTTCTTCCCTATCACTTCCTGACTCTTGGTTTCTCTTTTTATCCCCACTCGCCTTTTTTCTAGCACTTGTGCTTCTTGTTCCGTTATTGTCAGCATTCCTTCTGGAGTGCGCTAACCTTACTGCCATCGTATGGAGACTAGGAATCTGCTTACGCTGCTTGATCACGTTACACTTATCTTCTCGATGTGTCATCACCTCTACACTTCCTCGTACGTCAGCATGTGGGTTTCTGAACTCACTACTATTCGCTCCTGTTACCATGTGATCTGCGACAATGACTTGTTCCGTCCTTGAAGTTGGGATGATTTTCTTCTGCTCCTTCCCTTCGCTTATGTAGCAAACGTCGACTTTGTCCTCTTTCGTTCTTCTCGTTAGTCCAAATTCTGGATGATCTTCATTCCTCAGGCAGAACTCCAGATTATACCATTTTCCGTTCACTTTCAATTTATCTTCGTACATTTTAGCAAAGTGACCCTTCGCCCTCGCTGCTTTCATATAAGCTAGTAGTCGTTTTCTTCTATTTCTTACTTCAAATGACATATCTGTTTCCACCCTCACTCCTGAACCCCGGAGCCGTCCTAGATTGTTCAGAATAACTTCCCTTACTTTTGTATTCTTGAGGCTCAAGAAGATAGGCCTTTTATTTCCTTTCCCTAATCTGTACGTATGGTCGACATGTTCTTCTCTCAGCTCTATATTAAGGATCACTTCACATAAATCTCTCACTTTCTTAAAGATATCCATCTCTTTTTCCCGGCCCCTTTCTTCAACCCCGAAAATTATTAAGTTATCTTTTCTCAACTTGAGGTCGTATTCACTCATCTTCTTCTTTAATTTGTTATTCTCTTCTATCAACTCTTCTATCTTTTCACAGATGTTATCTACTTTTAGTCTTAAAGCCTGGTTCTTCATATCTACTTCTACTTGATTCAAGCCTGCATTATTATTCCGTTCCTCTCTACTTAATTCACTTACTTTATCATTTCCTGATGTCTCTTTCCGTAACCACTGTTCCATCTTCTCTTACTGTAATCTTCGTTTCTTCCTCAGGCCAATAGCCTTTATACTGTGTAAGCGATTTGTGCACAAGCGACTGCTCTCTCCGGCTTTCTGCTGTAAACTCTAATGAATTATATTTCTGATCTTAGCTGAATAGGCCCTCTCTGGCGTTACATTGGCCGCGTCTGTGGCTCCAAATTCGCGCTTTCTTCTTTCATGCAGACGGTTCGGGTTCGATGCACTGCAAGATTGTAATGAAATATATAGTGGATAAAGAACATGTTGCACAGCTTTTTCTCCGGGTTTTCCCTTTTCCATCTAAATTCCATCAATACTCTCCAGCCTGCATTGCTTTCATTTATCATCTACAAAATAAAAAGTGGCCGGTGTGAAGTCTTGAAAACAGCGCGGGTTTCCGATGCTGATATAGGAAGGAGTTAGGACTCCGGCCGTGGGGCTTACCAGACTACTCGTCTGCTGATGAGCCACAGCACTCTGAGGTCTGAGGCAGGATGGCCCACATCTCAGCATCGGATTCACAATCGCCACGGAAGCCATCGTTTGCACTTGGACGTAATCGCATATAGCTACTGTATAGGGACAAAGCATGTCCAAGCGCAAGAATCCGTTTCGGATCCAGTTCACGTAAAGCCGAATAAGATATGCCGTTATATTGGTAATTTTCAGTGTACAATTTTGTAATCTGTAATCAGGGATGTAGGTCTGCATATTTATTAGCAACTATGTATAGGGCTACTGTAATAGTCTGCGCCGTAGTGTCGTGGTCTAAAGCACAGTGCCTAGCACTCTAATTGTGGAATGCGCACTCGTTCATATGCCCATGGGAAAGGAATTTTCTCATGAAATTTCGGCCAGTGTATGGGATCGGTGGCCACCGAATGCGATTAATTTGGGGAGCTACGATGGGTAGCGAATCAGGTTACGAAACCAGCTGTATCTGCTTGGGGGTTCATCATGCTAACCATACGATATCTCCGTTCTGATTGGGTGATCGTTCACCTCTGATGATTGTGGACATGAGATCAGCAGCTAACTGGTCCGCCTTGGCCATTCATGGGCTGTCAAGCCACTTACTATACTGCAATATTTCGTAGATTTGAATTCAGCTTTTGAATGGCTTAGTAATATTCCAATATTTGTGTAGGCCTAATATTGAGCAAAATTGTATTTACGAGGCGCATCCAGAAAGTAAGTTTCCCGATTTTCCCCCTTGAAAGTAAACGTAATTAGCCCTGTCAATTGCGCATGCGTAACAGATCTATGACGTATCAATCATATGCCAGCCGGACAGGTCCCGCCAGGTGCCAGTAGCGTGGCAGCAGTGGTCCGAAATGGAAGCTCTTATTCCTTCTCCCGCCGCCTGCGAGGTTCGGTGGGTGACATAGTTCTTTAATGCACAAAGGTTTGCGCCAATTGAAAATCATCGGCTCTCTCTCTCTCCCTTCCCTCCCCTACCCCTCCCCATCTCTCTCTCTCTCAAGTAATTCCTGTCCTCCGGTGAGCGTTTTGGCAGCGACGAAGAGCTGAAGACGTCTGTCACACGCTGGTTCCATTCACAGGCGGAAGAGATCTACGACAGAGGAATACAAAAGTTGATTCCGCGATACGACAAGTGTCTCAATTCTGATGGTGGCTGTGTTGAAAAATAGCTGAAACATTGCTGTACCTGTTTCCAATAAATGTTTTCTTGAAAGTGTGTGTTCTTTTTTTAAAAAAATAGGGAAACTTACTTTCTAGATGCGCCTCGTAGATTGAAACATCGAACGAGTTAGGCCTAAGTAGTACATAAAAATAAGACGACGTGACTAAATGCAGAAATATCGGAAAACAGAAGAAAAATAGCATTGGAAATAAATAACGATGGGGTTTGAGTAAAGGGAGATAAGTCACAGAAATTAGTTTTGAGGTAAGGCCTAAATCAAAATTGAACTTCGGAATCTTATTGCAAATAATTAATTTTATACACAAATAAAACACATCTCATGCTAGTGGGCCTATTATCTTGCTTTTAGTGCGTGTATTCACCGGGGAACAAAATTACATTTGCACAAAAAATGATTGAACTTCTTTTATCCGAACACCACGGTCGTGGTTGAAGTGTTATTTTACAATTCATTTTGAAAGAGTTAAGTCTCTGACAGTGACGTGCCGTTGTTATTGTTCTATGTCGTTTTATACGATATTTCATTTACTTACCCAGTACGAAACTTGTTATTATTCACTAATACAGTACTAAAAAGTTTGAAACAAAAACCATTAATAAAATTACAGTGTTATTTACTATTACGTAAATAGAAAGGCTTCTGAACTACAACAAAATACCGAACTATAATGAAATATCGTTCGAAAAGAATATACCAGTAAATTGGAATTTTAGGACAGTCAATAATTCTTACAGACCTGCTATTACGGCAGTACTAATAAAAACTATGCTGTGGTGTATTGTTAACTATAATTTATTCGTTTTGATGCGGAATGATCTTCGTTATATTGCCTTTCAATCTTTCAGATTGTGGATGTTTGTACAAGATTTCTTTTTTAAAATTTCTGTAAGTAGAAGTGATGTTTCAGACTGTAGGAGTGAATTCCAATCTCATGGACGCCCGTCATCCAAGTTTGTCTTGTTTCCTAAGTTTGGCCTCGTACTTCTGTTATAGTTACTATCCTCCGTATCACGGTTCCGTTGATAAAGGCATTATCAGGGCATTACTTATGATTATGAATAACTTGTTCTTCTTCTTGTCTCCAGCGACTCAATGTCAGTGGCAACTGCAGCAGAAAGATTAAACAGATGGGCATTCGTGTGGACGGAGCTTAATAAAAGAGGACAATCCCAAGTGATTTCGTATTGTTTTTTCCCTGCAAAACGGTATGGTAAATAATTAGAAGGATTGCTAACTATTCTTTACCATGAATGGTTCTTTCCTGACACCGATTTTGGGCACCCGTTCAAAAGATTACTGTTACAAGACTATGAGCCACTGTCGAAAGCTAATGTTATTACTAGCTAGGTCGTGAACAAATGTAACTTGTGTGACCATGTCAATTGACACAACCTCCCTTGAGTGTGCAGAAGTTGCGTACAAATTTAGCCGTGGCGCGCTGTCTCTTTCGATAATACGTCGGTATCGAGACCAGCTACAGACATGTGCGACCGGTCATCCGATATCTAATCGCGAGTTCAGCAATAATGAAGTCATAATAGATACGTATAATAAACTTCCAGTGAACCAGGGTGAATGATTTTGTGTGCACTGGGACTAATTTTGAAATATCGCTTCTTATGAAGATAAAATAGGCATATATTGCATACTCTATGTTACTTCACTTACTATAAACCCATACTCTTTATGTGTAAACCGAAACAAAAATTAAACATTCACACCTACACAACTGTAATTTCATCCCTGAGACTGGATGACTTATTCTATGTTTGGTTTAATTTAGTTTCAATATGTCTTGTTGTTATTCCAATTATGATGGCGCTTGGCATTAACATGCCTTATGGCCAACAGTACATGAACCCCATGACAAAAATTTTAAAATTTTGTGTGCTCTTTTATAATTTATATCTATAACAGTCCTGACATTTGCTTTTAGTTTCTAAATTGGACCTTGTTATCTCTCTCTGCTCCAGATTATTTATATATAGAGGGTATTTT
Organism: Periplaneta americana; assembly: GCF_040183065.1. Lineage (NCBI taxonomy): Eukaryota > Metazoa > Arthropoda > Insecta > Blattodea > Blattidae > Periplaneta > Periplaneta americana. The sequence goes on along the minus strand of NC_091125.1, from coordinate 10,473,599 downwards.
ATATCAATGTTTATGTAGTTGTTTATCTCTCAGTACTTCCGGTTTTTTCAGACCTAATATTTGCTACAATAATTTGTTTCAGTAATACTCATCTTGTTTTACATGTGTGTCCGGTGATTTTATTTTTACAGCGACATTTAATAAATTATGTTTGTATACTGTATTACATTTCAGCTGTTCCAATTTCTTTATTTTGTAACAACGTTAGTCGTAGGCTCTATAACTGAAATTCCGAGGAGAACTATTTACGAGTAAAAGTTTGTTCAAGACGGTGATATTTGTACGACAATCTGCTGTAATTTAAATGTCTATTCCATGCATAAACTTCTACCTATTTACTTGTGTCAAGGAATACCATTGTAGAAAGAGCTGTACATTGATATGAGAGTTCATCATAGGAAATGAAGATTTAATCATAAAAGTTTGTCCAATTGAATGTTGCGCTCCATAGAGAAATTTGACAGTTGATTTTGAAGCGGAGAGGAAACCGCAAGTAAGATTTTAGTGTAGGCTGTAGGTAAATGGAAGATCTGTACATGATTTGATTCTCAGCTTCACAGATGATCAAAGGCGTGACTGTGTTGAATACTTGAAAGATATATGTGTAATTGCTCGAAGAAACAAACGGATCATTGGTATAAATCGTTGAAAATTTGACGAAAATCAAGAAACTGCGTTTTCGGTTACCGAATAACCTATAGGAATTTTAATTTCACAAATATGAACACAATGTATTAAAATTTCACGTCTTTTCATAGTATTATCGGTGTTAGTGTTGTGTAGGTGATCTCGCTGATGGTACCTACCACCGATATTCAGCATGGAAAGAAAATATGATAAAGCGCCATCTGCAGTTTGGCACGGAGTACACGTTTTTCAGTTTCCTTCACCACAGCTTCGCCTCTCTTTGTGAGATTTTCAGTTTTTTGTACATGCCGTGTTTCATGTCAATTTTTCCTTATAGTGTATTATTGATATAAGGAACAAATTATTCGATTTTTTAGTGACATAAGGAAGTCACGTCCCAATTTTCGGAAATGTAAACATTCCGCTCTGTTCTGATCTTTATTTTATCCTGACGAAAATGGGAGGCTTCTTATTTGTTGGTAATATTCAAACAATACAAATTTTTCTCTGAAATAACTCCATAACTAATGTAATGGCAAGATCTGTTGTAAAATAATTGTCCATCGTCTTTTTTCTCCCAGTGTCTATTATTGGTTCAACAAGTCTCTTTACAACCACGCCATATTTTAAAGTTAATTTCGTTTCTTACGACCGAATATTTCCAGATTATTTGTCTAAAATGCACGAGTATAAATCAAATCTTACATTTTTGTTATATATTTGTCTGGTTTTATCGGAATGTGCACATGAAATTTACAACGGTAGAGAAAAGCTTCTAAGATGAGGAGCGTTTTTTCAAAACTCGATATATTCAGCAAATATACATTTTCAGAAATTTCGTTTTTTTTTTATTTTCACCTAAAGGCATATGTCTGAAAAGTTTCAATTTTTCATCAATATTTGTTCGTACAGATATACATCAAGTGTTCTAATGAAATACATTGAAATTTAATATACCGGTACCTTACTATGGTGGACTAGGAAATGATTTACTCAAGTTTTTTTTTTTTTTTTTAAGTGTATAAATGCAAAGGTATACAGAGGTAAAATGTTGTAATACAAAATGTCGTATTTCTTATTTTTCAATTTATTTATTTATTCATTTTATTTTATTTTAAGCAGAAATATTTTCTTAATAATTGATGATTATTGGGCTTCATTGTAACACATTTAATAATAAACCTGTTAATAATACACATTGTCTTAATATCTGTTACAATGTTCTAAAATGTGTTGCATTTGCTGAGTTGTTGTTTAGTCATCTGTCGAAAACAAGTTTGAACTTCATAAGTGACAAGAATAAGGCATCACTCATGAGGAAACCAAGCCAGCATATAATGGGGTAGCGTGGCCAATTTTTTCGCCTCTCAATTGCATACATCGGTGATTAGTAACATTGTCAAGAGTAAACATTGCAATATTAAAAATATTTTAACATTTAAGAAGCAATGATTTTAGCCTATATAGTTAATTTTTAGGTTTGTCCATCAATAGATAATATAGCCTGCTATTAAACTAAACTAAGCAACAATAATATTGCGTAGGCTATAAAATATTCAAAATCTTATTCTTAAATCTAGACATCAGATTATCTGTCGCCTTCAAATATATCAATGTAGAATTTCATTGCATCGTGCTGTATTTCAAAATACTCCATTAGAGCATAAACGTCCTTCTTTTGTTTCCTAACCATGTTTCGCTTTGATGATAGCAAGATGGCATTGTTTTCTTCTCAGAATTTCAACTGATTCTTCGAAGTGTGTACTGTTTATTCATACTTTAACTCGGTTCTTTGCCTTCTTGTAAGTGATAATCTTTGACTGTTCATTTTAAATGGCAGCCTAGAGTTTAGTACTTTCTGTGCATTATCCTTTATAATATTTTTAATTTCCCTGTCCTTGCTGAGAACTTTAAGGAAGTCGTGTTCCTTCAAGATGTCACACAATTTTTAGCGTTTCTTCTGGATCATTATTTTCTTAGTTATACCAAATACACGGAACTAGAAAGAAGTGCACAATATTATTGAATGTTATACTTATTCCAAAAACGAAATGAGTGTTGTCATGACGCTGTATTTATTTTGTCTGATGTAGAAATCAGAAAATAAATGTATTCTGGTAGAGTTTCTTATCTGTGTCAGAAAAAAGTCCGGGCTGCATCCTATGTTCTGCTTTGTCAGTGTTCACTGCACTGCTGTGAGGTGTAAAAATGTTCATGAACTGTAATAAAAACTTATTTTGAACTGTGTTTAAAGATGCCAAATGAAAATGAAGATGGGTGATATCTTCGTAGCTAGTTCAGCAGCTTTGGATAGTTTCTTCTTTTTCGTTTTACTTTTGAGATTAAACGTTCATGTCCATCAGTGCATTTAATAATGGACTCTTCTTTTTCTTTTATTGCTTTACTTTGCAGGCACTTGCTTGCACGTATATTGTCTGCCACTGGGACGTATTCAAATTGTACACTATTTTAAGAATCGTCAGATTCACTATTCATTTCTCTTTAGTATGAAATCTATTTTCTTCTTACACTAACAAATCCATGTGCATTCATAGTTTCTCTAAAATTGAGCTGCAAATTTTGTCGACAATGAAGTTAAGTTGCGGGATTAATATTGTCACCAAATTCAAAGTATAAATTATTACAACAATGACTTAATATAGCATTCTAGAACCTGTAGTAAATTCTGCCGAATATTTGGTATGGAACAAGAGTAACAGTTGAAAATAATGTATTGTATTTATCGAGTTTGCTTCAATTTTCCCACAGCACACTCGTATATCGGTTCTGTAAAAACCTTGTGATTTCGGCTCCTTCCACATGCGGTAATTGTCGAGTTTTCGTAAAACCCGATTCACAGGAAGATATAGAAAGTTGAAATAATGCTGTTATGATGTATAACTCTAGTTTGAAAACTTTTTCATTTATCGAATTATGAAAAAACGCTTCTGAAATTTCATTTACATTTTTCTTATTTACTACCTCATACTGTGCATTGCAAACACTTTCCTGACTGGTGCAAGATTATCTCTCAGTTTACGAGTATCGCGTTCATTTACGTTATAAAATCTCGATGAAGGAGCAATAAGTAACATCTTCTCAAGGACATTATTGCCTTAAAATATTCTGGAGCATTTCTGTCTTCGATCCACAAATTACTGAAAGCAGCGAATTGTTTATGCAAAAAGAGAGACACAAAATATAACTTACATAATTTCTCCTTTGTCTTTTTGGACTATTTTAGTAATTAACATAAGGTTCACAAATGTGTTATGCCATGACTTTTATCATTACGTATTATGCCATGGCTGAAAATGGAAAGAAAAAATATTTTATTATCAACAAAAATATCTTTCGTGGCATAAACAAAACAAACTTACTGGCATCTGCCTTAGAACATTCAAACAATTAAGCATTCAAAAAACAAAACAAAAAGTTACGATTCAAAATTTAGTCTATTTTCCCCTCATCTCGATCACATCTTTCAGTCGAGTGGGCATGGAATCGACTAGAGTCTTTTCAAATAGCGACTGTTCTCAGCCACGACATTCCAAGCATCCTGGACATACATAAGTGTTCCGCCCATGGGCAGGTCTTTAACTGCAAACTCAGCATTCTCCAATCTCTCCTATTTCCTGCCTTCCTTTTTGTCTCCGCACATTATCCATATTATATTAATGTCGTCTATTATTTGACATATTCTTCTGCCCCGAACTCTTCTCCCTTCACCATTCCTTCCAGTGCATCTTTGAGTAGACAGTTTCTTCTCAACTAGTGACCCAACCAATTCCTTTTTCTCTTTCTAATCAGTTTCAGCATCATTCTTTCTTCATCCACTCTTTCCAACACAACTTCAATTCTTATTCTGTCTGACCACTTCACACGCTCCAGTCTTCTCCACTTCCACATTTCAAATGCTTCTATTCGTTTCTCTTCATTTCGTCGTAATGTCCATGTTTCTTCCCTATACAGTGCCACACTCCACACAAAGCACTTCACTAGTCTGTTCTTTGGTTCTTTCTCGAGAGGTCTGCAGAAGATGTTCCTTTTTCTATTAAAAGCTACTTTGCTCACGTTTGCAGTTTTTCTTGTTAAGGATAAATGCTGTAAGTTCCAGTTGCTTTCCGCACACCACTGTGTCTTTCGAATCTCAATAGATCCCAGGGTGCTCAAGCGTGGAGGTGAAGAGAGTGGATTTGAGTAATTGGGCCCTTCGGACTTCACCGAAATTCATCGCAAGGGTTAAATATTAGTTGCATCAGGATTTTCGACCCGATCACATACCGGGAAATCCCAATTATCTCCCCCCCCCGCATCCTGGACAAGCTTCTACAAATCGTCAGAAAATTTTGGAGGGGGATTGGGCCAATTTTTCCGCAAATGTGTCTATACTTGTGCCCTCATAGTTCAGTCTGAAGAACGTAGGAATTTAGATGTCAAAGTCTCAGGTTCAATTCCCCGTCACTGCTTTTCATTTTATTGTTTCAAGATAGTATAATGAAATAATATAAAAAGAAAAACTAACACTAAAATTATGCAACTGTATTGTTCTAAACCTCCTATTAAATTTATGTTTTTTCTTCGGTTATTTTACGACGCTCCGTCGGTCGTGAGATCGAATCTCACGTTGTCGTCACAATATTGTACTAACATACTCCAAACTGCAGAAGCGGATAATCACAATGGCAACAAAATATAGAAAAATTAGTTATTGACTGAAAATACTATAATGATATAAAGAACATAATCGTTTTTTATCAAATAAGATGAGCTCCATATTTCTTTTCGATCGATTCATATTTTGACTTTTAATTCAAAACAATGTTGCTTTTATTCACAGCAATAATGACTTTCTATAACTGAATTTAAACAATCCCGTCAACAATGAGTATTTCACTCCACACAGTATTCGTTATTGCACTCCACAGACGACAATGACAATTCACTTGAATTATGGAGAACAACAATGTACTGCTTATCTCAACTAATGTTCACAAAGCACTATTTACAAAACATAACTGTCAGTTCTCAGTTTACAGTTCGTTTGCCTTGGCTAGTTCTTCTAGCTCATTCACTCAAATTCACGGTATATCGAAACCAAGACTTCCAGAGACCGTCCACTGAACTTCGAACTAAAGACTTCTGGAGACAGTCCACTGCACTTGAACTCAAGACTTCCAACTGCGTTGCTTCCGCCTGGGCGCTGCTACAGTTACTCAAGTTCACTCACGTCGAACCAAAGCCTCCTGGTCTCGTTGCTTCCGTCTGGACGCTCATTGCTGCTTCACAAAGCTGACTAATTTGCTGTCCAAACTAAAACTGGCTGAACTTCTTCGCGTCTTCTATTTATTGCTACGCTACATTACATAATCTCGACGTTTCTGTTTCTGGAAGATTCGTTTTCGGGAATAATCTGTCACGCTGCTTCTCCCCCTTCACCTCGCGCCGCAGTTGGCCCCCCTTCTTTTCCTCCGCACCCCGCGCAGCGGCCAGAGTTTCGTCTCCCCTCCGCGCCGCGCCCCCAGCGCTCCGCGGAGCTCGCCTCGTCTCTCGCGGCTCCTGTCTTGTCGCGCGTCCTCCCTTCTGTGGGACGCGTGATCGACTCTCGACGTGGCTGTCACAAAATCAAGAAGGAAGATATTTTATAGTAAAACAATAAACAAAACACTTAAAAAAGAACGTCGACAAACTGTTATGAAACGTAAGTCACTGGTCGCGCGACGAGAGAAATGCTCACAGTTCACACTCGTTCGCGTAAAAAATCATTCCAATCCATTTGTAAACTGGACTTGAAATTATGTGTGAGCAAAATGCTCGTGTAGCGACCACTGGCGTATTAATTTCATTTAGGTTAGATTGAAAGAAATGGTTTTTAATAAGGCCCCGCCGATCAGGACTATAACTTAGTCTAAAATGAGTCCACATAAACTTAGTGTGCATTGAATGTGCCAGATAGATGCCAGAATTTTAAAAACTATAATAGCATGTACTGCAAAATGGAGAGTAGTGTGCGAAAAGAAACAGAAAGCTATCGCATTTATCGTTGCCAAGAAAAACTGCAAACATGGTGAAGTAGTGGAACAAGTGGACAGCTTCAAATATTTTGGGTGTACTATAAGTAGTAATATGAGCTGCTATAATGAAGTCAAAAGGCGGATAACAATGGCAACGAAGCTTTTAATAGAATAAGGAGAGTTTTCTGTGGCATTCTGGAAACGAACTAAAGAAGAGACTAGTGAAGTACTTTTTATGGAGTGTGGCATTGTATGGGGGCAGAAACATGGATGGATATTACGGCGAAGTGAAGAGAAACGGCTGGAAGCTTTTGGAATGTGGATATGGAGAAGAATGTAGCGTGTGAAATGGACAGATAATAAGGAACGAAGCTTTGCTACAAAGAGTGGGTAAGAAAGAATAATGCGGAAAGTGATAAATAAGAAAAAAATGCCTAAAGTTTAATGAAAGATACACTGGAAGGAATGGTGAACGAAAGAAAAGCTCGGGACAGAAGAAGTTGTTATCAAATGATAGACAATATTAAGATACATGGATCATATGCAGAGACTAAGAAAGAATATAGCGGAAAATAGGGAAGATTAATGAATGCTGGATTTGAAGTAAAATATCTGCTCTTGAGTAGAACGCTATGAATGAATGAATGAATGAATGAATGAATGAATGAATGAATGAATGAATGAATGAATGGCATGTACCTACCTCATCGCTAATAGACTACAATATTATTACTGTAAACACTGATTTGCCATACGCCACCGCTTCACCATGGTCAGGAGTTGTTGTCTGCTTCGAAGTGTCTACATCAGTCTTGCGATGGGGACTAATAATTGCGAGCGAGAGCTATTTTATGCCCGCTGCGTGCGCGCAGAGCTCTTTTACCTGTAAACATTGCTAACGGATGTACAGATCTTAGAACACAGCGCATCATGACGGAACGGAAGCGCTTAAAGCTTTCAAGGAAGAGTGGACGATACAATATTTATGCTTCGAACATGGTGATGAAGTCCAGTGTTTGTTGTGCAAAAAAAAAAAAAAAAAAAAAAAATCATTTGCAAAAAAAAAAAAAAAAGGCAACAAAACGGCATTATGAGACGCAACATGAAAAAAATATAGGCTTTATTCAGGAGAAGAGAGAAATAAATTAATTTCGGAATTGACATCGAAGGTAAATTAATTTACATTTGGGTTAGTAGATTGTATCTAGATTCCTTATATTTCTTTATTTTAAATGTATTGTTGATGTTTTATTTGTTCCTTGTTTCTGAATATTTACTTTTATTAGACTACGTGTTTCTTTAATTTAGAAATAATATTTTATCTTTGATTGCACTTTCACTTATAAATTACTAAACTCAAAATGCTAATTCACTTTTATTCAAGTAACTATTTTCAGGATTTTTAGCAAATATGAACTAAAATTTTGAAAACTTTGATGCAAGGAGCTTTTTTTTTAGCAAAGTCAATATAAAATATAATTAAAAATATAATTTCAAAACTATTAGACCTAATTGCACCAAATTTTGAACAGATGGTATTATTATAGATCTGTTTATACAGTTTAAATTTCACAAATTTTGGACGAAATTGTGGAAGTTTTAAAAGTCATACATTTCCCCTTAAATGATTGACCCCAAAAATTACGATGGCTCTCAGTATCTTAATTTAATCAATTTGCTTTTTTGTTGTTGTTGTTGTTGTTGTTTTTCGTGTTACGTGCATCTCACAAATCACTCTAAGAAAACTCATTACATAATCACGACTGGAGTGTAAGGACTACATTTTCACAATCAGACAATCAATAGGCTATATTCTATTTCAATCAATATTGCCATTATTATTTTTTCAACAAATACTCAGAAGTACTTACAGATCACACACGTGGAGCAGGTAGACCTTATTAGTTTCTCCTAACCAATGAAGTGAAGTATTTTCATAATAAATAATTGCTTTTAACAATTAAATGATTTGCATACAGTTAACCTTTCCTATTTCTCTTTTTGTTAAAAAATGCGATTTGTTTATATATGTACATGTAAATTAAATAACTGAGTAGTTAGCCCTATTACATAGCTATGAATTTAGTAACGCAAGTTATTGTAATAATTGCTGCCTTTATTCGCTGCATGTGCATTTACAGAGTGATTTATATAGAACTGACACATTTCTTTCATTAATTGTTTCAAAACGAATTGTGCTAGCGACAACTTATTATACCTAAATTGTAGAGGAATTTTGGGAGATTATTTACCTCTATAGCAAATGTTGAAAATTTCCTCCATCCTGCATAAGGCACAACTCAACACGTCGTTCCATGTTACTGGCCACTCGCTGGAGGACTCTGTTGTCAATAGCTTGAATCTCCTGTGTGATGTTGTGCTTCAGATCGTCCAATGTCTGGGGACGTGTGGCGTAAACCCTGTCTTTTAAGTAACCCCATAGAAAGAAGTCCGGCGTTGTCAAATCCGGAGATCTCGGTGGCCACAGGTTCCTGGAAATTATTCGGTCGTCAAAGAAACTTGCAATTAGTTCCATGGATTCATTTGATGTATGGCATGTAGCGCCATCTTGCTGAAAATATCCTTGACTCAGCTCTACATCGTCCAGTTGCTCAACAAACTCCATGAAAATCAGTCGGTACTCTGCAGTGTTCACAGTCTGGTTAAAAAAAATTGGCCCCACTATTCTCTGTGCGGATATTGCGCACCAAACTCCGATTTTAACCGGGTGCATAGGTGCTTCATGGATGACATGTGGATTTTCGATGGCCCAATGGCGTGAGTTCTGTGAGTTCACATAACCGGATAAATGGAACCATTCTTCTTCTGTGAACCATGTGGCAGGATTTTGCACAATGAACGCCTGAAACCAACGACAATAATTCAGTCTTTTATCCTTATCTGGTTCCTGTAACTGATGAACAACCGTAACCCTATATGGCTTTAGGCCTGCACTTTTCGCATCTCTCTGACACATTGAGGAGGTGTACCCTGTATCCTGCGACAAACGTCTTAATGATTTTTTGGGTGACTGCTCCAGTCGTGCTCTTACGTCAACAACCGTGGGAAGCCTAGATGAACGATGCTTGCCCTTTTCACTCACCAGAGATCCAGTTGTTTCCAATTTGTTTACCAGTTCCAGTATTGTGTTTCTTTTGGGAGGATTGCGAACACCAAATTCTCTCTGGTATGCCCTTTGAGTAGCTGTAATTGAATTCGTAATCCAGTATTGCTTCAAAAGGAAGAGTCGTTGATTTAATGTGTATTGCATTTTCACGTTGACATAAAATGTCGAAAACAGCTGCCAACAATAGGAATAAAACATAAACATCTGCGCATCTAGTGCTGCCAACAATAGGAATAAAACATAAACATCTGCGCATCTAGTGACAAGGAATCGAAACTCCAGAACATTCTGCTTAATTTGGTGCTAAAATTGGGTCATTGAATGAATTTCCAACGGAATAATTAAAGAAAGAAATGTGTCAGTCCTATATAAATCACTCTGTACATCCCTGTTGTCTACGTTACAGTGGATGCGCTATGCGCTCGTGATCAAGGTCGAGCTCTTCTACCATGATTGGGAGCTAATATCGTCTCATTCCTGGTCTACATGGATTGCTATGGAGAACAAGAGAAGTTCGCTATGAGGTCACAGAGCATGTAGTTCGAAATGACTGGATTGTAATAACGAAAATTCTAACGTATAACAAATTTAGAAGAGTTTGTAATTTCAGACCTAGTTTCAGACATAATCAAACATTTAAAAGTAGAGATACCATAAGTTAGTTTTAAATTGATTAATCAGAGACCGGAAGTTTAGGCATTATGAATCATTAAAATAGGCAGACAAAAAGGCATCATACATAGCTAAAATAGGCAGGCAAAAAGACATTATCGTCTTCTTCTTCTTCTTGTTCAGTAGGTGCTACAACTTCGACGGAGTTTTGACCTTCTCAATTAATTTACGCCATTCCTTTCTGTTATGAACAAGATTTGGCCAATTATTTACATTCAGTGTTTTCAAATCGTTGGTTATGTTTTCCTTCCATCTACTTTTTGGTCTTCCTTTTGCTCTTTTACTGATGGGGTTCCATTTATATATTTTCTTAACTGATTTACTTTCGTCCGTACGATTGATATGGCCAAACCATGCCATCCTTTGCGCTTTGATATAGTTTACTATGTGTTTGTTTTGTATTAAAATAGCCTATTTAACTCTTTATTATTTCTAACTCTCCACTCATCGTTTGCATCTTTTATTGGGCCAAATGTCCTTCTTAGTACTTTTCTTTCAAAAACCAGGAGCTTTTGCTTAGAGAATTCAGTTGTGGCCCAGGTTTCACTTGCATATGTTGCAATTGGTCTTGTTACTGTTAAATATAGTCTTAATTTTGCTTGTTTGGATGCATATTTGCTTTTGAATAGGTTAAGATTTGCAAAATATGCTTTATTTGCCATAATAATTCTGTTGTTTATTTCTTCCTCGATATTGTTTTCGTCGTTTACTATTGATCTCAAGTATTTGAAGGATTTTACTCTTTGAAAAATAGTATTATCCATCTCTAAGGTGTCTGGTTCATTATTTTTGGTTGAACAATTTAAAATTTTTGTTTTCTTTGTATTTACGATTAATCCATATTGTGCTGATTCTTCCATTAAAGTTTCGAGCTTTTCAATTAATGCTTTCTTTGATTTTGCTACTAGTAGTATATCGTGTGCATATGCTGTACATTGTACCAATCTTGTGCTTATATTACCTCTAATCTCTAGTTGTTTGATTATCAGGTCCACCACTAGTATGAAAAGGGTTGCAGAAAGCGGATCTAAAAAAAGGCATTATAAATAGCTAAAATACGCAATAAAAGGCAATTACAAAAACCTTGCACATTCCACAGAGGGATTTCGGCAGCAAGAAAAGCTTTACATAAGTCGAATGCAAATTGAAATTTTCGACTCGATATTACAATTACTGTGGAAGCAAAGAAATCTTCTTCTCAGTAGCCCTGGAAAGTGAATTTTTGTGTTTGGTTGTACTGATATGTTGCGATATGAAATATTTAGCTAGCTACGACAATGAAAACTGAAACAAAAATAACCGCAAAAAATAACGTTATACCCGCACTCATTTTTGCCTTGTCAAATAAACACAAGCGATAATTAAATCGCTTACTGTTATACATTTTTGCACGGCAGCACTCATTGCTGCAAGGAGACTATGAACTGACTGAAAGACAATGATATACATACGGTGAAGTCACTTTCATTGTAGCGGTTATAGAAATAAATAAAAATTTAACATATCTGTAAACAAATTTTATTAATAAATTAATAAATAATAGATAAGTAATCAAATAAAGGCAAAAAAAGCATTTATTTGGTAAATTAGGCATTTATATTAAAAAAGGCAGAAAAGGGCAACATGAAATTATGACCTTTCAATCACAAAGGTATAATTCGTACAGATTTACTTTCAAAATGATTATGTATATAACACATTTAAAAAGACATTCTGCCAAAGTACCGGTCTCTGTATGATTAATAATCAATAAAATATCATTTGTATATAAATTTACGGTTTGAATATGTTTAAAAATATATAGCTCATTTTAAATTATACAGTTACCCTCATATTACATTTCACACAATTCCAGTTAATTTGAAGGAAGTAAATGAAGCTCTAGGCCAGGGATGCGAATCGTGAGTGGCGTGTTTAAAAGCCAGTTTGTAACATAATACAATACAGAACACTGTAATAATTAATACAGACAATCACATAATATTATTATTCGTGTTGGATATGTTCTGAAGAGGAACGCTGATGTCTTTTAGCTTTCACCAGTTTATCAATATCGGGCTGAATTTCTGAACATAATCTCAATTGGTACACTAAATGAAAATCAGTTAATCTACTGCGTATGTCGCTTTTAATGATATTCATCTTGGAAAATAACTGTTCGCATAGGTAGATCGAGCCGAACATTGCCATTAATCGTCCAGCAAACAGTCGTAGGTTTGGAAACTTCTCTTTTATGAATCTCAGGACCAGACGTCTCTGAACATCGGATAGCTTTCTGATTCTGAAAGTCAATTAATTCTAATTGCAGTTCAGGAGGAGTTTCAATAGGAGCAAATGCGAGAGGGCAGGTAAACAGTTGCACCTCGGAAAAGGATCTTATTGTTTTAGAAATGTGCCCTCACTCTTTTCTCAATTTGTTTTTCAGACGGGGTTTCATTTAGTTTATGTTTATAGCTGGTTTTCATTTCCTCCAGTTCCTTCTTCCGTTCATTGCCTTGTAAAAAAAGAAGTTAATAGCTCAATATTATGCATGCGTAAATTGCTGCTGACGATGGCTACAAAGCACTGCACAACAATAATTGTACACATCTGAAAGTACATGGTTTCCATAGTTTATATGATTAGATTTCTTAAATGTGTTTTAATATTGAAGTGAGAGACATAATTGAATTGCGTCGAGCAGATGAAACATCTGATTTCATCATTATTAACGACAAAAAATAGTCGTTCTTCCAATCACTATCAAACATGCGACGTCGGTTTGAAGAAGTCATATTACTACCTCCGCCACTGATGATGTATGCTACGTACTGCGATCTCTTTGCATTGCCTAGAGACGGCCGGACTTCGAGCGTTATGGAAAGGGGAAGGAAGGCTAAAGTATGTGTGATCTGGAGTCACAGTATCGCATCCCAGCTCTATGTCGATGTTTAAATCTTAACACTACCTTAATAGTGTCTGATTTTTATTTTGTTTTGAGTTTTCAAACACTGAAGTTGTGAAATGTTAAAACGTTAGTGTACGTACAGAATGAATTTACAGTTAATGTGTCAAACAAACTAATTTAGCCCATCTTGTCTTGCCACGTGCACATAAAGGTTGTAACAGATGCTGGTACATACAGCTCGCTAGGTTCGATTCATAAAGTAATAGGGGCTGCGGAAAAGCAGACTTACAGCATGGATGAATATATAATAGGATGCGAAACTTACTGAGTTTCCCGTAACACATATTAGAGGCGCTATTGTAGAAATTGATCTTGCTGCCACCTGTTAGGACGAGGGGCGTTATTACATCTAGCAGCGCACCAAGTATCGAAAAGTGTAACTAATTACTCCTTGCATTTAATAGCGCACCTGGTGACGAAAATGTTAAACTGTGCAGAAAGTATTCCCTCCCACCCTCATCGATATTCAAAACTAACCCAATTTAAAATAAAACATTTACATTTTTATTCCTCACAGCATCTTCTACTGAAAATTGTTACCGGAGCCAAAAGGAAGATAAAAGAGACGATCTATTTTACACCACCCAATTAAAATATAACCAGACAGAGACAAAAAAAATAAAGCAAAAGGTTAGGTAATTGGGATTGTATTCTTTGGGTATTTATTGTACAGCGCAATGGAAAAGTCTGCAAGAACTACTTAAATAGTTCAATTTATTATATTACTATTACTTTGCAATACATTCAAGAACACTATTTTTACAATGTCCATAAACATCACTGTTTAACATACACTGCTTATACACACGTAGTATCACTTTATGTTCACTTATTAGCAAGCTTCTGTCTGCCATCTTGTCTCTCTCTTCGAGCAATATCTCGAACGGATAAATAGAGAACTCTGGGTAATATACCCAACACGTAGTTCTAATGTTCACCAACTACGACTTTGGGCGCTGATCGTCTTATTTCAGCCCCCCGCCGCCAGATGGTGCTGACCGCAGTTTCGCATCCTATTATATATTCATCCATGCTTACAGTCTAAACCCTTGATGTATCGGCAACTTCACTGCTTTATGTGTGCTGCGGGACGATATAGTCTAAAGGCGAAAGCTTCGAGTGCCGACATAAAAACGCAAATGAAAAACGCAATATTTCGTTGTTGTGTAACATTTAATTACACAGTATGTTCAAAATAATCATCCTGCTGTTCTGCACAAGGCACTATACGTCACACAACGCTTTCTTTCATCCTCGAGAGCATGAGCTTCCCTAATCCTTGCCAAAAGGTCATCCCTGTTTTTGGGTGGTGTTGCATAAATTTTGTCATTCATGTAGCCCCACAAAATAAATCCAACGATCTTGGTGGCCACCCATGCATAGGGCTGTTAAGACGAATCCACCAGCGATGACAGTTTCCATTTTTAAACATTTGACAAGATCTTGTTCTGTGTGCTGGACGGCCATTCTGTTGGAATGTAATATTCGTTCGAATATCAAAAGGGACATTGTCGAGTAACACACCCAAATGCTGAGTCAGAAAGGCCGAATATTCTGTACTGGTGACGTTTCCATTGATGAAATACGGCCGAATAATCTGGTAATTTATGATACCCATCCTAACATTGATGGAAAAGCGGGGCTTGAATGTCCACCTCCTTCGTACAATGTGGAGTGACGTCTGCGTAGAGGTGTTCGTTGCGGCACTCAGTTATCCACAAAATTCTTCTTAAGAAGTTTTGATTGTCCATATCTACCTAAAAGATAAGAAGAATAAGTAATATAACGCCATAAAATGCTATATTGTTATTGTGGTAATGATTTGTAAACTAACCTGCTCCATAAACCACTCGCAGGAAGTTTCACGACGGTCATAGTCACCGGCTCCAGTTCTGAGTTGTGTGTCGCATAAGTGGAGGCCACTCAAGATCCCGACTAAACAATTCGATGAGCCGTCACGTGATTCAGATGCAAGTTTCGAGCCACAATTCTCGTACTGGTACTGGTGTGAGTCCTGCTGCTACAGCCTCTCTAAGGCAGAGCGCCCACTGGAACGACAAGCGACAGCAACACGACACAGATTTGATACGTTGCTTGTTGCTAACGCGTATGTTCTTATATAACCCATAATATGAAATGAACGGAAGCCCGCTCATCTGATCAGACAACAACTTGACACTATCTGTGTTGTGTTGTGTCGCTCACAGTGCTGCATGCTCCACTTTTTGTTGTATCAGTTGTGAGTTGGTAATACAAGGGTTAAGATGAGAGACGATCCTAATTTCAATATAGCCTTTATTGAACTTATTAAATATTTGCCATGTGTTTTGATACTACATCTATTTTTCGGATTGAAAACATAACAAATCTATTGCAAACTCATTTTATCTTATTTACACAGAATAATTTACCGCTCAATATTATAACAGGACGAAATATAAAGATATTCTAATAACCTTTGCTCACTTTCCACTATCTGGAGCTCGGATCACACACACTCTCTCACTCCCATGTGTCGCAATCAGCTCTAGAATATTACTGCTTTCCATTGACTAGCTAAAGGAATGTATAAAGGATTCTGTATAAGCACAAAATGTTACGAGTGTCCGGTAATTGGCCCTCTACCCTATAAACATATTGTAAACACATGTTTACTTTGATGTGGACGAGAAACGAACAAACAATTATTATTTATGTGATGTATAAACATATAGGCCTATTTACTCGATAGTTATCAGAAGGCGTTCTTCAGCATTCAATGAAATCCTGAAGTTAGTGTTCTTTTTATAAATTGCAGATCCAACTTTCTGTACCAAGAGATTAAATGTTTCTCTGCTCATTCTGTAGAATATTTTAAATCTTTCTGGGTATATATTTAACTCTTCGAACAGATTAAAAGCTCAGCGTTGTTCTAAATTAGCATACCAAAAAGGATGCACCCAGAATCGTCTCCTATGTTTTCTGTCACTGTAATTTGATATTAGCCAAATTAACTAGATTGAGAACGTCCTTATCCTCCGACGACATGTTGTATGAAAGAATCAGTCCAGTGAGCACCAGGTCACTTTGCTGTCATGTTGCTATCATAGTTCGTGTAGGATCAGTGTTTTTGTCGTATCACTATCATATTAGTGGGCTCTCTGCCTGACGCGACAGGAGGCCTTTGCCGAACATGTCGTGGTTGTGTTGATACATGCAGTGTCCCATGTTGATGTAGCCTCTACTCTACCTCTCTAAATCAGCCATGGTTTGATTGTCGCCTTTCCGGAAATAATTGTCTATAAAGGCAGCTGCTTGTCTCTGATTTGGTACATTTGCCATCTATGCTAACAGCATTCCACCAACTCGTCCGTACTATATCGCTTCCGCTCCATTAAATCACATCACAATTTACAAATACCACTATCCGGTTCGAATACTAGTGTTATACTGTGTTATAACTAGACTTCGAAACTGAGGTCCTTGTACAAGAGATACGCGTTAACTGATAGGGGAGTACTGAGTGGAAGTGAGGGGGGGGAGGACAGGCTAGAGCTTCTTTACGTTTTCCATCTGTCGGATCTGTTCTTTACGCTGTCTATCTAGTTCTGGTTGGAGGTTTCGTACGTACTAGCACAGAAGCTGGGTGAATTGGGAGAACATGAAGTCATTGCCATGTCGGAAACGAAATTCATTTGTACGTTATTAACTTTATTCCACGCGAAAGAAAACCTTACAAGAAGAAATACGGGTATAAAATATATAGCCTTACATTATACTTTTTTTTTGAAGTGACAAAAAGCATCACAATTGGTGGCAAAAAATAGTCTTAATTATTTATGGGTAAAACAATTAATAATGGCATCATTTCGAAGTACCTATATTAAAAAACTGTGAAATTGAAATTCAAAATTAAAATAAATAAATAGGCTATGTAGAATGCGCTATTTAAATTACTATCATATTTTTCACTGACATACGTATTTTAATTATCTTATGATTTATTTGGTGATATTTAATTTTAATTCATTTTATTCTCAGATTACTCTTTTATTATCAGCAATAATCTCACCAGAGGCTTTGATTTATCTGGAGAAAATCAAAACTGGATTGGGATTTAGGCTAATTGACTATTACACTATTATAAGATAGTATATAAATATTATAAGAAATAAAGTACTCTAATACGATAAAATATTATCTGACTTACAAAAATTCTATTTCACTAATGTTAACTTCACCAGAACGTTTGATCGGAGCCGCTATTTTCAGTTCACTATCTATGCGGTAAAGAAATGACATTCGCAAAGTATGTTTTATAGTGCCGCAAACAATTTTCACTTTTAAATTTTAACAAAAGAAAAAAAAAAAGAAACAAATGCTAGGAAAGTGGTACAAATAAACAAATGCTAGTAAGTGACAAAATTGAGGGATACATGTATGTACATGTATGCATTTATTCACACTGCAAATGAGTAAATGTCCGGTGGCAGTGGCAACTAATTACACTCAATAATAACAATTGATAATGAATTATAGTTAATAATAATATTACTAATAATAATAATAATAATAATAATAATAATAATAAAATAATAATAATAATAATAATAATAATAATAATAATAATAATAGCAATAATATAATAATAATAACAAGGAGCATCCCAAATTAAATGAAGCACGATCACTTAAAATAACATTTAAAGTAAATCTAATTTTCATCTTAACTCTAAGTTCGAACTTAAACCCACAAGAATACTATATGATATGTTTATACTAGACATGGACAACGATCGAGAAAACGAGACTAACAGCGCCCGCAAAGCCGAAAACCCTCACGACAATGATGTATTATGTCGCGTCCTTGACGTAAAGACTGGCTGTGAGTCTTCGGGGAATCGATATTGTGATCAAGTCCCGAAGTCAGCAGTTGTTTATACCTGACTGAACTTTTATCTACTTTGGCAACTGTTATATATGTATAAACAATCAAGTAGCCTATTTGAAACATCTCTACCTTTCAGTGTATAATAATCCGTTCTCCAGTCTTTATTTAATTACTCGTACTAGGCCCGTATTAAAAGGCTAGGAATTTTCTTTTAATATGTTTAAAATCAAGTGTGCAATCTCAAGTAAAAGATAATAATGTCATGTTTTATGTTTTTTAGAAAAGCAAATTTATTTGAGAATTTTTTTTTCGATTTATGTAACCATAGGCAATATCATATAATAGAACCAGAACATTGTGATAACTAAGATAGGGGAGAGTCGGGTAGTATCGGACATCGGGTAATATCGGACAGTGAGTTTCTTTCATCTACCACACGATGATAATACCTGATTTACATGGTTACGTTTCTGTGATGTCGCATATAGAAACGTAACCATGTCATTCAGGTACTACCATATGGTGGTAGATGAAAGAAACACACTGTCCGATACTACCCGACTCTCCCCTACTGTTCTGTTTTGTGTTTTTGTCTCATTTAAACATTTATTTCAATTATGTATGTTATTCAAAGTTACTAAATCTTTCCACGTCGACCAAATGCTATTTCGAGAATGACGAGCGATACTCGAAGCGCAGCGGGAATGACGAGCCGAGACTCGAAAGACAAATGCAGCGAACACAGCGAGCGAGAGCGGCAGTTAGTTTTGTTCATCTCTAGTTTATACATGCACAAGTACCTTTCAGCACTACATTCATTTCACTCTAAACTCACTCACTGCACTAGAACTACGACACATTTCACTGACACTATCCTGATTTCACTAACACTTCAAAAACATTTGATTCTTCAAATACTATGCACTAATACCATTATAGATTATAAAACGTCACTGACACAAACACACTTCACTGACAACACATTTCTTCACTGATACAACACTTCAAGTAATAAAAACATCAATTACACCCTTATTATTCCGTAGAATTCTAATTGCTGTATGCACCTCAAAATCGCTAACCTAGACCATATTGCAAGCTAAATTAACACGTTCACTATAATTCACACCCTTTCACTGTAAATGAATTTCTTTTCTCAGACACTACAATTGCCAAATCGCAGAGATAAACAGCCATGATTGATTGAAACACATCCTTTCGTGCCGTTTTATTGGTCCAAAGTAGTATGATTTAGTAAATGTGTGATAGTCAACTTAATCTGGAAAACTTTCATTCTGTCTTCTGACTAATATTGAATTCCTACTAAATATAATCCTAGAGTTATTTTCACTTTAATAATAAAAATTACCTTCCTTTCTTGGAAATGATATATAAAGCTAAAATAATGGGATTCATCGCAGCAAAATTTTCCTTAATAATAAACCTGTAGAACAGGTCTCATGTTTTAACCCTAGCACTACTAAGCTTCGATCTGTCACGTGGATGGCTAAGGGGGGCAAAAATTGCCCGCGCTTTGTTTTGATTTTTTAATAGACTAAGAATTACTTTACTATGTTACTACACGATTTTCTATATCAGGAACATTAAAAAAAGACACACATATAAGTATTTATGAAAATAGTCTTATAAAAACGTATATTTCTCACATAGGCTAATGCTTTGGGTATTTAAACTTCAGACTTTTCTGTACTAAGTAATGAACAAAACATTATTTTCATATTTAGCCTACTACACAATTGTCTATATCAGGAACATTCTAAAAGACACATACAGTATATGTGTTTTTGAAAATAGTCTTATAAAAACGTATATTTCTCATATAGGCGAATGCTTTGACTTTTTAAACTTCAGGCTTTTCTGTACTAAGTAATCAACAAAACTATTGTAGATCACATATAACAAAACTAAAAATCAAAGTCACAAATTGCTCAATAGCTTTTTTTTCACTCACTTTCACTTTCATTTTCACAGTTGGTGCATATGATTGTTTTTGCAGAATGAGTGGAACAAACATATTTACAGCACCTGCAGCAAACTATAGACACTTTTGTCATTTTGTCTTTTTCCCTTTTAGAGCTTTTTGTCTTCAAGCAGAGATGACATCTTCCCCGTGAATACGATGCACCAGAAGGAACAACTGCACTAGTACTGGGAAGCGTTTTCCCTAGAACACTTTCTATTGCAGAGATGATAGGCTTTTGCAAACCTATAATATTCTTGGCTCTCTCTTCCACAACTGGCCTAACTAGTTGTTGGCCCAACTCTAGCATATAGAGCCTTCTTACATTATGCTTCTTCTTATTCCAGTCGGGGTTGTTTTTCATGAAAATTGTTCCACCATTGAGACATGCAATATCTATCAAGGTGAAAAATATAGATAGTGGCCACCTTCTAGTCCCCCGCTTCACAGAGTGATGTCGCGTCATTTGATCAATGCTGTCTATACCTCCTTTTGTTTCATTATAGTAGAGATTAACATCTGTTTTCTTTTTCTCTGTCGACTCATCCACTTTTCTATCATGATGTGTGGATAGAAGTAGGAGATTCTTAGTGGGCTTGAGTCTGGTGATGTATGAAACCAAGGTAACTGGTGCCTTGCCTGTTTTCGGGTCTGTGAATAAGAATCTAGAGGAATATAGCTCTCGACCCTGCGTCTTCTTTAGTTCTTCCGGTATGCGCTTTCTGTTACTCTTCAATGTCCCCACCAAAGTCAGCTTGTCATCATTGTAAAGTTCTTCCGCTAGTTCGATGGATGTATAATAACGATCCGTTGTTACATTTCTTCCGGTCCCTTCCAGCGGCTTCACTAGGTGTCTAACAACTGCCTTTACACTCCGTTCCTCGGCGGGTCGCTCGTCCTTTCCTGCATAGACCTCCATTTTCAGAATGTACCGGGTGTGTGCATCCGATAACATCCTAATCAATATGCCATATTTGCCTGGCTTGTCTTTCATAAAGACTTTAAATGGACATCTTCCTCGAAAGAGCGAGAGCATTTCGTCGATTGTTAGATGTGCACTAGGTATGTAGTATTTTACAAACAATTCGTCAATTTTATAGAAAACTTCACGAATGGGGCAAAACTTATCTTGCTTTCGTCTTTCAGTTCTTGTTTGCTTATCATTAAATCTAATCAAGGACAGAAGTTCTCCAAATCGAATACGACTCATTGTAGCTGTGTAGATGTTCTTGCCCAGTACTTTTCCCCATAAATCATCAATTGGCAGTTCAATGTCATTATTTGCACCCATGAGTATCAAAATACCAATGAAGGCATATAATTATTCTGTGTTTGTATGTTTTAGATTCCTAATACTAGCTTCTTCGTTAGTATGATGCACAATAATGTTCACTATTTCAGGAGTTATAAACTTTTTGAAAGATTCTGACGCTTTAGAGGTCAAACCTTCATTTGTCAAACCTTCATGGAAACTCACTATATTCTGTACTGGCCTGCGGACTTGCCTTGGAGGTGCAGTAGTATATTCCCTACCACTTCTTGCTATAACAGCGATGTTAGAAGTAGAAGCGTGCTGCTGATCAGGGGATGAACTTCTCGAACTTGAGTCACTTTCAATTTCTCTGTGATATTCAGTGTCACTGTCGTATGTCACAACATTATCATCTTCTTCTGGATCACTTGCATCATCTATATTATCTTCATTTACCATAGCTGTCACCTCTTTTTCTGTGAGAAAACTCCGAGACATTTTGACACTGATTATTACGAGACATTTCACACAACTAATTTCCAACTGTTCCAGTTTGAATAACAAGACAGTTATTACTTTAAAAGCAACAATGACAACATAATTTGAATTAAATTTGTATATACAGTGGTACCAACAATGAAACAATGTATATTAATCTGATTATTGATCAATATTTTCAGACAGAAAAATTGTCACACCCATGTCTAAGGGGGGGCAAAAATTGCCCGCACTATAAATGAAGATGGTAGGCAGATTTAAATAAATCATAAAAATTATAAGTCCATGTCATTATATACTTGAGATATTAATCTACAACTACCTACAATCTTGTTTCTTCAGGTCAACAATTACATAGTCTACACAAATAAAACAAATAGTGCGGGCAATTTTTGCCCCCCCTTAGCAGTGCTAGGGTTAATATTTGAGTTATCATTTGAACTATGAACAAGAAAAAGATATTCCTATAAAATTGAATTACTTTAACTATACAATGAATACTATTACTAACATTTTCAAACATTCTCTTATCCAAAAACATGTAAGAATTAAACCTATGAAACATTGGCGAGATCTGTTCTCATGTATGGAAGTGAAGCTTGGATCATACAATGTAATGAACACCGAATCACTGCTAATGAAATGAACTTTTTAAGAAAAACCGCTGTTTATATTAGACTATACAAGAAGAAAATTGGGATAAGCTAGTAGCTACTCACCTGACGGATCAGCATTCAATCTGCAGCAAATTCTGTGCGGGCTGTGTTGAACAAAGTAGGCGTGGCTTAGGTTTCATATTATGAACACATCAGTTCCACTTTTGTTTCTTCACGTCATTTTCGTTTTTTTTTCCCGTTTCTCTTCTCCTTAATCTAGGACTAACATAACAGACTTGACACTTTTATGGCTATGAAATTACTGCCATCTACTAGTATCAACAGCTAGTCAAAAACAAAGTATACATTTTAATGCATTATTATGTTTTCTCGGCTTGGCATTCGACAGTAAATTACGCAGAGACTTAACATTTCGACCGATTTATAATTCCTTTCTGCCCTATCAAAAGTGCTCCTGAGGAGAATTTTTAAGGTATATTTATCTTGTTGTGTTACCTAATCATACCTTGAAATTTTTTCTAAGGAAACTGTAGTACTTTTGTTTTCTTGTTTTAATTAAGTCCGCTAATTAGTCTGTGTTTCCGCTTCCTTTATCCTGGTTACGTTTTGTGAAGTTTAAGCACTAAATTGAAAACTATTCCTGAAATTTTATCTCAATGTAAATAGAGTAAAGTTTATACAGGGTGGAAAGATTTCGGTGATAGTCATTTGAGAGACAAATCATGAGGTGTCTAGGGCATTTCCTAACCGGAAATTTCGTCGCCGTTTTAGTATGTCATCTATTTTTCCTCGTTATTTTTTTTCGTCATCAAATACATTTTGTCATCATGTTTTTTGTCACTGAGGAGATTTTGTCACCGAAGATATTTCGTCATCACATACATTTTATGATCATTTTGTCTTACTGGGAGGATTTCGTCACCAAAATATTCCAGAAAATTACATTTAGGCAGTTTTGAATATGATCCACTGTATATTTATTTTAATGCTCTGTATTAACATGTGTTTGAGGTTGCATAAATTCATCCTGTTTTTATGGAGTTTCAACCAAAATCTGCACTGAAGTTGTTACATACGACACGTAGGTATCTTCTGTTCTATAGACTTCATATCTATCGACAGTTCGTGCAGTTCTGTTATCTAAGGACGTGTATTTCTCCTTCTTTCTGTGCGGAGACTGACCTGCTCCTAATTTCTCAATGTCCTGATCTATCCTTTCAGTCTCCATCTGTAGCAACTGAAGGACTTGGTAAAAGGAGGGCTATGCTTTGCGTATTAAAGTACTAAGACGTCTATGCCACGCTTCGCAAGTATTTGATGTTCTGGGCAGGTTTTCCCTGGTACGAATGTAACAATTCCAAGTATTTGGAGCGAGCATGGGTTGCTGCCTACCTCTGCCACGTCTACGACTCATGACATAATTATCCTCAAAGTAATCGAAGATTGAGTTTAGCTCATCCATAACATTTTGTAGGGTAAACATTGGTAATTTCGTGATAATTTCATGAGAATTAATTTAAAATGAAAATGTGTAAATATATCCTTATTCTGATTTTTCATGTAGAAGATGATAAATTGCTGTACAAATCAGGAGACATAAAAGATTGGACACGTTCTTGAACATGTGCCACAAATCACTTTTACAACTTAAGTTAAAAGGTTGGTTATTTCGTGATAACCTTGGCACTTTCGTGATATTACATTGATAATTTCGTGAGAGGTAGAAGAATTGTGGAAAAATTCATTAAAGTCTAATGAAATTCTCATTTATTGTTACAAGAATTCAAACATAGTAATTCCGTCTAATATTCACAGCAAGAAAACCTAGAAATACATATCAACACATAATAAGAATGAAATCAAAGTAAAAATTGAAATTGAAAAGGGATCTTCTTTGCCCTGAAAGAGTGAACACTTATTACGGACTTTACTATAGCCTATATTACTAAGGTAACTCCAAAAGTAATGCATAACATTTGTTTAAAAATTATATTTTTATCCTACAGCTTTGCTATTTTCACAGAATGTAGATACGTCCTTTAGGAACAAAATGTCACTTTTCCACATAATCCCCGTCCCTTTCAACTGCCTTACGTAACCTAGGAACGAGGGCCTCTAGACCAGCACGGTAAAAGTCTGGACCAACATGTCTGAGGAACTCTTTAGCAGCGTGCACAAGGGAGTCATCTTCTAACCTCTTTCCGCGAAGGGATCCTTCAGTTTACCAAAGAGATGGTAATCGCACGGTGCCAGTTCAGGACTGTAAGGCTGCTGTTTCAGTGTTGTCTATCCGAATTTTCTGATCTGGTCTGTGGTCTTGTGACTGACATATGGTTGTGCGTTGTCGTGCAATAGCAGAACATCTTGCTTCTCCCGGTGTGGTCGAACAAGATTCAGTCGAGCTTGAATTTTCTTGAGAGTTGTCACATACGCGTCAGAATTAATGGTGGTTCCGTGTGGCATGATGTCGACAAGCAAGAGTCCTTCTGAATCGAAAAACACAGTAGCCATAACTTTTCCTGCCGAAGGTGCACTTTTGAATTTCTATTTCTTTGGTGAATGTGCATGATGCCACTCCATTGTCTGCCTCTGTCTCCGGTCCAAAATGGTGGAGCCATGTTTCATCTTCTGTCACAGTTCTTGCAAGTAAGTCATCTAGCAATTATCATTGGCATTTAGCATGATAACAAATCAAACAGAAGCTACACTGAACCCATTGCGTCCCCCTTTTCTTTTTTGTTATCACATCTTATCTTCAGATTTCTAAAATTCGTATTGTAATACAATTTTTAAAATAGTATAAAATGTAACGCTTAATGCTCAAAAAAATTTCGCCTCAAACAGCTAAGATTTCTATCAGTAAAGCTAAGCTTATATGGCGACTACAGCTGTATATAAACTTCCAAAAACATTTCCAAAAATTTCATTAAGGTATAATAAATCATTTTAGCAAATATCATATGCTTACCTTCAGTAATAAGCCTGTAATATAATTACAAACATCCACAAAATTTGTACGCCTGAGAAGTCGACGCTAACTTGCTCTCTCCAAACATAAAAGCTCACTGAAGCAGCTACAATATTCACACAAAGCGTAGAAGTATGTTTCTGGAAACTGGACAACATATGCAATCCCTTGGCGGAAATTTGAATCTCGTAACACCATTGGTTAGTTCACGAAGAAGCAAAGAAAAAGTATCACGAACCACTGCCACGAAATTGCAATTGTTTACCCTATAGGTATCAGCAAGGAAAGCGACACGAAGGGAGGAAAAATTGTGGTGGTTAATATTGATGAAAAAAATTAAATTGGTGACAAGAGTGATTTGGTGACAAAATATGTTGGTGATAAAAATGAATCGGTGACAAAATGTTGCAGTGGCAAAATAAAATATGTGACGAAATCACGTTTGACGAAAAATTGGGTCGAAAATTCCAGATCCCAATCCTGAGCATACTGTAATTGTAAACGTTCTATGCCATATCATTCCTTTTGTGCTTACATTTCTCAAAAATAATTGTTTCGTGGAGTGTCGTTTCATAATGACAACTTCTCGATTCTCATTTTAGTATCGAAAAGTCATTGATTTCCGCATTCGTAAAATAGCTTGCTGAAAAATAAATTCCCGTGCTTAAAAGTACTTTTAAGCACGCTAATTACAAATACTGAAACACAAATTCCAAATATTTATTTATTATAAATATTCAGAATACAATTATTGAAATTGAAAATTGCAACATTTGGAGATACGTACATTATTCACTTCCGAATCACTCATTTTCCTAATTATATTTTATCACTTTAGTTGTAATAGGCCTACTTGTATGTTCCAAATTGCATGACAAGCAGAAAACAATTTCCTAACAACCAGCAAAACATATAGCCTCTACATATCCGAAGGTCATATAATAATAATGATAATAATAATAATAATAATAATAATATCATTATTATTATTATTATTATTATTATTATTATTATTAACTGCCTCCCATTGGATGTAGCACAGAATTACTCAGTATACTCTCCTACATGAATTTTTGCAATATTAATCTATCTCTTTCCATAAGAATGTAATACTCTTTCATCTTTAAAGGAGTACTCAACTCAAAAATCATGTCCTAAGAAAATGCAATTCAGTAAATCTATAAATAATTATAAATATAATAGTGACATTTCCTACATCAGTAACACAAATAATTCTCGCTTTACGTACCTTTGAAGGTTTGAAGTCGTATGGCGGTGACAGCACTGTGCGATCCAGCCAGCCAGCCACGCTAGAGCTCCAGTCCAAATCGCGACAAATACCTTTGCTCAGCTTCATCTTTACTGGGTTTTATCTTGGATAGTGACCCAAAATTTTGTGGATAGTTTTTTTCTGTCTGTTACGCCTGGAATGATGTAGCTGGTGCATTTCTTATTAGGTATATCGTCAATTATTTTATAAGTTGTTTTTTGTCTCCAGTCGACAGTCTTCTGATTGTATTTTCTTTTATACACCCACTCTGCCGATTCTTTTGAAAATTCCACTGTCGCACAGTTTAATTCCTTCACATGGGCATTGTGGTCAAGATCTGTGATCATAGATCTTACGTACATTCCCACAAAACTGAAGTGTACCCTTTTAGGAACGTATTCCAGTCTCTTATTATGAAAACATTCCAGACTGCCAGTATGTAGAAATTTATTTATATGATTCAGATATTTCAGAAATATTTTATCACTAATTATCCCTTATAGTTGAGAATATTCTTTCGAATGATTCTTAATCCATTTACGCTTTCCAGTCTAGTTTTCGTGCGCACAGAATGTGAATTTCTTTCAATTTTTCCATGAATGGATAGCCTATTGCATGCGTGGTTTAGAATTGAAGTAAAATTTTCAATAAGCAGTTCAGAATCGTTTTCACACGTAGCTGAGGACCACCAGAGACGGTTATAAATGGACTTTTTCCGTTAATGTATAATCGAATCTTTGCTATACCTGTTAAATTTTTCCATCAGCGATTTTCCGAGATGCAACACATCAAACTCGTGATGAATTGTTGGAAACGTCTTTTTGATCATAGCCCTTACACCTGTGTTTCTGTCTATCAGACAGAAAAATGTTCACTGGTAGCTTTCGGCTTATTTTCTGAAGTAGTGTTTCACAAGCATGTTTTCCCATGTCTCCTCGCGTCATGTCCCTCTGAACCATAATGAGGTCCAATATTTTATACGTACCTACTCACGTTCACGATGGTATAAGTGACTTATTTTGCTGCAAACCGTAAGGGAATCGTATTGCCCATTTCCTGCTAATTACAGATTCTGTTCTTCTACTGCAGCTGCAAAGATAATATCCTTTTCCTCAACCCATGTGCGGTGAATGGTAAGTAACAAATGAGGCACTCAGCAAAGTGATACAAGTGGCATTTAGTAAGTTTTGAGATAAATGACTTTGAAGTTGAAAAGGAAATTAAAAAAAAACCTGTTACAGAACTATGTTGCAGTAAATTTACAGTTGTATATGTTGGTACCTATATTTTTTATCTTCTAAATAGAAATTATCTATTGTAAATCATTTTAGGTAAAATAGGGTCCTAAAGTCACTTGTATTATTTTTCAACGAAAATATTTTTGTGGAGAAGGTATATAAGTGCAAAGGTTTTTAGTGTTTATATATTATTTAAAACAAGAACAAGAAAATTGCTTACAACATTCAAACATTCCTATCTTAACAGCATTTGAGCTTTCTGATTATCATATTATAACACAAAATATGTCTGTATAACCGAAAGAATCACTCTTTCATTCTTCTTAACGTATCCAGCTGTTTGCTGTTTGCTGACAACATAAAGGCCACTATAGTCTATTCAGTTTTTGTTTTTGATGAGAAGTGAGGGGTAATTTGAACGGTGTTCATTATAGATGCCTGTTGCTATCTGCCAGAGTAGTCAGCATATACTGCAGGGCTGTGTCTTCTGCAACTGGTACTGATGATTTTAATTTACTTCTTTTGTGGTTTATGGATGGACAGAATAGAAGAATTTGTTCCAAATCATCATGATTATTACATCACAGACAAGTAGGCGTATCAGAAAGATTAAATCGGTTTAGGTAATTGTGTGACAATGTGACCTGTTCTGGCTCTTGTTAAAAATGTTGAACATGTCTGCGCAATGTTTTGTACATTTCCAGGTTATTTGGTTTCTTCTGAACGGACTATAACATTTTTCCTTTTTCAGAAGAGAACCAATTGTTGATCCACAAGTTTATAAAATGAAACTTTACTGAAGCAAAGGCATTGGATAGAGATATCACTTGAAGAGGTATTGGTTCCATATATGTTGCCTATTTCGGAACGTTATTAACTTTCTTGTTTCCCGGTATACCACAATGACTAGATATCCATTGAAAATTTATTTCCTTTTGGAGTTTTTTTAGTTTACTTAGTTGTTTCTGAGTTGGAATAATTCTATGTGCATATAGGTTTGGTACATATTTAACTATAATAAATGTAGCTTCCTTGAGCAGCATCAATAGCTAGCAATTCAGTGTCAAGACGGAGGAGGATGAACATGGTATGAAGTAACTTTCTTGATATTTTGAAATATAATACCCTGCTCCTGATAGCCCATCATCAGGGTTTAGAGATCAATCTGTATAAATTTGAAGATGATCCTTATATGTGCTGCAGAGTAGTTCCATGGCATCTAATTTAAGAATGTATGGAGGATCATTTTTGGAATGATTTCCTGGAATTTGTATGCTGTGTTATGGAATTACCAATTTCCATGGAGGAATTTCACAACTGAAGTTTTAACAAAGAGTGGTGTCTGTGATATAGACTGGTATTTCTTCTCTCTTTATTTTGTAGAAGTTACACAGATATTATATGACAGTTTGAAGAATATCTGAGATCTGGATGAGACAATTTTAAATGACATATTTATAGATCCCTTTTTAATACATAGTGCCTGATAGGTTCAATATTACATCTGTAGGACTCCTACCGCGAGTATTCCTTGAACTTTCTCTTCCACGTCCTGCAGTCATTATAGGCTCATCCCTCCTGCTTCAGGTAATCAAATATAGAGTAGTGTATGGGCGGGATGCATTTCTTTAGCTATTGCAAGTTGCTCCACTTAGCAAAAGTTATCCTTATTGTATAGTTGGTCCAGCTCAATGTGTGCAGTCCTTCCACGAAGATGTTTCGAATAAGTAATATGTTACCTCTCTCCATTGTGGCAAATTAATTAGTCATAAACAGAAAAAACGCAACACTATGTAAACAACGCACTTGTATTAGTTTGCCTCAGACAAAACCCTGTATGCATTGTAATAGGGTAAACATAGGTAATTTCGTGATAATTTCATGAAAACTAATTTAAAATGCAAATGTGTAAATATATCCTTATTCCGATTATTTTCATCTAAAAGACGATAACTTGCTGTACAAATCTGGAGACATAAAAGATTGGATACGTTCTTGAATATGTGCCAAAAACCACTTTTACAACTTAAGCTGAAATGTTGGTTATTTCCTGATAACCTTGGTAATTTCGTGATATTTCATTAATAATTTCGTGAGAGGTAGAAGAATTGTGGAAAAATTCATTAAAGTCAAATGAAATTCTCATTCATTGTTACAAGACTTCAAACATAGTAATTCCGTCTAATATTCACAGCAAGAAAACCTAGAAATACATATCAACACATAATAAGAATGAAATCAAAGTAAAATTTGAAATTGAAAAGGGATCTTCTTTGCCCTGAAAGGGTGAACACTTTTATTACGGACTTTACTATAGCCTATATTACTAGGGTAACTCCAAAAGTAATGCATAACGTTTGTTTAAAAATTATATTTTTATCCTACAGCTTTGCTATTTTCACAGAATGTAGACGCAACCTTAAGGAACAAAATGTCACTTTTCCACATAACCCCTGTCCCTTTCAACTGCCTTACGTAACCTAGCAACGAGGGCCTCTAGACCAGCACGGTAAAAGTCTGGACCAACACGTCTGAGCCACTCTTTAGCAGCGTGCACAAGGGAGTCATCTTCTAACCTCGTCCAGCGAAGGGATCCTTTAGTTCACCAAAGAGATGGTAATCGCACGGTGCCAGTTCAGGACTGTAAGGCTGCTGTTTCAGTGTTGTCTATCCGAATTTTCTGATCTGGTCTGTGGTCTTGTGACTGACATATGGCTGTGCGTTGTTATGTAATAGCTGAACATCCTGCTTCTCCCGATGTCGTCGAACACGACTCAGTCGAGTTTGAAGTTTCTTGAGAGTTGCAACATAGCCGTCAGAATTAATGGTGGTTCCGTGTGGCATGATGTCGACAAGCAAGAGTCCTTCTGAATCGAAAAACACAGCAGCCATAACGTTTCCTGCCGAAGGTGTACTTTTGAATTTCTATTTCTTTGGTGAATTTGCATGATGCCACTCCATTGTCTGCCTCTGTCTCCGGCCCAAAATGGTGGAGCCATGTTCCATCTTCTGTCACAGTTCTTGCAAGTAAGTCATCTAGCACTTATCATTGACACTTAGCATGATAACAAATCAAAAAGAAGCTACACTAAACCCATTGTGTCTCCGTTTTCTTTTTTGTTATCACATCTTGTCTTCAGATTTCTAAAATTACAATTGTAGGCCTAATACATTTTATACTATTTTAAAAATTGTAACAGTTAATGCTCAACAAAATTTCCCCTCAAACAGCTAAGATTTCTATCAGTAAAGCTAAGCCTATATGGCGACTACAGATGTATCTAAAATTCTAAAACATTTCCTAAAATTTCATGAAGATACAATAAATCTTTGTACCAAATATCATACGCTTACCTTTAGTAATAAGCCTTTAATGTAATTACAAACATCCACAAAATTTGTATGCCTGAGAAGTCGACGCAAACTTGCTCTCTCCAAACATAAAAGCTCACTGAAGCAACTACAATAGTCACACAAAGCTTAGCTGTATGTTTCTGGAAACTGGACAACATATGCAATCCCTTGGCGGAAATTTGGATCTCGTAACACCATTGGTTAGTTCACAAAAGAGCAAAGATAAAGTATCACGAAATAACCACTGCCACGAAATTACCAATGTTTACCCTATAAGAGTATCGCCAACATGGAGTAGGACTGACTGGAACTACACTTACATTACTTTTTCTCTGAACAGAAGTGACGTTAAAGATTTAGAATATACACTTACCTCAATTAAAAAAAAATGTCACTTGTGTCACTTTGCTTCTGAGTGCCTCACATATCATTTAGACGTCTTTATTTCTGGAAATGATCTGAAAGCATTGAAGGTAAGTCCACACAAATAAATTCCTGATGCAATATAAACGTTACCAGTTAGTGGTTTTACTTTTTGCCTGAAGATTGCCAACTAAAGGAATGTCAGATGGTGCAAACAGTTTTTATATGAAAACACACACCTGATCGACGTGTATGAGTTTCCGTCACAGGTATTCCACACATTTAACATAATTTAAATAACGACAACAATGCACTGGTAAACAATATAATTAACGCAGTTGTCTGTTCTTTAGCATTTCTAGTTGGTTATATAACGACGCTGTATCAATATCAACTATTATGTTATTTAGCGTCGTTGAGATTGGTAATTTGGTGATAGCGAGATGGTATTTGGTGAGTTGAGATCGAGGATTCCCCATAGATTACCTGGCATTCACCTTACGGTTGAGGAAAACCTCGGAAAAATCGCAACCAGATAATCAGCCCAAGCGGGGATCGAACCCGCGCCCTAGCGCAACTTCAGACCGGCAGACAAGCGCCTTAACCGACTGAGCCATGCCGGTGGCTATTTAGCATTTGATTGCCTTTTTTCACTCGTTTCATTTTCAGTGTCTGTATAATCGGAAAGATTATATTCTTCACCAGAATCGATGTCGGAGTAACCACTATTTCCTTCTGACTCACTCACTCAAGTTCCAGTTGACATTGAACACTTCCTTGGATACTCATTTTCACATGTTCTATATTATCACATCCAGACGTCTCACATTCTGATATAGTGCCAGAATTATGGCATTCTAATAGTTCTGAAACAGTTTTCTTCTTTGTGAAAAAAGAATCTCCTTTTTCGGCGATTTTTCTTTTTGGTTCAGGACCTAGAAACTTTGATGGAATAGCATCACCATTCACTCGTGGATGTTAGAATTTACAATTGGGCAGAAGTATATTTTTTTCGGTACGTGGAACTTTCACACAGGGAATATTCGCACAAAGGTAATTCACACGCTAGTTAGTTGGCGTAAAAGAAAATAGACACAGGGCAATTCACCCAAAGACAATTCACGCAAGGAATATTTACACAATAGGAATTTTTTCGAGAGTGATTAATCATATCATTGAATTGAGTGGAAACAACTATATTACAGAATGTTACGTGCACATGAACTGCCTTAAAAATTCCGTCGATGTACAACGTTGTGGATCGCGTTAATTTTCTCAAATTATTTCTCGAGGTAAACACAATTATACAGTCATACCAATACATTCAATCTCGCACAATACTCACACAACAAAAGTACGTAACCATGGTTATTTGGGACTGATTTAAAACTTAAAACTTTGTGACACAGTGCATGAGGGTTGGCCACTAAAGGGAAACTAAGAGGTGGAACTTAAATTGAGAGGATTCAATCTGGCATCGGAACTGGAATCCGGTGTGACTTAGTGGATAAAGCGTCAGCACGTAGAGCTGAAAACCCGGGTTCGAGTCCCGATGCCGGAGAGAATTTTTCTGCGCTCCACAAATCCTTCATCTCTGAAAATAAGCTAAATAACCCCTGATCACATCACATATAACAGATTGGACATCCTCATATAAAATCGGACATGTACCGTATTACAAGTGACACTGTCGATAATGTACTTTTGGTGAAGAGCACTGGATAGAATGGCTGCAAGCTTCATGAATTAACACTATCAATAAGGGAAGCGCGTATTAATGTGCAAGTATCTGCTTTTAAACTCTGCTGCAACCTGTTACTGATTTTTCTCTTTTTTTCAAATATTATTATCTGGTATTCACGAATTAATACTTATTACTCTATTCCAGCTCTAAAAATTCTTTCTCACAGTACTGTACTAGAAAGCGATATAATCTGAGAGCGTGAACATTAAATTCCCTTACTCAAATTACATAAAGAAGTTGAAATGATAACATAAATCGCCACAAGGCCCAAATAGATAGATATATCTAGGTAACAAATTATTAATTCAGAATGACATTATTGACCGTTCCGTGTTGAGACGGGAGAAAGACTAGCGCCTGTCAGCACAGCGAAAAAAGAAGTGACGTGTTATTTGGTGTTAATATTTGTTTTAGAAACATTACAGCCTTTACTTGCAACTTAATACAATTCGATTAGGGGAAAAATAGTAGTCCTTGCACTAAAACTGATGGTAAATTGAATAAAATATTTATTACGGAAAGTTGTATATTTCAAAATAGTTTCATCGCAAGACTATATTGTACTGATGTGCGAAAGGATGAATGATAGGAATAGAGGGCCTTGGATCTGTCTCTGTATAGTTGGCCATGTTTTTCTCGCAATTTTACGGCAGGGTTTTAAGTTACCTACCTTTGTTCTAGAGTTGTTTAAGCTTATCAGATTTCTTCAGTATCTTCTTGAACCGTCTTGCTAATGATATATACAGAAACGGCATTTCGCAACAATTTGTAAAATCACTCGCATAACCAGTAAGTCTCACTATAAAATACTCATTTTTACATAGACCAGATGTTGGTAAAAGGCTTTAAATACGGCTGACTGAAGCTGTTCCCTTTCATTTTCTAGATTATCAGAATGATTTCACATGCATTGCTGTGTTTATCATTTACCCATCTTTAAGTGTCCACACCTGTGGAGTAACGGTCAGCGCATCTGGCCGCGAAACCAGGTGGCCCGGGTTCGAATCCCAGTCGGGGCAAGTTACCTTGTTGAGGTTTTTTTCGGGGTTTTCCCTCAACCCAATACGAGCAAATGCTGGGTAACTTTCGGTGCTGGACCCCGGACTCATTTCACCCGGCATTATCACCTTCATTTCATTTAGACCCTTAATAACCTAGATGTTGATGCAGCGTCGTAAAATAACCCAATAAAATAAAATAAAATCTTTAAAAGTTATAGCCAGAGTGTTAAAAATTTTGTAAAGAACTATAGTGGAAACGCTTTTGAAAAATAGTCAATTTTGCGCGTGGCCGAAGTAAATTCTTATTCCTTGTTTTAAAAATATGAATAGTCGAATTCGTTATTGATATGAAACATGTTCTCTAAGTTTTTAATATATTGTTCCAGAAATGATTCCTTTTAGACTTGTTAGAGGCCTAATCCTAATTACTATTTCTGAATTACGAAACCCTTTTAATTTCCTCAAATATTTTCCCCCAAATATAACTAGATATTTTGAAATAGAACAAAATAGGAGTACCATATATGTGTAACACTAAGTATGGTAATATGGGAATTCATTCATTCATAATGTTTGCCCAAGGGCAAGTCTTCCCTGCAAACCCAGCATTCTCCAATCTTTCCTATTTTCTGACACTCTTTTTGTCTCCTCATATGATCCATATAGCTTAATTTCGTCTATTATCTGATATCTTTTTCTGTCCCGAACTCTTTTCCCGTTCACCATTCCTTTCAGTGCATCCTTCAGAAGGCTGATCAGTTTGAGAATCATTCTTTCTTCATCCATTTTATCCAACACTGCTTCATTTCTTATCCTTTATGTCCATTTCACACGCTCCATTCTTCTCCTATCTACATTTCAAATGAGTAAACATACATTTCAGGATGAAAGCAGTTTCCTCCGCTGTGTTTGGTGTGTTACTTAACTTCCAGGAAGATCACGGTTGTCGGAAGAAAAATAAATGTGCGAATACTAAATGAGGTAGTAACAAGTGAACAATTTCAAATACTTGAGGTGTAGGTTACTATAAGCAGTAACATGAGCTGCTGCCAGGAAGTAGAAAGGAGGATAGCAATGATCTAGTAAGCTTTTGTTAGGAAAAGGCGCATTCTCAACGGAACTATGGAAAAAGAATTAAGGAAGAGATTGGTGAAGTTGTTTGTGTGGAGTGTGGCATTGTATAGGGTAGAAACCTGGACGTTACGACGAGGTGAAGCGAAGAGACTAGAAGCATCTTGATGAAAGTGCCCTGCGTTCGGATCGTGATGTGAGTGTACTCACGACGTCCCAGGTCCTGGTGCTTGAATTCAATGAAATGCATATTTAAGCTAATTTTCTTTCGTTAAGAACCGTGGTGATAGCCCTTCGTTTCGCAGTGTGCTATAAGGCTAGAGAAGGGAAAGAGACTCGTGCCTCAATAGATGGGAAAGATCAATGTGGGATCGCGGCAACGGTGTGCTTATGTTTACAAATATTAACATCAAAAGAATAAGAAATATCATACGTTTGTATATTATTTTGACATACTATGAAGCTGGAGCCCCGTCTGTTGCTATTGACACAAGCCATTGCAAATTCAACCTCTTATGTTCAATGGTGTCTTTCAGTGCCTGGAAAAGT
This sequence comes from Periplaneta americana, assembly GCF_040183065.1. Classification (NCBI taxonomy): domain Eukaryota; kingdom Metazoa; phylum Arthropoda; class Insecta; order Blattodea; family Blattidae; genus Periplaneta; species Periplaneta americana. The sequence goes on along the minus strand of NC_091125.1, from coordinate 10,437,437 downwards.
TCTTCTCCATTTCTATTTTGTAATTACATCTAGAAGACTTTCAGACACAGTAAAATGCTCATTAACTCCTCGGATGGCTAGGTGAGCTTTGTCATTTCTATCTGTGCTTTCGTCCAGTGCAAGTGAGTAAGCTAAAAACTGGTTAATTGTGGTTTCGATTTCAGATTCAATTGCAAGATTGTAAAATCTTGAAATTCCTTCTTTGAACTGTAATTGGAAACAATTTAATTTTCTTAAACTTTGACTTTGTTCTGTATGCACGATTTTACAAATGGTGCTTCTGTAAAGGGTTTAATTGATTTTCCAATATTCCAAGCTAGAACATAGCTAGAAAGAAGCTTTTTTTTTTGTTTAAGACTGATGACACGTGTGTGATTTGTGTTTGTATTTTCTTGTTTTATATTTATCATAATATCTGTAGGCCTACGCATTGCACCTAAAATTAAACGAAAATAATATGTTTGTCATGCGGAACTGAGTGTAAACTTATTGTAATATACTAATTATTATGTATAACCAACAGTTATACAGATAGCCCGAAAATAAATTATTTTCACATGTTCAACATGCCTGTAATTGTATGATATTTTTTGTGAAGAGTCGAGTAGTGTCGTCGCATGTTGAATTTTAACACATCCTTAAGAATGTTCGAACAAATTAAGCATTTCACATTCTCCCCACTAATACAAAAAAAAAAATCTCTTCCTATTCATCCTTGATTGTACTACAGCCATGATTAGAAAACATTGTGAAACGGTGGAACACTTTGGCCAACACAATGATAATGGCAGTCCGCTACTGCTCTTCGTTTGCGCATAAACATTGAGTACAGTACAGGTGGGGATGGGTAAGGGAAGCGCGCTCATTACGTACTGGCTTCGGTTCCGTTCAGGGGCTTACTCGCGAGTACGCTTTTGGAGACATCTGCTCTAGTCTATTTTCTTTTTCTCTTAACCTTGTTTGGGGCAACTCACAGTGGGACTCCACTATGCCAGTCTGTCGTAGGCAGGAAAAGAATCCTACCTTCTATCCCCCTCATTTTCAAGATGTCGCTAGTTCCTGACCAACCCTTACTCCACCCCAAATAGCGGTAGGCTACTTTTATGTCATCCACATGTTTTTCGTTCGCAGTCTGGTAGTCGCGCGTCCAGTTTTAATGTGGAAACGTTAACAGAATAGCTTAAGTAACAAGTGAATCATGTGTTTTAGAGCCTGTTATTATGAGCAACAGAATTATGTACAAGTGCAGTTACAATAGCATTCAATAATGTGAACAATGAACAGTGTTAATCAATTGATGTTCGTACAATTTTCTACAAGGCAGTATGAAGAGAACTAGAAATAAAATCGCTGGACCTTATAAGACGGACTTAAATGTAACTCAGTGTTCGTGTAAAATGTATTAAGTTCCTTTAATTATTATTTCCGAAAAGATATGCTGTATGAATTGAATAATAGGAAGGTAGTGCCTTAGTTTATAATATGTAATATCTTTTAATGTAAGAATTATAGCCTTATAATTTAATATAATTGAGATGTAGAAGTTTTGAAATTACGTCCATTGACCATAAAATATTGTACGAAGCATTTAATAAGCAACGGTCAGTCCTTTAAATGTCCCAAATCTGAAAGTCATCTAAGTGTTCTGCTACGAATAATTAGAACCGAACAGCGCTCCGAGCGGCGGAATTCATTGGCGTTACACGGGAACCGTAGACCCGTATTTCAAGCGCTATGCGCCAGCTTGTACAGGAACATCATTTTATTTTTACTAACATTTCTCATATTAACCCGGCTATACCTTGTTGAGAACCGAAAAGACCGTTTGCTACCCCCTTCCACGAATGGAGTTCGATGATACTGCCGTAATATACAAACAAATCACTTTACTGGGTATAGGAGGGGAGAAAAGTAGTTCATCCATTTACGTAAAATAGAAAATATCGCAATTTTGAGTTTTATAATTTCCATTAGGTTTTTGTTTAATCAAAATACAGTACAGTATTAACAATAAGTGTTTTTAGTCAGAAACTGAGCTGTCTATGTGCACGTATTCAGTATGCACTGTATATTATACTGTCTACAGCACATTAGCGTACAATATAGAGAATGAAGTTAAATTGAAAAAATAATCATAATATGGATATTTAAACACATTTTTGAAAATGGTAGCCGTTCATTTCGATACAGGCTTCAGTTCTAATGTGCATATTGTCTTACTATAGACTATTGTACCTAATTCCTATTACCAGTTTCGTCCTTCGTACCAGTAACTCATGTTGAAATAATTCTGTTCCTATTCTATAAAAGAGTACCATACGTACTGTAAAATCAGTCTTCACTTCTGCCCGATCCGAAAAGATAAAAATTGCTCATACATGCTATCTACCGTCCGTCCAAGTGATTATGTCGCAGGGTCGTGGAAAGGGGAGGAAACTACGTGACATTTAATTACTTAACGAGGCCCTTTTATTTAAGTTATTTTACGCAGTTGTATGGGTGTAATATTACGTAGACGTCCAATTCCTAACAAAAATTAATGTTCTCAGGAAAGAGCTAAGACAGCACAGCCACTAGCCTTTACAGAGTGGCGAATAGAAGCAAGTGGGGGAAACCGGGATGCGACGTAGGCAAATGGAAGACAGTTCCTTTGCGAAAATGATTCAATATTGAAAGCCCTTTCGTCACTGGAAAACGCGAACATATTTTTGGAACGTACTGTTTACTATGACCGTATGCTACTATGGCTGTATGTGCGGTCTTGGATCTGTGTGGAGGACGGTTTAACTTCATTAGTAGAAGGAGTGGGAGTGAAGTACATTAAAAAACTCAGGTACAATAAAAATTGAAGTGAAAATAAAATGATGTCCCTGTATAATCTCGTCAGCAACGGTATAAACGCGACTAGTTAACTTCATATGTTCGGTGTCCGTACTTCCATCCTTACTTATAATTTGTACGTACCATTACTAGTTACATTATTTTGTAAAGAGAGGTTATAACCTGTATAGTTCATACCATTACCATGGATGATAGTATTCAGACATGTCATTACTATTATATTATTTTGTAATAAAATATGTTTTTAAAATGAACTCTAAACTCAATGATAAATTATAATCGCAATAGAGGCTCAAATTAAACATCTACAAATGGAATCAGTTAATCGAAAATTAATTCAATTGGAACATCTTCCAACAACCTTCTATTGCCTTCCACATATAAATAATTCGTTCGCCGTTTGTTCATAGTTTTCTCATATTTGCATTAAATTTCTCCCACACCTCTAATGATAATCAAAGTATCTTTTTCTGACGATTCACTTCGTGTTTTTCTCAGCCATGTGCTGTATAATACATTCGAAGGGGTAACAAAATTTCACACCGACAGCTATCACGACTTCCTAAGTAACAGAAGACGTCAAAATATCAAGTCCATTCAACCAAAGATTAATAATAATAATAATAATAATAATAATAATAATAATAATCCTTGGCGCTACAGCCCGTGAAGGGCCTAGACCGACCAGTCGGCTGCTGGCCTCACGCCCACATGCCGAAGCAGAGGTGGACGATCATCCAACCAGAATGGAGGTATTGTGTGGTTAGCACGATGATGCCCCCAGCCGTTATAGCTGGTATTCGCAACCGGATTTCGCTACCTATCGTAGCTCCCCAAGTGCATCACGATGCTGGGTGGCACCGGTCCCATACACTGGCCGAAATTTCATGAGAAAATTTCTTCCCCCATGAGGACTCGAACCAGCGCTCATTCCGTAACGCGAGTCCTAGGCGGGATGCCTTAGACCGCGACGCCACGGCGCGGGACCAACCAAATCAAAATATCTTTTTCTGACGATTCACTTCGTCTTTTTTCTTAGCCATATGCTGTATAAAACAATGAAAGGGGTAACAAAATTCCACACCGACAGCTATCACGACTTCCTAAGTAACAGAAGACGTCAAAATATCAAGTCCATTCAACCAAAGATTAGCCTACTAAAATCTAACATTCGTCCACTGGGCAGTGCCTCAGCACTATTACCCAGTTACAGACAATCTGGATTAATCTCCTGATCGCGAACGGGACGTGGAAGAACTACAACCATGATCGCGATTATGTCGATAATCGCGATTAGTGACTGTAGCCTGTCATTAGTACTACCTTCAGATTTTGCAAGCAGAGAGGAATAAACAGGATAGCGGTCGGAGCTATTCAAGGACGCTTTAATTTGGATAGGATTGAACAACGAAAATTAAATTAAAACGATATTCCAGTCATACACATTGTTTTATTTCACAAGGTGTGTTATAAAACTGCTTATTTAACGAAGACTTATAGACAGACAAATCGTGCTGTTGATGCGCATGAATTTACTTTCATCGAATCCCAAACTCTTGAGTTCTTTTCTTAAATATTTTTCATTCTCATCATCTAACCATTCACTATCAGTCAGAACTCGAATAAAAGCTGAAAAGTGAACAAGAATATGAAATAAATAAACAGCAACATTACCGATTTATTGAAGGAAGAAGTAGCCAATAAGACAATTAGCTATATGAATAACAAAATTATAGAACAATTGAATACACTAAATGCTTATGTTGCAATATAGCATACGGAAATTACCACAAAATAGAAAACCAGATAGATCAATTCGTGTAGTTTTATGGAATTATACGTCGAATTTTGGGGACAAAATTTCGCAAAATTTAAAATTTTACAAATTGAACATAATAGATATAATTAGATGCACTTTTCAAAAACATTTGACAAAGTTAGTGACACACTTATATTATACAAAATTATAACATTTGAATAAAAAAAAATATAAAAATTCTCACATCTTACTTGAACATCAGACAACAATACGTATCAACTATATATCTCATATGAGCGATCTGATTATTTTGTAAGCTATTCTATCTTTAGTTCACCACTAAATTTAGCACTTGGGATAAAACTAAAAATGAAATAGCGAATTATATTTCAGAGATATTTAAAAGTAGGTTGGAGCAAATTTTATTCAAAAATTGTATTATAGTACGACAAATATGGTTCGTGTTTTCTTCAAAATAGTATACTCACAACTTACAAATGGCTTTTAAAGGACCCGGAGGTTCATTGCTGTCCTCACATAAGCCCGCCATCGGTCACTATCCTGAGCAAGATTAATCCATTCTCTACCATCAAATCCATTTTATTATCCTTCCATCTACGTCTTGGTCTCCCCAAATATATCTTTTCCTCCGGTCTTCCGACTCATACTCTGTATGCATTTCTGGATTCGCCCATACGTGCTACATACCCTGTCCATCTCAAACGTCTGGATTTAATATTCCTAATTATGTCAGGTGAAGAATACAATGCGTGCAGTTTTGCGTTGTGTAACTTTCTCCTTTTTCCTGTAACTGCAGCCCTCTTAGCCCAAAATATATTCCTAAGAACCTTATTCTCGAACACACTTAGCCTCTGTTCCTCAAATTGAGAGTCCAAGTTTCACAACCATATAGAACAACCAGTAATATAACTGTGTGATAAATTTTAATTTTCAGGTTTTTTTAAAGCAGACTAGATGACAAAATTTTCTAAAGTGAATAATAACACGCATTTCCCAAATTTATTCTGCGTTTTATTTTCCTCCCGAGTGTCATTTATATTTGTTGGTGTTGCTCCAAGATATTTGAATTTTCCTGAGAATAAAGTTCCAAGTTTTATATAATGTAAAGTACCCAAATAAGAGAGACTTTTTTTTAACTGCTCATAAATGAGGATGGGAATAGACATTTTTAATCAGAATGAGTGGAATACATACAGCATTTCGTCTATTTTTAGAATTGACAATACAAATTTTAGTCAGTTTTTATTATTATTTTAAATTATAAAAAAAAGTGAAACTGATGTTTTGAAAAGGGGTTCCAAATAAGAGATACTTGTGTTATTTAAGTTTATTTTTGAACATGGACAAAAATTATCATTATTTGACTGAAAATTGAAGCAATATATAACATTGTGAAGTTATGTAGACACTTTAATAAATTCAGGAACATTTTAAAATTGAAGAGGTCAGTGCAACAGTGACCCAACTCTTCTCAACAGAAATTCTGTTGTTTATTTGGCATTTTTCCAAGTGAAATTAAGATGGTTTACGAAAAGAACACAAATTCGGTCAAATCGGACATGAATGTACTAATCTTATTTAGGCTACTATTGGTAACGTTAATATTTTGCTAGAAAAAAGAAAAATGATAGAATATTAAATTTCGATCTCCATGTTTTAATTTTAAGTTGATTGCAATTATTTTGCCGACCCCTTTAATTGACACAATTCTTATTTTGCTGTATTGAGCAAGTTGGACAAACGGTAGGTTCATCAACAGTGCTGCAGTCTTCGTGTGTCAAACGACGACATTTTGAACACTATATCTATTTCTTCCTCCTGAGCCTTGGTGTCCTCTGAAAAAAAATTCAGTGCAAAAAAAGAGCACTCTCCATTATCATAATTTTCTCCATATTCCTAGTCACTAGAGTTAATTAATTCCATTTCCACATCGGATTCTTCATCACTGGACGAACTCAAGCAGTGCTTTTTGGACTGAGTTTTTCTGTGATTTTTGTTGTTTTTCTAACAACTTCTTGCGAGCTTCGTGTTTTCTTTGATTTTCTTTATCTAAACTATCTCTCATTTTTTTTCTGATCGGAAATTATATTATGATAGCTCCTTTTCCTGCCCTGGATGACTTTACATGCGACTACCCACTGGTTGAAGCTTACGGTTCTTGAGGTGGTGATTGTTGCTGCTGCTTCTGTAGGCCTAACTGTGGTATAACCAAAGTCACCGTTTCTGGCGCGTGAAATAAGTAATGAGAACGTTTAGCGCGAGTAACTTATATTTGCCATAGTCTGTGGGCATTAAAGCTGACAACTGTGATTCGCAGATTGCTTACGTTACATCTGTTTAGGAGGTGGTACCACTCTCAACGGAAGTGGCAACAGATGCCACAGATCTTAGAGTACACTGACCATTCAGTGGACTGGTCAGTGTACTCAAGAACACATCCCAGAAACGCAAAGTGCGAGTGTCTTGCCTTTGAAGCAGTCAGTGGGCAACAAGACTGACAACTGTGAGTGACAGGTTGCTTACTTGACGTGTTGGGTGTTACCGTTCTCAGCTACACTGGCAACAAGTGCTCACTGACTGGCCTTTTATTCAAGAACACGCGCCACGAACGCTGGCACTGGCTGTAGTGGCGAAATTTACACAGGTCCAACGAAATTTTCAAAATCAGGAATCACAATTAAATTTAATAGTTTTATAATTATACAAGATTTTTTTTGAAATGTATAGAGAATATTTTACGAATTAAGCACTTATATTTTAATCTTTAAGTAAGATAATATTGTCGGATTGGCTGATTTTAATTGACTTTAACTATTGATATTATTGTCATCTCAGTGAATAATTAATTTTAGTCATTAATAATGATAACTTAATCATTTCAATTAGTAATTTTTGTAATGAATAATTGAGGACACTGGATAATTAGTGATTGACCTAATTCGTAATTAATTTTAATTAATAGTTCAATTAATCTTTCATTGGTTCTTATGTAGTTGCTGGCAGACAAACTGACATGACTGGAAGCATTAACGCTTTTCGTAAACTCTCAAAGTTGAGCATCATAATAATACCAAATAAGGGTTCTAAATAAGAGATACTATCTCTTAATAGGCCCCCTAGGTATCTCTTAAAAATGAAATAGCTACCCAAGGTCATAAGTTATTATCTTTCTTATTAGTAATCTACCTTATTATATGGAACATTTTGCTAGCAATTTTATAATATTAATAATACATTTGTTGTAGCTTACATTACCTGCTGTTCTCTTCCTCAACAAAAAACAGTAAAAAGTTCAAAATGTGAAAAATTACTTTTCTTGCTCTCAGCTTCGTTGCTTACTTTCAACTGAGGTTAGACAAAGAACACGATGCCTTAGAAGCACTAACATTGATTTACCATAGTTGTCGAGAGCTGGCAAATTATACCGGAGAAGTTAACAAGGTATCTCTTATTAGGGCCCTGTCTCTTATTTGGGTAAATTACCTTACTTCAAAATTGTTAAATAATTTAAATTTACAAAAATATATAATTCATATAATCATGGACCAAATGAGATGAAAGTGTGTAAAGAGGCTCTTTATATGCAGCGTGATATATGTGCAAATTTTCACAAATCTGTCTCAAACAATTAATACGACGTCTTCCAAGCACTTTCACTAAACATCAACGGCAAGTTTCAACACTATCAAACTCAAATAGGCAGGAGACTCTTTTTAGTCGCAACAATGCGAACCCTAAACGAGTCAAAATCAGGATATGGGAAGAAATGTCAGAAGGAAGAGGAGTACGACAAGGTTGCCCTTTATCACCTGCTCTGTTCACTATCTACCTGGTGGATTTAGTAAAGAACTGTTTTCAGAATATGGGAGAGGTGATAGTACGAGGAAGAAGAATAAATTGTATAAGATTTGCTGATGTTATGGCGTTGTTAGCAGAAGAGGAGATAATACTAAGAGATATGCTACTGGAGCTAAATGACAGCTGTGGCAAGTATGGGATGAGGATAAATGGAAACAAGACCAAAACCATGGTTATACAGGAAAAATAAAGAGTGTAAACTTGCTAATTCTAAATGAGGCAGTAGAGTAGGTGGGCAGCTTCAAATACTTGGGGAGTACTGTAAGCAGCAACATGACTTGCTGCCAAGAAGTCAAAAGAAAAATAGCTATGGCAAAGGAAGCTTTTAATAGAAAAAGAAACTTCTTCTGCTGAGCTCTGCAAAAATAAATAAGAAAGAGACTAGTGAAGTGCTTTGTGTTGAGTGTAGCATTGTACGGGGGAAGAAAGTGGTCATCACGACGAATTGAAAACAAGCGACTAGAAGCATTTTAAATGTGTATATGGAGAAGAATGGAACGTGTGAAGTGAACGGACAGAGTAAGAAATGAAGCTCTGTTGGAAAGAAATGGGGGAAGAAAGAATGATGCTGAAACTGATCAGGAAGAGGAAAAGGAATTGGTTGGGTCACTGGCTGAGAAAAAACTGCCTACTGAAGGATGCACTGGAAGAAGTGGTGAACGGGAGAAGAATTCGGGGCAGAAAATATCAGATGATAGACGAAATTAATATACATTGGATCATATGAGAAGACAAAGAGGAAAGCAGAAAATAGGAAATATTGGAGAATGCAGGGTTTGCGATTAAATCCCTGCCCTTGGACAGAAAACTATGAATGAAACTATGTATGAATGAATGGAAAGTTTGAAATTATACTATTCTTCCTGATCTGTCTGCGTTCATAGTACATCAAAGAATCTTTTAGCTCATGTTCTCCCTCAAATGTTTATATGTACACATTTTTTGGAAATGTGTTTCATTTACTCACGTTTTTCGAAGCTTTCAAGTCAAGCACCCAGTATTAAATAGGACAAATTATCCGTTGCTAGTACAGTGTAGTTACCACTCAAGACTGTAAAGATTTCTGAAATGAAGGAGAAATAGGCAAATTACCAAGTAGTAAACTACTTACATCTATATTAGTTGCAATTAGATAGGAATTCAACAAATACTTTTTAAATTATTTAAGTTATTTTCTGGAAATACTATCTCCTTGCAATTAATCCAAGACATTTCAGGCTTATTATACAGAATTTTCGAAAATTCGCATACACACGACTACATTGACCCCCAATTTCGAAAGAAAATTTTGGCTGATATGATATGCTTTGGATATGTTGGAAAGTCACGTAAACAGTTCCAGATATTCTTTTACATGCCAAGATTCATTATAAATACGTATCTAAGTTTGAATTGTGACATTTCTAACTGTAAAGAAATTTTAAATCTAAAAAGTCGTAAATCTGATATTACTAACTTCGAAAACAAAGTTTGCATTGGAGTCATTGGTGTGTATAAGACTAATAAACTATAAAAGTTTCAAGAAGATTTTATGAAATTTGCTGTAAGAGTCGGGGGACAAACTTGTTAAACATTTAAGAAACCTACTGTTAAATACATCGAATTCGATTGAATCCTTTCTCATATCGACAGGCGATAAATCAAAAATATCAAATGTAAAATTTAAAAAATCCAAAATTTGATTTTTACTTCCAGTCTGTCCGTTTATGTGCACAAACTGGAGACAGTGTATTGTGCAAATAGATGTTACTCCTGCGATCTAACTGAAGCTATCCATACTTTGGTTTGGAACAAAATGTTCATGGTTCAAACCTTCACTCTGCTTATATCTTTATATATTGTTTTTTTTTTTAATTCTCTTCCTGTAATGAACGACCTATTTCTCTGTTTCATTAAGATTCTTCAAAAAATCATAATAAATTATTGTTTATTAATTTCTTGTCATTTAATTGTTATTAGCTACAGCGATAAACACGGTAAACATAACATTAGAGTGGATTACTAAGATATTCTATGTTTTCCAGTGTTGCCGAATTTGTGCAGTTAAAAATTTCTTGCACAATATTTTGTCGCCAACATTTTCATTTCCATTTTCATTCAGGAGTGACACGATATAATCTGAGCAGGGACAGGCGATATAGAGCATTAAACATGTTGGCTCGATTCGTAAATTCCGGCATATTTTTATTCTTATAAGTCTAATTAATAATAGGATACACATAATAGAAGAGCTCCCCAAATAAGAATGTAACCAACAAAACTATAATTCATGTTTCAGTAGAAAGGAAAATAATTTAAGGAACATATTTCATTAGACGTATCGGCCTCGGTGGTGCAGTCAGTAGATTTCTAGTCTTCTGTTGCCGATGAGGTAGCGGGTTCGATCTCGTCCCACGTCGATGGCATTTAAGTATGGGGGACAAAATTCCGGCACACCGGTAACGCTGATATAACCTCGGCAGTTGCGAGCGTCGTTAAATAGGACATTATTTTAAAATTAATTAGACCTATATTTGTTAGCACAATAATTTGACTAATCAAGGACAAAAGTTTATTTACCTATTGAGTGCAATAATTTATTGTCATAAACAAATGCTTCAAAATTACCTTTTCTACCAAAATCACACACTCCAATAATTTGACAGTACATCCTTTTTTTGGGGAGATCTTCAATTATACTTTCATACCGGTACTGAACACTACCTCTGTTAAAGATGTTCAAAGTGGTATCCGTCACATCTTTTTCTGAGATTGTTATTCACACGCAAAAGTTCTGTTTGTTGCAATGCTTGCAGTTTCTGTTCCTGGAATTGTTTCTAAGTTTATATATAATATTTCTAGTGATAGTGTCACTTGTAGGATGGTATATCAAAGCACAACCGTCCTGAGCTGCTGTAATAATTCATAAACACACATTTGTGCTTTAAATCAGTTTTATCAATTTATCGGATTGCAAACTAGAAATCAATTGACCTGTATGCTAATTAACCGCTGTCTCTTGTGGCCTTAAGCGGAATATTATTCATGAACGTCGTCCGGGAGACGAGTTGAAAACACTGTAATTCTAAGCCTTACACTCTACATTGAATTCTGTATTATTTCATAACCTTCACAATCATTTATCGATTTAGACCTATCTGAGCGAAAGTAAATTCACGAAGAATTAATCGTATTTAATTTGTTCATAACGGTGATTAAGATAAAGACAAATAATAATAATAATAATAATAATAATAATAATAATAATAATACCTACCATGCAACCAGTATTTTACAAATTACTACATTGCTATAAACAAAACATAATTAATATACGTGTACAATAAAAATTCGTTTTATCTTCCCAACACACCAATAAAATGATTGTATAATAATACTAATAGTAATAATAATAATAATAATAATAATAATATACCTAAATATAATTACATTAATAAACTTAATAATTGTTATACTTATAACTTTAATTTGACAACGTCCGTAAGAAATTGTTGAGCCTTTTCTTGAAAGTGGTTATTGTCTGGCAGCCCCTAATCTTCTGAGGTAGAGAATTCCATTCACGGGGGACTGAGACAGTAGAAAAGGATGAATAGTGGGATGTTCTATGGGGAGCAAGTGCTAGGATTTGGCTCTCCTGTGACCTGGTGTTTAGATTGTGATTGGAGGGTAAGTAGTTAAACCGGGAACGAAGATAATTTGGAGTAGAAGTGTGGAGAACTCGAAACAGAAGAGACAGCGAATGAAGTTTTCTACGGTTATTGAGTCGCAGCCAGGATAAATATTTGAACGTGGGTGTAATATGCTTAAATTTTCAAGCATTTCTGATTAATCTGACACATATATTGTGTACACGCTGCAGTTTATTCGAAAGTTAAGTTACGATAAGTATTACGTCACAATAATCAAACAGTGGTAAAACGATAGTTTGCACTACAGTCTGTTTTAATTTTGGCGGCAGAAAGTTTCTGAATGGGTTAAGAGAATGCAAGGTATAGCATACTGTCTTGGATATTTCCTTTATTTGGCATTCCCAATTTAAATATTCGTCTAAGTAAATACCGAGGTTCCTGACGACAGAATGGTACGCAATAGTGGCATTATTAACAGTAATGATTGAGACAAGTCTGTCGTTCATTATGTTCAGTAGTCTCTTATGTCCAAATTTTACAACTTGTGGCTTACTAGCATTTAACCGAAGTTCGAACTTATTCGATCATGAAGAAACGTGATTCAAGTCATGATTAAGTTTTCCAGTAGTTGCATCAATTTCGTCTGGTCGGTTGTAAGTCACCTGCTGAAATGTGATACTTGCAGTAGTGTAAGTTTGTAGTCACGTCATTAATATAAATGGAGAAAATCAGTGGTCCAAGAACGAAACCTTCAGATACTCCTACTTTCGTGTATCGCCAAGAGGAAAACCGATTTTGTACTGAGACACATTGTTGACGATCACGAAGATAAGAGTCCATCCAATTAATGCAGTTGTGAGATAAGTATAACGTTCTTACAAGTGAAGGGTTTCGGCTCGAACAGGAATTTCGTTTCCAAAATTTATATACAGGCCAATTTTTACATCTCTGTAAAGCTCCCAAAAGCATTCGTTTGTGTAATGTGTGGTTTGTCTGTTGGAACACTGTAAACGTTGAGGGAGTGGGGAGAGCAGTGCACAAGTTAAGGGGGTGGGGGATCTTACCCGTAAGCCTACCCTCCTCACAACAGCTAGAGACAGCAGTTTATATCTCGTCGGTGTGTGCACCGTGTCTCTTGTTACTTGCAGGAAAAAAGTATAAGAACATGTTTTGCAATGGTTAATTTAAACAAATAATATAGTTAAATTTATAGTAAAAAATTAAATATTGCAGACAATATTACAATTTTTTGTAGAAAGAGTTTACAAATAATATGAAAGCAAATGACATTGCCATGATCTAATACTTCTATACATTGAATGGATCGAAATCACATCCATGCAAGTTAGCATTTTTAATGCATCTGGAGACTGGAGAGAAATATTTAGAATTTCTAAAATAGAAAAGTTTGCGAGGTCTCATGCCCTTCATGGAATACGAAAATTGACACTGATTAAGAAATATTCACAGTTATGTCACCTTAAAGGAACTTACATAAGAATAAGTAATCGAGTTCTTGACGTCTAGCATACAAGCTGCGACATTTCATGTACCAGGTACTCACATTTTAGCTAATAGCTATACCGGAAGTTATTTATTAGGCAGGAATATGTACGAATGTAATTATATAAATTTCCTTTCAATATTTTCCAATTGAACTGAAACAGTAGCCTAGTTGTAATAGAGTTCCAAGCTACAGATGCATTATTCGAATTTCGATCTCACTAATGTATAGTGTAGCATTAAAACAGAATCAGGTGTAGAAAAAGAATAAGTAATCGACATATTATTCTAACATTCTTATTGCATGGTTTAGCCTATTCAGTGTGGTTGTGAAAATATAATTTATTGCCGATTAATACGCCAAGGTCTCTTATACTAGGTGAGCCAATAAAACGGGCTGTTTTAAAACTTTAATAATTATTGCACTGATTACTTTGAAACGAAACTTTCACTTTACATTTAAAGTATACACAATAGCATTTACCTCTACCTCACGAAATTATTTTCTGAACACTACATCCCACAGGTGGGACTCATTTCCTTTCACACATTCTTCAAGTCTAAGTCTAGCCATGTGACTGGTCGCACCATCCTGTTGAAACCACGTGTCTCTATTGATGAGAGGGTTATTGGCAATTTGTGGAGAGAAAAATTGTTTCATCATTCGGACATATCGCTGTGATGTTACAGTAACACACGTGCCATTATCGTCCTCAAAGAAATAAGGACCAATGATTCCAAAAGACACTATTGCACACCAAAATGTGACTTTGACAGTGTGTAATGGTTCCTAAAGGTTAGTTGGTGACCAGTGACACTTTTGGTAAAAGAAAAGTATCGAAAGTTTTGTTTATTCACGTATGCAGAGAGATGAGAATGAGCTTCATCACTCATCAGCATATTGTGGACAATGTCTTCGTTAACATTTAGATCCCAGAATTGTTGACAAAAGTCATGCGGTTTACTTTATCAGCATATTTTAATGTCTGCAATACTTGAATTCTGTATGGATACATCTATAAGTTCTTATGAAGAATTATTCGTTTGATAAGCGAAGAGAAATAATTGCATGACGACGGGCAGAACGTTTGGGTCTACGGATCATAGCAACTCTTACGACGTTGATGTTTACCGGGGTACGTACAGATCTTTGCTTACCTTTAACGCAGATTCAGGTACTGCAAAGTTCTGAATCCAGTTTTTTATTGCATGGGCTGATGATATCGGATCATTGCGATAGATGTTGTAATGACTTCGAAATAACCGTTGTGCAGCAATGAAACTGTCATTATTTTTGTAATATGCTTTGATAACAAAAGCACGTTGTTCAACCGTCCAACCATCCATTATAAAGGAATGCTATCGAACGAAGAATGGATAGTTACATGTAACAGATAAAATACCCGACAGCAGCCCAAAAGACACGAATCTGAATATCGCCCGTTCTTTTGGCTCACTTTGTACAACCTTTTCTGTTAATTAATATATTGTTTAGATGATAGTTATGTAAGGATAATAATAATAGTAATAATAATAATAATAATAATAATAATAATAATAATAATAATAATAATACATGATTCCAAATGGAGAAATGAGGAAGTTGAATAAAGGTGACCTTTGCACTTTGGTTCGTAATAATTTTGCACTCTTACTTGTATTGCGTTGAGGCCTGTAATCCATAGTCAGTTTACCATTCTTGTAGTCGGTAATTCTGATTCCCCCATACACTGTCTGACGCTGTTTTTCGCCGAAGCTATTCCTGAACAAACATAAAACAATTGATGTACCCAATCATTTTGTGAGATATACTTGCAGTAATACAAAATCAAGGAAAACTCAAAAGTTGTTTCCTCCAACGGTAAGAACTCGTACTTTAGTCAGTAGGTTACAGCACAGATAAGTGGGCCTATATGTAAGGTTTCAGGATCTAATCCCTACGAACGGGTCCGAGTTCAAATCCTGGTTGGGACAAGTTACCTGGTTGAGGTTTATTCCGGGGTTATTCCTCACCCGAATAAGAGTATAACTTTCGGCGTTGGACCCTACACACATTTCGCGGCATTATCAGCTTCAGTTCATAACCATAGCAGTTAAAAAATCGTCGTAAAATAACAAATGAAACAAATGTAGTGTCTATATTAGAATTTCTTTTCTCGTTTTAATTTCATATCTAAAAAGTATGTGAAGGTTAAAAATATAGATGTCCAGATTTTCATGAATAGACTAATCTTCACGCTGTTAATATAATCCTGACGTAAACACAAGCACGTGGCTACATAGGCGGAGTTATGGGGTGTACTGCCCTCCAAACTTGTTTGAAATCCTTTTTTTTTTTTTCTATTAAGTTTAGAAAATATTGAATTCAAAGGATTTTTCTTGTTTTGTTTATGATTATGTTTCTGTGTTTAAATTGATGAATTAATGTCTTCAGATCATGTTTCTGGACTGAAATATTTTGTTAAAATTTCTGAATGTACAACATTTGAGGAATGGAAGCACTGCAATGTTTGTTTTGTAACAGCCTGTACTCATGTGTTAGAAGTCTGCAGGTGTTCAGACCACCACTTGGAGAAATGTGAATAACATACTGCAGAACAATGCAGAAAAAGAAAAGTGATCCCGGTATAATGTGCAAACTTAAATACGAGAGATTAAGTAAAATAATTACAATTTACATTTCGTATGGGGTCATTCCATATCAAATCAACAAGGAGCTCAACCCGACCGACTCAGATTTCTTTCAAAATTTGAGGGATTGTTTTACATGCCGCCCTAACTAAAACTGCCGAGTTTCATATGCCCTATACTTTTCGTTTTCTGTCAGTGGCGTTTCAAACATGAAGAAAAATCATATTTTTGTAAGCACGCCGCTTCAATTAAAATTATATCTCAACAACGTCTCCAGATAAATTTACAGAAATTGGGTGATACATTCTTAATACGTGACAGTTTTTATTGCTTATATTGTTTTCTGCATGTATTCAATTACACTAAAAAAACATGGTGAAACAATTTTCATATATTCATATTTAAAAATGCGGGGGTTCTATTTTAAGCAAAAAATATATAGTACGCCTCAATTAGTGATATAATGAACTGATAAGTTTCAACTTGGAATCATCATAGGTTACAAAGATAAAAATTATTATGTCACTGCAAGCGTAAGCTAACCGTGTAAGTCGCGATAATTATGTCCCACACATTCGTTGTATTTAATTTTATTTGATCATATTCTTGAATCTCGCTATGTAATTTAACATGTAGTACATAATTCGATTTTTTTTTATTATTACCTCAAATAAATTATTGTCACTCGATTTTGTTAAACGTGAAGTTCTGTAAGAAATGCTTACCTTTCATTGCTGAGATGAAATAGCCTGATCATCTTTCCAGACAGGATGCTGCGTTGTTTCAGCTGCATTTTAAAACTGCTTAGCAAGTATAATACCCATCCTAAACAGCAGGACTGTATGAAACTTGTGTTCCAGGCACTGCGGTGGATTTTGCAAATTGAAGAGCAAGCATTTTTTCCTCTTCAGTATAGCTTTTTTCAGTCACATAAACGGTATTAATGTTTGGGAGATGATCCCTTGTCCAGTCGTACAATTCCCTAGGTGTAATTATTTGTTTATCGGAAGGTCTCTGCAAACTAGCACAAGCCGCAAACCTTTTAAGTGTCCCACCTACAACGTCTCATGCTCTTTTTCCATGCGATATGCAAAAATAATGCAATTCTGTTGGAAATCCAAAATCTTCTTCATGTAATGTGAGGTTCAGGAAATTTTTTTCCTATTTTTATACTGAGCAGAGAATCCATCGGAGAAATACATAATTTTTGTGGTGAATTACAGATATTTGTTTTAATGACTCCATTAGATATTTATGAAACAGATGTACAGCTGTAGTGTCATATTTCGGGCAGTGTGAAATTATTACCAAATTTTTAATAGAGACTGTATCGGATGACGATTCGTTATAATATATTACGAAAGTGTGAATGGTTGTCTGCACATTAGTCCTGTGATATGATTGAATTTCATCTTGGATTACGAAATAATAGCGAAGTCGCATAACACAACAAGCTGGCATGGCTGTAGAAATGAGATCATATCACGTAGCAACTTACTTTGTTCAGATGATAAAAATGAGTGAGTCAGTAAATCACCAAGTTTCTCCAAGAGACAGTCGAAAAATTTGTCTGTGGGTTTCATTATAGTCTCAAGCGTTGATCGGTCAGTCGTCATCCACTGCTTGTAGGTCACTGATTCACTGAAATTTTATTCGTAACATTTCTCTAAACCCTCTCTTATTTTGAATGGTTCAGGACATTCTGTACATTTCCTGAACAAGAAATTTATATGAGGAGGATTGCACACCATAGTAGCCAAGAAATGTTCATAAGTTCGAAGGTATAAAGAAAAATTTTCTAGAAATCCACGTAGACCTGAAACTTTAATAAATTGCTTTCGGCATAAGTTTTACATTCTGATGAGGACACAAACACAGACAGTATAGTTCCACTAACTCCAGCTAGAACACAATTTCTTGGTCTAAGAGCTGAAAATTTGGAGAATATTACCTTCATTTCAGGGTTAGAATTTTTAAACACTGCATATAATTCATTTCTGCTCATGTGATTTACTCACTGATTCTTTAATCACAACAAATATTTCTTACCAGGCATCATTCTGCTTATCTCGTCAGAACAACAGAATTCTTTAACTTTACCGGCAACAGCCGCGAGCAAGGGTTTTCCAGGTTTCGGATTTGGTGATCACAAAATTCCCTTTCCCTTTGCCAGGACTTTTGCTTTCCGAATTATGTATTCGAAAGCTGAAAGAAACTCTTTTTTATATTATTTACGCTCCAGCTTTTAGGTAGTAGTGTTAAAATGGTGATTTTCTCACTTATACCTGAATTTTGAAAATTTTCCTGCAACTGAGACAAAATTTCAGAATCAGAAAGGTCCTGGTTCCTCGGCGTCTTTAATATCGAAGACTTTATCTTTTACAATATTTTCAAATTTCTGTCTCTCTTGCTGTAGCCTTTTTTGTTTAATAAGGAACACACCTTGGTCAAAAAGACTTGTATTTAATGAACTTACATTTGCTGTAGAATCGACGTATTCTTCATTACTAGAGTCATTCTGAGGATTCTGCGTAATAGCATCATATTATATTTTTATTTCTTTGCGACACATAGCGCACACCTTTTGTTCCTGTTTTAAAAGAGGTAATACATTAAGCATCCACGATATAACACTTCTTAAATTTTTCCTCTAATTACAGTGCCCTAATTTCTCGAAGGGATTGCAGCAAACATAGGCCTATAACTTAAAACGCGACTCCATTACATCTCACAGAACTACCACATACTACAAAAACTAACGACAGTGCACTTGAAACAGATCGCACGTTTTGTGTAAATTGAAGACTGTATAAACTGCCACTCATGACGGCCTGACAGATCGACGACGCAGATAATCAGATAAGTACGATCCCGCGCTTATGCAGTGTTGGTGTAAGATGGGTTCAAGTGCTACAAACCAATACATTGATATATTTTTTTACTGATATTCCTGAAACGTTTCCAAAATGAAACTTACACCAAGGGAGAATACTCTCACCTATATAACATACATTTTTGGCGAAATAATTTATGTCCCGAATTTATAGATATTCAATGTTAAAATGTGTTTCACGTGACCATTCAATAAAGAATTCATTACTTTGATCCAGACCTATTTTTATTGAAACTTATGATCCCTTAGCTTTAAAATAAGTCCAAGCTTAAGATTCTACCTCAATTAGAAGAGAAGTTATGAATTATTTTTGTTGACATAGTATGCGACATTTTTACATTTTTTCTCGTATTGACAGAATTGCTGTATGGATATCGTGCATTATTGAGGGCTAAAATTTTACATAATTAACTTAAGGTTCTTTACCATCCCACCAAATTTAATGAAAATCTGAGGTGGTCGGGTTGAAAAGTCCACTTTTTTGTGTTGATTTGACATGAAATGGCCCTATGATAATCTTCAGGAAGGTAAATTTCAGATAAAAAAGTTTGTATTAGCACTGTTACACAGTGTTATTGATATATATATATATATATATATATATATATATATATATATATATACGTGTTTATGTGTGAAAAATAGGGAGATTGGTTTATGTTTTCCCTGTTATAATTTGTAGTAGACCTAGTTCAGCCATATACAACTCGGTCCGAAAAGTTGCGAATATGCATGTAACACTAAGAAATATACCCCCCGAAAATACCTTTATTAAATTATCATATTCCGTTATGCTCTAACACGGTCAAGATATAAAGAGGGGAGAAGGTAAATAATGTCCCCCATAACCTTGTTATATCGGGAATCTATGGTTTTGCTTTGCCGCGTCCACAAGGAAACTGTTCTCTCTCCGCCTATGCGTGGCTGTCATACCCGTGATTGGCTCAGTCGAAACACTGCCACGACGCACAGTGTGCAATTTTCCCAATCTACGAGGACAAAAATCAAATTTTGACTTGTTCAGTTGATCATAGGTTAATGTGAATACATGTTCTTTAATATTTGCGGAATGTTGTGAGAAATAGCTTTCACTGTTTTATCAGAAGAAGAAGGATATGTTCAGTTGTACACAGAGAGGCTTATTATGTCAATGAAAAAGAGTAAATTGTTAGTGATTTATTCTGTTTTGAGACATGGAATCTGTTCAGATAGGTACGTTCTTACTAATGCAGGCTTGCAGAAATGGGCGCCAATTGTATCGTTACGTCACTCAGCCCTTCAATAGCTATTATAGAAAACATTAGGATAGGCCTATGTATTGTAATTTAATTATTATCATTTATTTCCATTTTGTTTTATTAAAATATAAATTTAAAATAAGAGACAGCTACCTAAACCCATTTACGAGAAATGAAGTAATGTGATTAAATAATTTTTATTATGTATGATTCTTCATGCTTCACTTGTAAATTATTACAGTTTTTCTTAACATTATTATTATTATTGTTATCATTATTGATTTATTGTAAACTATTTAAGAAATTCCTCCGAAAACAACTTTGTACTGTACCACGAATATTACGTACAGCTCAAAAAGTGTAGCCCTGTAGCATTTTTCCCACGATAGTTACAACTTAGCTCGCTCACGCTTGTGACTTGAACCAACGATCGGCTATCTTCGGATATGGAGTTTATCTGTTCAGCTGTCTAGCTATCTAAACTTGCTCTCTATAACAGCTTCTGTACGTTCACCCTGACACGCCTGATTTAGACAGAAGAGAAATAAGTTAATTGATACAAAGGAGTGAGTCTGACGATCTACCTTCAAATAGTAATTCAGTACCAGCGGAAGATTTTAGCAGAGATCTGTATGAAGTGATAGTGCAGACCAACATTCAACAAAGTTGAGGACAAACAATTTGAATGTTTTGTTGGAAAGTCCACTAGTACAGAAGGGTGTACCTGTGCTACAGTTGTACCGGTGTTTTAAGTTAAAATTTTGCAACACAGAATGTCGCAATATGAGTTTAACATTTAATTAGGAGGGTTACCTTTGATACAGTAACATTTTAAATTAAAATTTTACATCAAATATTATTGCAATAGTCTTAAACATGTTATTGAGAATAGTGCCTCTGATACAGCAACATTTGAAGTTGAAATTTTACATCAAAGATTGTTGTAATTTAGGCTTAAATATTTCGAAATATATATTTATGGTGATCACCAGGGAACGGATTTATATGGACTAAAAATATATGAAACATGTAAATATATATGTAGTTATTTTTTACCAAAATATGGAATTAAATATGGATTTTTACCAAAATATGGAATTAAATATGGACTTAAAATTATAAAAAAATGACTATGTACGTTAAATATTGGTACATTTTAATCAAACTAAACAAAAAATATAATGGACGTACCTTATCTTCCAATGTAGTTTCAACAAAACACAATTTTTATTGTCTGTTACCATAACAATAGGTTACAAACATTTCTTTCAAGTGCTGAAAAGTGAATCTTCTTCTATTGTCTCTGAGGATAGATTTATACTGACTAAAAGAGCGTTCGACGTCACAAGAAGTAACTGGTACATAATTCAATTTCACAATGTCTGCTGGGGATAAGTCCAAGTTAATCTTCACTGTTGATTCACCACTCATCACAGCAACAACCTTTTGTAGTTCTTCATATCCAGGGTTTTTTGAAAGTACAGTGTCCACCTTAGCTCTTACTGCATCTGCAACTTTACCTCTACCACGATTCAGTTGTTCCACAGTACTATTTATAATTTCAAAACTTTCAGATAGTGAAAGGTGCCTATTTTGGAGACTTTTGAGCGTTTTTATGATGCATGAAAATGTATGCTGAATGTGAGCTAAGTCATTCTTCACACTTATGTCACAGGTAACTGTTTTCGCAGTATCAATTGAGACTGCATCTTCAGAGTCCAATGCAAGGAGAACATTGTTAATAGAGTCTATATGTTCGGCATAATATTCAACTGCTTCTAGCCATGTACCCCATCTAGTTAAATTTGGCTTTGGTGGCAATGGAATTTCAGGGTACATTTCTTTCAACACGTTAACTCTACTGGGAGCTTTGAGAAATACTTTTTTCACTGATGAAATCAACAAATCTACTTTAGGGAAATTGTCTCTGACCACTTCTGCCACACGATGAAATGCATGCGCCACACAAGTAAAATGAGTCAATTTAGGATATACAACAGATAATGCTTGTCCAGCTTTGACCATATAAGGGGCAGCATCGCTAATAAAGAATAACACATTATCGTACATAATACCCTTTGGCCACAGGATACCCATAGCTTCGTTGAACAGTTTAACTATAGTTTTGTTATTGCACTTTTCTAGAACATCACAATGTAAAAGAATTCGTTCAGAATATTGTTCACTTAACAAACCGATAACTACATTACCAACAAGTCTACCTTCTTTGTCGGGAGTCTCATCAATGGAAACCCAAATTGAACTATCTTTAATTTCATCTCTTATCTTCTGTATTGTCTCATCGTAGTTGACTCATCCGGGATTGTATGTTGAGTATATTTTTCAAGGAATTCCCTGAAGACCTTATTCTTTAGTTTGTAGAGAGGAATATCAGCAGAGATGAGAGAACGGCACAGGTCGATGTTAAACTCAGATCTTACATTCGATGTTGTTGGTTGTGTTAAAAACAATTGTCTCTGCTTGGAATTTAGTTGTTTGTTGGCCTGATGTTTACTAGTTGTAATGTGTTGTTGCACCAGGAACTTTTGTGTAGATGATACTGCACACTGACACAAATTACAAAATAATATTTTATTGTCAGTTGATAAACCATCTTCTTTAAATTCTGAAATGTAACTTGTTAGTTTTGATTTTAAATTGACTGAATGACGTACTTTTGGCATATTTACCGTCTTTATAGTATGATTTACAAAACTGAACCTATGTGTACTCTGACTGGCATTTAACTGTTGAGCTGCACAACTGAAGTCTGTTAAAAATTTTAAATTAAATTAATACAGTTTTGTAACTTACTTTCCCATTGTTGATAGGACTGCTAATTTTCAAATAACTCTGATGTTAAAGGGATTACTGAACATGTGTTTAAATCTCTATTGTTGAAATGTATTTTTAAAAGTTAATGGAATTTTGTTTTGTTTTATTGTTAAACCTAATATAATATGGACTGTTTTATATGAAATATGGAAAATATATGGAAATTAACGAAAATATGTACTAAACTCTAAAATATGGAAAAATATGGAAAATAAAAGTAGGATTTTTCAACCCTACACATTGTGAAACATAAAGATAATGCAAAATATAAATTATATTAGCTTTATAAGTAAATATGTATTTACATATAAATCCTTTCCCTGATGTTTTCACACAGGTACAGGTAGGGGTGGCTAGGTTTCTCACTTGACACAACTGGATTTGGAATGAGGGGAAACCAATTTGTTGCCAAACATTTTAAAGAGGAGTGTATGTGTGACACACGGCGAGAGAAGGGACAAGAGTGTTTTTTTTTTTTGTTACCGTAGCTAAAACAATGAAATATTGTAACTGACCAGCAGCTTCAGATTTAGATTCTCTTTGTGTAATTGAATCTTATTGAATGCAACCGTCTATTTCTCTGAGAAAATGGGGGACTAGGTTCGATACCTGCTTTTATTATTGCGATAATTTCGAGGTTGTAAATATATTATTATTCATTCGGTTGACAACAGTGACGGTTTGTTAGTGGACAGTAGGAAATCGTTTTCATTTGAAAATTTGCACAAGGTATTCGTTGTATATTGCAAGTCAGGTCTCATAACATAGATACAATGAAATTTATAAAAATAAGTGAACATTTTCTGTTTTGGAAAAAAGTATATATGCCTTGAAAGTACTTAAAATTTCAGTTTTTTCTTCTGGTTATCGTTCTAGGTATAGTTTATACAGGGACACCATTTTATTTTTACTAACATTTCTAATATTAACCTGGCTATACCTTTGGATTAACGGTTGAGAACTGGAAACATCGTTTGCTACCCCCTTCCACGACTGAATTTCGATAATACTGCGTAAAATAAACAAATCACTTTACTAGGTATAGGAGGGAAGAAAAGTAGTTCATCCATTTACGTAAACTAGGAAATATCGCGATTTTGAGTGTGATAATTTTCATTTGGTTTCTGTTTAATCAAAATACAGTACTGTGTTGACAATAATATCTTGCTTACTCACAGGATCTCAAGTAGGTGTAGTGATTTCAAGGACACACAAGGCAGAATTAGAAAGGCGCTGATGTAATTTCTTACGAAACAACTGTACTCTCACAGTACCATCCCACCCCTTGGGTCATGACGTCATGTATACTCTGAGAGTTTCGAACTTCAGTCTCGCGAATTGGTGACGCTAGGCCGCAGTTTGGTTATGGCCCTAAAGGGAAGAATAAAGAACAAAACAGTCCTCCGAAAGTTTGAACAGTCTGAAGAAACCCGCCGCTGTGACTAAAACATATCTGATGTAACAGTTAATCAGCGAAGTTCTTTAATATTTTATCCAAATGTGTAGACAACATGCTGTTATCCAAGACCGGCTAATCCAAATAAAGAAGCACGTTGATAACAATAATCGATTGTAGTTGAAGAAGTCTGATTCCTCGATCATAAAATTCAACAAGCATAATAAGATTGTTTCGCGGAAAATTAAGTCACAAAGTTGCCAAAGCATTTTGATAGGAATCCACGATGTTGGAAGCGAAGGGGAATGATTTTGTCGGTAATGTGCGAACGTTTATAGCAACGCACCTGATACGGGATTAGGATGTACTTAACGCTGACCAGTCGATCTTCGAGAGGTACTCCCTTGCTTTGAAAGGAATGAAACTCATCTTTGGGTCAACAGGTGCTATTTCTGCAACAACACATTTCTACACGATAGTGCCAGTGATCACAATGGCTGGAACTCTTTTACCACACATGCATACTTTAGTGTCTGAAGCAACGAGGAAATCTCTTGCAAACGTGACTCCTAATCTGCCGAACATCAAAGCCTATCCCGTGAAGTTAGCGAAGATGTCCAAACAAGATCTTCAGGTATTGTTGAAAGACGTCTGGCCATAGCCAGACCTCACAGGAGAGAAGCACGTGCTCTTAAGGTAAATGCCAGCAGTGACATTTAACCCTAAAACTCGGTACATCTTCGATGTGCTGAGGCTCCTGGGAGTAGCCATCTTATATGGATTGAGAGTAGACTTTAATGTCATCGATTGCTATAGTAACCATCGTGCTCTATGTTTTACTAATTGCTGCTTATACGCCTCCTTCTATTTTCGATGCATATGCCTCCAAATTGTGTTTTCTCCCTTCTCTCCATTTCACTTGCTAATTTTTCCAATTTAACCTGGGGACTATTGATTGTTCAGGAATTATTATTTCTTTTTACTTTTTTATTTAACGGCGCTGTATCAACTACGAGATTATTTAGCATCGATGGAATTGGTGATAGCGAGATGATGCCGAGGATTAATAATATATTACCTGACATTTATTTTACG
Organism: Periplaneta americana; assembly: GCF_040183065.1. Lineage (NCBI taxonomy): Eukaryota > Metazoa > Arthropoda > Insecta > Blattodea > Blattidae > Periplaneta > Periplaneta americana. Next base: position 10,411,738 of record NC_091125.1, on the reverse strand, counting down.
GTTGGTGAAAACATCGGAAAAGACCCAATCAGATAATCAGCCCAAGCGGGAATCGAACCTATGCCCAAGAGCAATTCCCGATCGGCAAGCAAGCACCTTACCCGACTGAGCTACGCCGGTGGATGAATTGTTATTCTAACCTGCTTCCCTACGATTCGTTTGACATGTCCACACCTGTTGAGTAACAGTTAGCTTGTCTGGCCGCGAAACCAGGTTGCCCGGGTTCGATTTCCGATTGGGACAAGTTACCTGGGGGAAGCAACCCATCTATCTTTGGCTTACGGTACTTTCTCTATGATAGATATCTCCATTTGTAGCCCAGTTTTGTCCACGCATTTGGAATGGTCTGTGATACATGACCTACATGGTAGTGACCACTACCCTATCCGAATGCGTCTTTCCGCTCTACGTCCTGCGGAATCTCGCTCTCCAAACTGGGTTATTAAAAAGGCGGACTGCGTCGGATTCTCACAGTCCATATCGTCCGATGATGTGGGGCATGAAAGTGTGGACTCCACTTTGCAAATGTGGTAATTCAATCGGCAGAGTTATCGATCCTCCGGTCGTCCTGCAGGCCAAAACGCTTCTCTGTCCCTTGGTGGACAGATGCCTGCAGAGACACAATCCGAGACCGCAAACGTGCCTTACGTCAATTTGAGCGCCATCCGACCCAAGAAAATTTTGGCCAGTTTAAACGTCTTCGAGCCAAGGCTCGTCGCACTGTGTGCGATGCTAAGAAGACGTCCCGGACAAAATACGCCAATTCATTAAAAAAGAACGTCCCAGCTAACAACGTATGGGACAAAATCCGTCGAATAATGGGGAAACGTAGTTCTGTAATTCCGGGCCTTCTGAACAATGGCGTCATGACCACCAGTTCCGTAGAAATTGTTGAAATATTTGCCAACACATTTGCACAGATAAGCAGGTCGAGACATTATGACCCGGAGTTTATAAAAATTAAAGATGCTGCAGAAATGCGAAACCTGAACTTCATATCTGATAACACAGAACATTACAATATACCGTTCACATCCGAGGAGCTGGAGGCGGTACTAGACACATCCCCTGACCCCTCCCCTGGCCCTGATAACATCCATAACCGCATGCTTCGACATCTACCACCAGCTGGTAAATCCTTCCTGTTGACAATGTACAACAGAATCTGGACTGAGGGAATATTTCCATCTTCTTGGCGTTCCCCCATAGTTATCCCCGTCCAGAAACCGGGAAAGGATCCTTCTTTGTCTGGAAGCTACAGACCAATTTCTCTTACCAGCTGTGTTTGTAAGGTTATGGAAAGAATGATAAGCAAACGCCTGATGTGGGTACTCGAATCTGAAAACCGATTGTCTAATATCCAGTGTGGTTTTCGTAAGCACAGATCAGCCGCAGATCATCTTGTTCGTCTAGAGACTACCATTAGAGATGCTTTCCTCAAGAAGGAACATCTTGTGGCGGTCTTCTTTGATCTAGAAAAGGCCTACGATAACACATGGCGTTATGGAATTCTGCAAACTCTGCATGATTGGGGACTTCGTGGCAGTCTACCAACATTTATTGCGAAGTTCATGGCAGAGCGGTATTTCCGAGTTCGAGTAGGCACCACACTTTCTAACGAACATCTCAAAGAAAACGGCGTTCCGCAGGGGTCTGTATTAAGTGTTCTTCTTTTCTGCATTGCGATCAATGGAATTGTCCATTGTGGGTGACCGAGTATCTTCTCTCTTGTATGTTGATGACTTCAGTCTATTTTACAGCTCCCGATATCTTCCATCCATCGGTCGACAGTTGCAACTGGTCATCAACATACTATCAGAATGGGCTGCTTGCAATGGGTTTAAATTCTCCACTCAGAAGACGCAGTGTGTCCACTTTTACAACTAACGTGGACTACATCCATATCCTGAACTGCGCCTTAATGGAGTGGAGTTGCAATATACAGACACTGCGAGATTTTTGGGCCTTATCTTTGATTATACATTAACGTGGGAGGCGCATATACGTGATTTAAGAAGGCGTTGTGAAAAGTCCCTAAATATCTTACGCCTTTTGTCAGGGGTTCGCTGGGGTGCAGGCCGCAAAGTGCTTTTACGTCTTTGTCGTGCCCTTATCCGTTCAAAGCTGGATTATGGCTGTTTTATCTATGGCTCAGCAAATAAATCCAAGCTACGTCTCTTAGACACTGTCCATCATCATGGGATACGACTCGCTACAGGGGCCTTCCGAACGAGTCGAATAGAGAGCCTGTATTGTGAAGCGGCGGTACCATCACTGTATCGGCGACGTAATATTCTGTTGTGCTCATACGCGGTGAAGCTCCGCTCGCAGCCTGAGCACATTTCTTACGACTCTTTCCATCATTCATCTCTCTACAGCCGATACAGTGAAAATCCACGGAGACTTCGTCCAGCAGGTGTCAGCTTTCGTGAACTCCTCTCTGAGCTCGATATCCATCTACCATCAGTTCGCACACTGGAGTATACCAACACTCCACGGTGGATTATGCGACGTCCCATGTTTGATGTAGGTCTGAGCCGATGTTTTAAGAATTTTACACCAGCTTTTGTTTATAGACGTTTTAGTGAACTTTTATCAAAATATCCAAATTATTCAGTAGTTTTTACTGACGGATCCCGGATAAATGATTGTGTTGGTTATTCCTTCGTTACAAATGGAGAGATATTTAAATACAGACTAAGCCAATATACTAGTGTTTTTCCTGCTGAACTCTATGCTTTTTACAGAGCTTTATTGTTTTTAATTAGGGAACCTCGGGACAGATTCCTTATCTGTTCCGACTCTTTAAGTGCCATCCAGTCCTTGCAGTCTTTAAATTGTGATGATCCGCTTGTCTTAAGAACTCAGGAGCTGTTCCATACTCTCCTTAGCTCTGATTATGATATTGGAGTAGTGTGGATTCCTGGTCATGTAGGTATCCCAGGAAATGAGGCCACGGATGCTGCAGCCAGGGCTGGTGCACTGAATGGCGCTCTGGTATATTGGCGCGAGAGGTGGCAGGACATTCGAAAATACTTGAAATATAAAATATGGTGGCAGTGGGAAGGAGAATGGTCTGCACAAGAGGGAAACAAATTACGAAATATAAAGGATACTGTCCGAGTTTGGGATTCGTGTCACGACACGAGGAGATTTTACTCACCCGGTTGAGGATTGGCCACTGTCATCTGACACATAGCCATCTCCTACGTGGCGAGCCTCAGCCGGAGTGTGATACGTGCCATGTCCCACTTACGGTGGAACATTTTTTATTGCATTGTAGAAAATATGACTGTGTCCGCCGGCAATATGGAATTCGGCCGACACTACGTGACGCTCTTGGAAATTCTGAGATTTTTATGGACTACAGGTTTGGATAAGGTGATTTAGTTTCTTACTGACCCATTTTACTTATTCTCCGGACCCTTTACATCCGGAGGTTACATTTGTTGTTTTACCGTATTGGCCCGAGTGTAAGCCGCACCCGAGTATAAGCCGCACCCTTAATTTTAGGGGGAAAGGAGAAAAAAAAAAAGAAAAATTGAGTGCAGAATGAGAAAAAAAGGAAAATTGAGTGCAGTGAAATTTACCTGTCACATTATCCAGTTACAAAACTGTTTACACTATTTAAACACTTTTTCTTCAATTACGGTATTACGTGGGTAAATCACCAAAAATACCGGTACAACTAATCACCGTCTTCTCCAGTGTCACTGCTGACTTCACTACTACCGGTACCGGTATTTGTTTCATCACTGTCACTTTGTTCATCACTCTCCGCCCAAAGTACGTCGTCCTTACTGCCATCCAGAGCATTAGACACGCAGCATATCTTGAAGCCTTTGATGATTGAATCTGGTGATATCGTGTGCCATGATGAGAGAATCCACTCACACATAAGGCTGACAGATGGCTTCTTGATCTTCCCAGATGGAGTGAATGCATGACCCCCTTCTAGAAGCCAATCCGAATACTGTTTTCGGAGATGGTCTTTAAAAGGCTTGTTCACGACGACATCAAGCACCTGCAATTTTGATGTCATACCTCCAGGTATGACGACTAGGTCTGTCTTCAATGCAGTAATTTTCTTCTTCACTTCGGGTGTGAGGTGACCTTTAAAGGCATCCAATACTAACATAGCCCTCTTACAGAGCAGCGCACCTGGTCTGCGATTCCAAACCGTAGCTAGTCAGTCCATCATTAGTTCGGTTGTCATCCATCGTTTCTCTTGGCAACGAATCACTAATCCCTTAGGTAAATTCTCCTTGGGCATAGTTTTACGCTTCAGAATAACGTACGGAGGCAGTTTTCCTCCATCTGCCGTAACCGCCAGCATCACAGTGATTCTTTGTTTTTCATTTCCAGTTGTTCTCAATGATATGTTTTTCGCCCCTTTATTGTCAACTGTCATATTGCTCGGCATGTCCCAAACTACGGGCGTCTCGTCAGCATTGCCGATCTGGTGTAATGGGTAAGAGTGGCGCTGACGCAATTCAATGACGTGCCTCTGGAAGTTGATGAGTTTCTCAGTAAAATCCTCTGGCAGTTTCTGTGCTAATGAAGTGCTTCGTCGGAGAACAAGGCCACTTCTACGCATAAACCTGCGGCACCAACCTATACTCCCATGGAATTCTGTCTGTGGAATGTTTAGGATCTTCGCTATTTCCAACGATTTTACCTGGATTACTTGTCGAGAGATAGGCATCCCTTCTTTCCTTTTGTCTTGTACAAAGGAAAGGACCCTACGTTCTAGTTCAGGGTATTTCCCAGCCTTGGGTCCTCTGAAAGATTTTCTGGTTGTATTGGCATTTTTCAGTTTATCCTCCGAGGCGATCCAGCGCTGCACATTAGACTCATCCACACTAAACTTTTTGCCGGCTTCTCTATTAGACGTACTCCTAGCATGACGAATAACTGCAAGTTTGAAACTAGCGTCATAACTGCGCCGAATTCCCAAGCTTGTTGAAGCTTTTCTTTCTACGTTTCCGCTCATGGCTTAACCCGTAGCTACATACAAACTGTTTTAATCTGTCCTATCATACAAAAGAGTACGATCACTGTAATATGAAGACTGGTACATTGTTGCGTCATATACCATACGACTGCTGACAATTTCAAACACGAGCGCGTGGCATTGTTGCTCCATTTCAAAATGATAAAATTACCGGTAGCAACATGCGCCACATTTCAAGTTTAAATTTATCGGCCGCGCAAATAAGCCGCACCCCAACTTTTCGAGTTTGAAATTTGAATAAAAAGTGCGGCTTATATTCGGGCCAATACGGTATATTGGATTTTACATTGTTGGCATTTCGGACTTTATACATCCGAACATTTTATATAATTTTATTGTTTTTAATATATGATTTACAATTTTTCTCTGGTGGTCTTAGATTTATTATTTTATTTGTTCGTCTTGAAAACCACCTAGGGTCGTAGAATTGCTCACTTTTTTGTTTGTGTAGAAATCACCTTATGTATACTGCATTTGTGTGCCTCGTTTTACCGTGACAACGCTTTTTAGTTCTTTTAGCACTCTGATTATTATATTATTTGTTATGTCTTTGTTATATTAAGAACTTTAGATAAGGGCGCAAATAGCCATAGTAGCTGACGCGCCCTTCTTAAACCCTACTACAACTACTATTTTTTCCCGTCCAGTTTTGCTCGCATGGCATCAATAGTTTTGTTGTAACATGATTCAATATAATTTTTTTCTAATTGTTGACTCCTCTGGGATGGATTTTCCAGTGTAATTCTGCAGGAAATCTCGGAAGACATTATTATTGAGTTTGTGGAATGGGATGTTTGCCGAGACAAAAGCTTGACATAGCTCTTCGTAAAACACTGAATTCGCTGAGTTTGCACTAGTGCACTGCCCGAGAAGCATCTGTTGTGTTTTTCTTTCTCCTGCTTGAAGACCGCGTTTATGTTCCTCTCTGTTCACATGTTGGTCCAAGGTGAATCTCTTCTCTACTGAGACCTTCACTTCACAAATTTTACAGTACAATATAGTAACATCACTAGAAAATACAGTGTCGCCATACTCTGATACAAACTGTTTCAATTTCGCGGAATTGCTTGTTTTTAATTTCGGCATGGCAAAATATAAATATTACTTCAGTACCTCTAAACGACTACCTTCCGCTCTGTGAATGACTGAATTGTAACCAGTACACAAGAACCCGTGACAGTGCGAACCTCAAGCAGGTAATTTCACCCCCACATTTCTTTAGAGGACAAAGTCAGTCTTAAAATAGACATGACCGGTTAGTTGAAGGACGAGTCCAAATTTTTAACATAACATGAATAGGGGAGGCCACAATGTAACAGATTTCCAAGAATTCATAGATTTCGTGCTTCAGAAGCATAATTTTACTAATATTAACAATAATGCAATCAAAATAGCTAAAAATGACAAAAACCCGGATTTGTTCTTAAAAATATGACTAATAGAAAGTAATAATCCGTAAAAAAATGCCCTATCAGAGAAAAGTGTCCAAAAGTGCATAAAAAATTACCCATCAAATTGGTTTAATTTCACTGAAGATGATATGAGCTACATTTATCTTCCATAGAGCATTTTCCTAGCATCATCAGAAAAAAGATGCAAAGTCATCGAAATCCGGGCCCTAGTGATAACACTCCTGTGAAACTCAACAATAAGGCTGAAAAGAAGATCATCTCGCCTACTAGACAACTGGATCTATTTAATCTACAAAGTGCGGAGTCTCTTTCTGTTCAAGTCGAGACGGTGAGGCTCAACAGTGTGTCTATTCTAGATACTTTAACTGTTATTCTCGAACATGTGAAAATTGCGGAAAAAGAAATGGGTGAGTTAAAGGGTGAGAATACTGCCCTCAAATTACAAATGGCTGAAATTATGGTCAAAAATTCCTGTCCTTGTAAGCCTGATCAGATTGTCTCTAAATTGGGTCAACAGTCGACTGTTAACCCTGTTACTAAATCCTTCAGTAGTGTTTTGTCTGACACTGTAAAATCTCGCAATCATGCGAAGTCAGCACCAAGCACTTCATTTCCTCTTACTCAACATAACATAACCGGTACATACCCTATGCTTTGGAAAGAAGCATCCATTATTCCTGTTTTTAAGAATGATTAAAAAAAATGTTGTTTCCGATTATAGACCTATTTCAATATTAAACAATTTCTCAAAAATTTTTGAAAAAATAATCCACGAACATGTTTCATTTTATGTTAAGAATAAAATTAATTCAGCCCAACATGGTTTTATTAAAGGTAAATCAACAACTACAAACTTAGTATCCTACCTTAATCTTGTTACGCCTGTTGTTGAAACTCAAGGTCAAATTGACTCAATTTATATCGACTTTAGCAAAGCGTTTGATGTTGTACCTCACAATATTTTGATAAATAAATTTAAAAACTTTGGTCTTTCTTCTAACTACGTGAGCTGGTTGAAAACTATTTAACTAATAGACAACTAGGAGATTCTCTCTCGGACCCATTTAATTGTTTATGTGGAGTTCCCCAAGGATCTACATTGGGCCCTCTATTATTTGTATTATTTATAGATGACATATGTAAAAGAATAAGTTTAAACTACCTGTTATTTGCTGACGATCTCAAAATCTTTCGCTCAATAAATAGTTCTGCCGATTGCCAAACTCTTGAAAATGATATTAACTCCATTGAACTTTTGTCTGACAATAATGGAATGAAAATTAATGAAACAAAAACTTTTGTCATTTCGTACTCACGAAAAACTACTTCAATAAAATTCAATTATTCTCTTAATAACGTCTGTATTATTAGGAAAAATTCTATTACTCGATTCTAAATTATACTTTCACGATCATGTTCAATATATTTATAATCATTCAATAAGAATGTTTGGTTTAATAAGGTCTATAACTTATTCTTTTTCTACTCCAGAGTCTCTATTAATTCTATACTTTACTTTGGTTCGATCTAAACTAGAATATGGATCTGTAGCCTGGAATTCCATTACTTCAACTGATTCGGTTAAATTGGAAAATATTCAAAGAAAATTTATTTCCTTATGTGCTTTTCGATTTATACCCATTTCCTCTGACTTTAACTATGAGATTACCTGTAAGTATTTTAACTGCTGTAGCCTTTATTCTAGACGTCAAAATCTTGATTATCAATTTTTTTCCAAAGTTGTCAATGGTGATATGATTGTGAATCTATCATAAACAATATCAGCCTTCGTATTCCTACAAAAGGTTTGAGATTTCAAAAAAAAAATGTATAACAGAAATTCACTTTCTCCATTCTGTAGATGCATAAAATATGCCAATTTGCATGGCTACAGTTTAGATCATTTTAAGGTATAGTTTCGTTTTGATTATTAGTATTTACTGTTCTTGTTCTCAATTTTATTTATGTATATTTTTGTTTACTTAAGATATTATTTATTTGTTTTTGCACCTTTGTATCTTCTATTTGTGTATTGTGCTGAATTATAATTTGCCTCTGGCTGTTATTCAGCACACAAATATTAATAATAAATAAATAAATAAATAAATAAATAAATAAAATAAATTATTATTATTGAATAAATTATCTTTTGTGATAATTAAATTACCAAGTCTTTCCATATTATGTTTACATAATTACATTTTTAAGTTTTCAGTAAACTGTTTATATAATATAAAAATAAAAATTAACAAGAATAAAATGTAATTTTAAAGATATGATGGAAACACATTATATATACGAATCTGTAACAGGTTAAGTTTGGTTAGTTTCGGCTAATGTTATGCCGTGCATATATGATCAATTGCAACTACACAAAAAACCATTACAGATTAAAAAAATTTCACTTCCAAAATCACCGGAAGTACTTAAGCCCTAGTTTCACTAATCATACCTTTCTATTGTATCTTTAAAATTACAGAATAAAATTTTAACCAATTTAAATCGGTAATTATTTCAAAACGAACACACAAAAATTAATAAAATAGTGCGAGTCAACATTTATAGTGGAGGATTTGCGAGTGTATTCAAATTTATCTTAAATTTTACAATTATTTCTCTTAAGTCATGTGCAGTGTTTGACACAAAAAAAACCGATCTCCTATAGCGTGAATTTGTCAAAGTACACTTTGGGCAGTGCCTGGTCCACACGACTACAGAAAGAATGTTATTTTGCACTTAATTTACCCCTTATATATATATATATATATATTTTTTTTATAAGTATATAACACTTGAGTAAGCTGCCTTGTGCATGATAAAGTTAACTGCATTATTTGAAAGCACATTTCAAGCCCTTCAAGACAACCTATGAAGAATCAATTCACAACAGTATTTGTTACATAATTTATACAGTTTTTGCAAAACATTTTTCCAGCCGCAAAAGAGATTTTCTTCTATTGTTGTAACACCATTTTTTTCAAAGCGCATCTGCTACCTTATGACGCTAACTACTAAACACAAGGAAGAAGTTACGATAGTATCCACGAGTTGGAAGAACCAAATAGTAATGGTTTGCTGGTATTCCTAAACCGCCTACTGTTCCATATCCCCTCCTTTAGTCTAATAATAATAATAATAATAATAATAATAATAATAATAATAATAATAATAATAATAATAATAATAATAATCATCATCATCATCATGATGATCATCACCAACATAATAATAATAATAATAATAATAATAATAATAATAATAATAATAATAATAATAATAATCATGATCATCATCAACATAATAATAATAATAATAATAGTAATAATAATAATAATAATGCAGTGATAATACTGTGTCGTATAAGTCTAATATAAGATGTTTTGTTCTGTTGCAGGTAAGGGACCACTCCATGTGTCCAAAACTGTCGACTTCGACTATGAGGTGAGTTATTTTTTTTTAATATGGACTGAGTACGCAGTGTGGAAAATATATTAATAATTTTAATGAGAATAATAAACATAGTAATTAAAAAAAGTATTTCCAGATACTCTATCATCATAGGATATTTAAGTCTTCCTTTTCGATGGAAGAAACTAGCCGTATGAGATGCCTAAGTGTTGACGTATGTCTGAATTACCGTAACACGTAACATTCAGAAAAACAGCGTCTTAGAGCTTATTATACTCTTATTATATAGAACGACGTCTCTCGTAAATCGAGCCGCAATCTGTCCGTTGCTGTACTTCAAAAAATCTTTTCGTGCATTTTTGTATTCAACAGTGTTCATACACTGGCATTAAAATTCGTATGAAATTTCCCCATTCAGTTGTGAATGAAACTACCATCTGAGAGATATAGAAATACAACCGTAAAATCGTCTGTGTAACCTTCTTATCTGGTTAGTTCGTCTGTAATCATTAGAGTGATTGCAATGATCGCATTATAAAGTGATAGTGAAAAGTTTTGATTAGTGAAAACTTTATAGTGTCAGTGAAATGTGTTCTACTGGTATAGCGTCAGTGAAGTTTGCCTTAGTGCCAGTGCAGTGAGAGAGATGAGAGTGAAGTGAAAGTAGTGAAAGAGTATCAGTGCTAAAGAGAAGAATGGAGCGTGTGAAATGGAAAGACAATAAGAAATGAAGCTGTATTGGAAAGGTTGGGTGAAGAGAGAACAATGCTGAAACGTATCAGGAAGAGAAATAAAAGGAATTGGTTGGGTCACTGGCTGAGAAGAAACTGCCCACTGAAACTGCCATCTGGATGGAATGGTGACCGAGAGAAGAGTTAGAAGAAGAAGAAGAAGAAGAAGAAGAAAATATCAGGTGATAGGCGACATTAAGATAATATGTATCATATGCGGGGACTAAGAGGAAGGCGTAGTGTAGGAAAGATTAGAGACAGCTGGGTTTGCAGATAATTATGAATAAATAAATGAATATAATAGGCCTATAATATATATATGTAAGTAATAATGGCAAATTAAGTTTACTTTAATTAATTAGGTTACTTTAAAATATAGTTATTATTATTATTACTATTATTATTATTATTATTATTATTATTATTATTATTATTATTATTATTATTAATTGTAATTGTTCTGTGTAATTATGTCACCAGTGCCACCTGGTGTTTGCCCATTTGCAGTTTGAATAAACACATACAAATAAACAGTATACAGACGTTCACACCTCATTCCAAATGCTGTCTACATTTAATATTAAAGGACAGTGCCTTGATCACACTGTGACTAGGTGTTGATGATATGAGAAAAAGTACAGACAATACAGATGTGTAAGAATTCTGATATTGCGCCTATTTTGTGATTAATTTACGTGATGGGAATAAGGTTTTTATATTAGAGACTCCATTCGTTGTCTGCAGAAATTTCCAATATATTACAAATATAATAATTTCTTTGGATATAAATAGGCCTATCTTGCAGCATCTTTGTAAGAATTCGAATGGGGAGAAATATTTCAAGTTGACAGTAAATATTGAATTTATTTCTTTTGCATATTAGCACATTTTAAAGTTTGATTATTCGTGCCTCTAGTACATACATTAAATAGCCTACTGAATTTCTTCAACTTTACCCATTACTATACACATGTATAGCTCAACTGATGAATAATTGTTTAGATTTGTAAACTGATTCATCTGTTTGCTATGTACTGTATATTTTTGTAGCGCCACCAACGTAGCTCAGTCACCAGACTTGCTAGCCTGCTGATCAGGAGCTGCGCTAGGGCTTCGGTTAGATTCCAGTTTGGGCTGATTATCTGATTGGTTTTTTTCCGAGGTTCTCTCCAATCATAAGACAAGTGCCAGATAATCTACCGCGAATCCTCGGCTCACTTCATCTCGCAAAAAAAAAAAATGTAATTTTGTAAAATCTTGACTTGTTCCACATCGTAAAGCTCCAACACTAATGTAAGATATATGGAATACAATAAATGAAATGAAATGAAAAATATGCAGATCGGACCGATGTAGATGAAGCCTGTAGCACGGTTTCCTCTCAGAGGGACGTAAGGCTGGGACGTCCATGTAAAAGATTTCCGACAAGTATAAGAATTCTGTACCTGTTGGAGTGCTTTGGGCATATATATTGAATTTTTATACTGAATAGCCTCTGCAATAGTGAAGTGTCGCTATAATAAATAAAGTACTGATATTGCTACTAATATCGCTACTACCTCCACTACTATCACTGTTACACTTGTACCATATTCTGTCAGGGAGTAAAAACTAGTATTTCTAAAACACTGGTGATCTTATAGAAACTTTGAGGTTTGATTAATATTTACAAAAAATCATCACTCACCACTTGGATAACATAGTAACGAAAATAAAAAGTAATTTCCATAGATACTAACTTCACCGATACATTTTTAGCTTGTTATACCTAAAAAATAAATTCTTTGTTTTAGATTTAGAATAAATGGTCAATAAGGTTTTTATATGAAGAGTAACTGAGAATTATATCCTATAAGCGTCAGTGCCAATCTAACTGACTTCAGATACTGGATGTAAACAAATTCCATCCTCTATAGCTTTACACAAGAAATATAGAAAGACGTCATGGGTATAAAAGAAAACTCTTAGAGATCAGAGTGCTAAGCTGTATTTTTATTTTATTTTATTAGGTTATTTTACGACACTGTATTAACATCTAGGTTATTTAGTGTCTGGATGAAATTAAGGTGATAATGCCGGTAAAATGAGTCCGGGGTCCAGCACCGAAAGGTACCCAGCATTTGCTCGTACTGGTTGAGGGAAAACCCCAGAAAAAACCTCAACCAGGTAACTTGCCCCGACCGGGATTTGAATCCGGGCCACCTGGTTTCGCGGCCAGACGCGCTGACCGTTACTCCACAGGTGTGTGTGCTAAGCTGTATCTCCTTTCAAATCTCGAAATTAAAATTTTGTTTCGTGATGGTACTTTCTCTTAATATTTCTTGTATTGAGAAGTTAAACGAGGCACAGGTACTGGCATTTACTGTTAGTATGCTAGTCAAATGAAAGACTCCATGCAACACTGCCATAACCTATCATTTTCCATTATGAAGAATACAGCGTTTCAAATTTTAAAAATGGCTGTAAATTTTGTTTTTACATCAATATGGATTATTTTAATTAAATGTTCAGGTCCACTGTAGAGGACGACATATGCATGATTTATTTGCAGTAGCATCAAAATAATCTTTTTTAACAAAAATTCTATTGATATTTGGTTGAAGATCTCGTACAGATACCTTTACTTTTAAACATAATATTATGCAATATTAACATTGAGTGTTACAAATTAATAGAATCAAATCACTTCATTACTTGATATTTTTAAAAGGTATGCAGTGCTTCTTGGATAGTTTCTTAATCTTGTTTCGGACTGTAGCTGACTTCCGTAGATGTATTTTTCTTTGTATCTGAAGTGCAAATAGAATTGATTCATCTCTCAGAGTTACTCCTTGGATTTGAATATTGAACCTATCATAAGTGGCACATGTACCTGACTTCGGTAACTTAAATCCAGTATTAAAGTTTTCGCAAAAAATTTGCCGCAATTTGTCGGAACTTACTTGTGGTTCCCCTTTTCTTAACGCCACTTACGATAGTGCTGCGATAAGAGAGGTTAATCGTAAGATCACAAACTAAATAAACTGTATGAGAATTTTGTTGCCTGCTTTAGTAACTTTAATATTTATGATAGTTGATCTATCAAAGTTTCGACAGATTCTGTCCAATATTTTTTGTATCTCTTGTTATGCTAGCCTCGTTGGTTACTATGCGGAACTGTGCTGCTACCTTTAATCCGCTTCTGGATAGTTTTTATTCTGAGAGCTGGGATGTAGTCTATGAAGAAGCGATCATGAGCTTGATACGTTTGTTTAAACTCCATATACATGAAGGAACACACTTCGTCCCGATATTTTTTCTTCATGTAACTGTATACAAGAAGTAATTGGAAGATACAAGAAGTAATAGCATAGTCATAGAAATGTCTAAGAGCACAGCATTAGAACTACACACAAGTCTCAACAATGTTTATTTACAATTTATTTACTGCTTACAATTTTATTGCCTGAAACAAGGAAGTGTTCTGGACAAGATGGCTTCTCATAATCCAGAAAGAAGTGAATATGAATTCAGCCTCTGATTTAACGTATTCCAGTACTGGGTTCGATATTCGCGTGGTGGCCAAAGTTGTTTTTGTTGAATCACATTTCCGTTACGAACTCTCTTATATTTCAGACTTAAATATACTTTTCATTTTCTTTTATTTATATGATCATCATTCCCTCTCTCTTTCTCTCCCTCGTGTCTCGTTTTTCAGGCGAGAGTTCAACTCCTCGTGAAAATGTTAATCCTGAAAACTGAAAGAGAGAATATGTTGCTTTCTCTCACGCACTCACATTCCATGTTGCACAAAACACCTTGTTTACTAATCACATATTGATTAAAACATACTTGTCCATCCCTGTCTGTAACATCGTCTATATCTGAATTATAATCAGGATCATCTATAGAGTCTTTCGTATGCATATCAATAAAAGTTACAAATGTCAGCAGGAGATTTTATTACTTAAGCAGAAGAACATCCGTCATCGATGCATCCATTACACTGAATACCGAAATTGTGTTACGCACTATTCTTTATTCCATAATGTCTGACAGGAGACGTAAACATTGCTTGCAGAGGAGAAGAGAAGTATAACTGCTATTCCACCAATATGCCAGAGGTCTCGTTCCACGCTTGTCTGGAATTTGGGCGGGGTTAGAACGCTTCAGATCGCCCAACTTCAAGTCAAGCGTAGAATGAGAGTTCTGCCATTGGTTGAATAGCAATTATATTTCTCTCCTCTGCCGGCAATGTTCACATCTTCTGTCATACATTATGGAATGAAGTGTAGAAATGAGTTAGGACAGTGTTGCTCAGAACATCTTGCGCCACAGAGCTGCGGCAAGAAAACCATCTTTTGAATACTAACAGAGCCATCTTCAGTTACAAGCCGGAGCATGAGTAGGTTTGGCAACGCTGAGTGGAGGCGGGCGGAGGCGAAATAAAGGCATTGATTGACGTTTGACGTTTTAGTGCTTTGATTTTGTTGTCACATATACATTTTCGACATTAATTGACACAAAACTAAGTGCATATGATCAAGATTCACTGCATTGATGTACGTAATTTATTATGGAATCCGAAAAGGTATTTTATTTGAATTTTAGAATACCGCGTAAGTACTTGCATACAGCCACTTATAACTTAAAAAAATTAAAAGCATACGTGTTTTTTATTGATGGTACAAGGGAAAATGAATAAATAATTAAAGAAATGTTACTTGTACAAAAAATAAATAAAATAACGACATACTTTCGCAGTACCCTATTCCAATCAATTAACCATTATGTGGCTAGTAAATTGACAATGTTTTGCCGCTTAAGTTGTTTCACCTCTGACGTGAAATATCTAGGATATCATATACATTTTAATTTCATGTGATTATCTGTCGTGCTTTTCTATAAATATTTCAGATGCCCAGGAAGCCAGTTTTAGTTTAAACCTCGCCAGTCACCATAAACAATATTGTTATCCTAAAAGATTTGTTATCAATTTTTTTTAATATAATTTTAAATAGGTCAAGGTCAAGTATAAAGATCTATGAAAAACTGAAGAAACATACCTTCAACATAATACGTAACAAAACACATCATTATCTATTAAGCACGTGTCAATTAGAGTAAACTCAGTGAACTTTAAATCCTGTAAATACGAAGTGAAAAGAAACATGTTTATAACTAATTTATTACAAAAGAAATAATATTAATAAATAAACCTTGAAAAACCAACGAAGTGAGTGTAGCCCATGCATCTACAAATTATAGGTAGTTCTGACGTATATCAGGCATTCCGAATCTTCAACAAACCTGCAACATTTATGGTATCACAAAACAGCTGTTTACAATGAACTTGAAAATCATCGGCGTAACTTTATTGATATAGCAGGCGAGACCCAACAATTTGGCTAGAATTCTGATACACCACAAGTAAGACTATAAAAATGTAGTTTATACAATATTTAATATTTAGAAGAATTGTCAATCCCTTTGTCATTAATAATAACCGTAAAAATTGCTGAAGACTATAGCCATATTTTAATTTATTGTCTTGTTTTTATCACCAACACGCACTTAGTTTATAATACATCAACATTAAGGTTTGGTACGACAGCGAACATAATTTCATCGACACACACTTCTATTATAACATTAATTTACATTGATAATCGGCACCAATACATGTTCTGGATAGTAGGCCTCCGTTTGACAGTTAATTACAGTGTTTCCGACGTATAGCTCCGGCTTGTAACTGAAGAAGGCTCTGATACTAAGCAACAGAGGTCAGAAACTACTCAAACCACACATTTTCTTGTACCAATCATGATAACACGATACAGGACGTAAATAAAATTACGCAAAATGATGGGTTAGGACAGTGTTGCACTGAACACTTCAAGTACTAAACTAAAATATGTCGAAAATATTAAATATGTGGATACGTGTAAATGCTCTGAAATAAAAGACTTTGTTTAGCATGTGTTTAATGAAAGCATTTTAAAATTCTTAGTACAGATACGGTGAGAAACTGGAGCTCGAATATACTGGAATACAGTAATCTGATTTTTAAAATGCAATGGATTTGAACGCCGCAACAAAATTATATTGCTAACGATTTTGGGTGAAGATTGCTAAATTTTGAGCATTTATGCCACTTATGATAGGATTATTATGCTATTCCCAAATTTAAACGTGTCCGAGGTTTGGCGGGAAAGATTTGCTAGGAGCTCAGTATCGGGGAGAAGATTCTTTATTGACTGAATCTACAACAGAGAAGCCCCAGCATTTCTTTCATGCCGAAGGAAACCTTACTGAAAGACTTTTATCGCCGTATCACAGGTTATTGTAAATAGCGTAAAATACTCATAAATAGCTGATATTCTGAATTATGCAGATCTAACCATATACATTCATCGTAACTACATATAGCAGCAGAATCATAATATTATGAATATTTGTGACTCGACATAAAATTTTATTCGGTAACAAATACTGTATTAACTTCGCGAAGGTTGCACTCAGTTTCAGTATGGCGGTAAGGTACTGTCCTAGGATCTTATCTTTTCAACGCGCATGGATGTAGGCGTATATAAATTGTTAATGTGACTTCCTGTTTTGTCTCATGGATATCGGAGTCGTGCTGACACCACGTACTAGGACAGAAGTCTCGCCTTGGTCTATCTGGTGTGAAATAAAAGAAATAGGAAACCTCAGAAACCTCAGCTTTTCACTAGCTGTAGTTCAGTGAAGTTACTCATTCACAACAATATAGACTCAACATTAATGAATATGTGGGTCACACGAAGCTGCTCTAGATGTGACGCAACAGTCAAAACAATTATTACTGTTTCTTTGTCAGTCTCTCTTCAGGCGTGAAGAGAGCTCCATCCAGTACAGCGGCAGAATATCGGATCTCTTTTCTCGGCAGATTCACTGTCCAAGTTTCCATGCTCCCGGACCAAGTACAGATATCATCTTGAACAATAAAGAAAGAAATTAAACAGGGCTCTCTTCATCATTAGTCTTACACTTTAGCACTGAGCTACCGCGGTTACCTGATGTATTATTTTTATTTTAGTAGGTTATTTTACGACACTTTATCAACAGCTTAGGTTATTTAGCGTCTGAATGATATGAAGGTGATAATGCCGGTGAAATGAGTCCGGGGTCCAACACAGAAAGTTACCCAGCATTTGCTCATATTGGGTTGAGGGAAAACCCTGATGTATTATTTATGTTTAAACGTAAGATAGATATCTACATTACTTAGAAAGGCGACAGATCACAATTTGCATTACTTGTAATATCATATTAGAGTGTTGAATAATCTGGCTTTACTATTCTTCATTCTCAATTATTAACTTTCATCCCACACTGTAACATCAAGAAGACTTATGTTATTTCGAAGCGGTATATTAAATATTGACTACTGGTAACTGTTTTACAAATTACAAGTACTACGTTGTTGATTAAAATCAGATAATCTCTTTGCCTATTGCTTAGCATTTATCAGAGTGGGTCCGATTTTATATCCCGGTTGGGACAAGTTACTTGGTTGAGGTTTATTCCGGGTTTTCCTCAACCTATTAAGAGAAAATGGTGGGTAATTTTCGACGTTGGACCCTGGACTCATTTCACCTTGATCTCATTCGGACGCTAGTAACCATACCAGTTAATAAAGTGTCGTAAAATAACCAATTAAAAAACTTTTATTATTCATCAGCCTGTTTTAATCAAGGTTGAATTCCATGCAGTCTGATATAAGCTATTTGCAATTTAAGTCGGTTTTCTGACAGTTCTCTTACTGTTGCACGTTTAGAATGTTACATACAGTTGAGCTTCTTTAGGACAACTGGTCATCATGTACTGCTTTTAGAAGAGGAAGGGTTTTTGAAAGCATAATATTGAAACATTATTTTGAAAGAGAGGGCTTCTAAAAATAGATGCTCGTGAAGCACTTCAGATAGTACAGCCTACATTTCAGAAACGATTGGACATGAACTACTGAATAAGTTATGTACTCAATTGACATTTATTTCCTGAAAACACCGTTCTGCATTTCAGAACTTATTTCCTGTTGTTTTCAATCTGATAGGCGATTCTAAACGGATTTTTTTGTGCTGAATTCGAAAATAATCTCCATTTTCCCCCAGCACGTTAGGTTTTCAGACAATTCATGAATAACTAGAAATGAAATTATAGCTTTGTGAAACATCATAACAATTATTTTCAGCAAGAATTTTGTGAGAAAAACTAGGCCACAATTTGCTCTTTGTCACTAATTAATCATTAATTAATATTAATAATTACAAGCATTTTCATAACCTTACCTCAATATTGCACTTCAAATTTTGTCCTCCTTGACCTCCTTGCATGTTGTTCAGAGCAGTCCCTTTTTAACATCCAGCAATAGTCCGCAATGTTTCCATTATGAAGCAAAACACGTTTAAGACTTTTCTCAGAAGAATCTATGAAGAACCTCCACTCTTTGGAATTGTAGTTTATGTTGTAACATTTTAAGACGACAAGGATGTCTTGGAAATACACTAAATTTTCTTCTTCAGCAAAAAAAGGGACAAGTTCCTTCTGACGATGCCAGTACCATGAAAAATATGTATCCTCAGCCAATACTTCCTTTTCTTTTAACCTAGAACCTAATAGTTCTGCTGATTCTTTAGG
This sequence comes from Periplaneta americana, assembly GCF_040183065.1. Taxonomy (NCBI): domain Eukaryota; kingdom Metazoa; phylum Arthropoda; class Insecta; order Blattodea; family Blattidae; genus Periplaneta; species Periplaneta americana. The sequence goes on along the minus strand of NC_091125.1, from coordinate 10,392,515 downwards.
CAAATTTAAATCTCTCACTAAATCATTAAGCTCACTTTAATTAAAACATCTATCATCACCAGTATTGGCTGGTTCATAAGTATGATCCACTGCAGATTCAGTTTCAGTGCTTCTGGATCCAGATGGCAGTGTATCTGATTCAGGGGGTAGCGGAACGGGCATATCAGGACCATGAGGTGTGGGCCGAATGGCAGAGGGAATGTTAGGATATAGAATATCTTTCTTGTTTTTAGCAATATATCCAGCTACCTTAACTGTACAAAAATAACAATTGTCTCCATGATTTGTAGGTTCCCTCCTAATCATAGGGATACGAAAGGACAATGACTTCCTTTTTCCATTTTTCCAACTCCTCAACTTTTCAACACAACTACGACATACTTAATGGGGGCACCAGGATTTGTCCTGGTCTCCTAACTTAATGCCAAAATATTGAAAATAAGTATTCTTTACATAAGTTGTTATATTCTGTCTCTGTTTTACTAACGTATATGACCCACATATATAGCAAAACAAATTTGGATCATTTACACAACCATGTTTCGACCACAACACTATTAAGTTGTACTCTCGCAGAAAAATGAGAACTCACACACACCACTTTTACACGACAACCAACAACACAAAATTGAACCTCTAATTTTAAACAACTTTTAAAAGGGGATAGGTTTATTGTCTCAGTAAGGAAATCTGTAGCCTCATAAGCTGGATTGTACTTCCATAAATAAATATATCTACAGGGACCCTATGTCATTTCTCTAATTCATTTTAGTTTTAATAGCAATCTCTAAGAGTAAATAATTTCTTCATAATTTTTATGACCTGAGACACTAAACATTTCAACTTCCTGTTTATAGATACGTTGGGTCAGACAGATAAAAAATCTCCAAGAATAAACAACGGATGTCTTAACCTCGGTTTATTTTAAGGGGAAGGGTACAATATTGTACATCCCCTAAGGGCGGATAGTCAGTAGATTTTAATAAATATCAAATACAAACATAATAAAAATATATTATGATACATTTTAAGTAATAAAATTTAAATTATAAGCTGTCACGCCTTTTTAACAAACGACAAGCACACTGTAATATTACTATATTACGAAAAATATTGAAAACATAAAATTTTGAATTGTAAAAAATTCAGACGTGATACGCGAAAACGGATTTCATCTTTACAATCGGTGTGAAATTGTGAATCATAAACGCTCATTTATTTAAAAACAACAAAATCCATGCAGAACGGTGAAATGAATAAACTTCAAAATCTGTTCGACTGAGTTCTGAATACACGCGACCGTGACTCGATTTTGGTCAGGTACTGAGAGATAGGCTGTATGGTATGAAATCTGACATATTGCACGTTTTCATTTTGTTTTGGCTTTTCTCATATTGTGTTGCCAACATTAATTTCTTCTCTCCGAATGAACATCTCGTTTTCGGATATTTTCTCTAGTTGATAACAGACGTTACATATAGGGCTACTTCAGCAAACATAGATATTCTTGCGAGTCAAACCTGAATATCGGAATAGGAATTCAATGCGGATGCTTTCGTTGTAACTGTTGTGAACTTTTAGGGTCTCGTTAGATGCTGTATTTTGACGTTGTGAAAATATTTCGATTGTTTAGAGGAAATATGTTACAACTCATAAGCATCCCTATTATGAAGAATGTGTTCAGCATGGAGTCTGTCTGTCCGAAACAGCGATTTCTTCTGTCGATTCGGTTTTGGTCACACCTATGAGTGAATTTTTTGGGAAATACATTATTTTAGTAGAATATTATGTACCTCCGTAACTTATGCTTTCATTTCAAACTAAACACAATGGCATTCAACTTCAAGAGTGCTCGCACTTTTCTCTCTCTGATTTTCTTTTAATGTGAGGAATGATTTTACAAATGTTTCCGTCGTTGTGTATCAACGGAAAATGTTGTGCTAATATAAATTAAATATTACATACAATCATTTCTACCTCTCATATTAACTTCATTATTTGAAGTCTAGCGGTGAGCAGATGTGAAATGATTGCAAGCCCTTTCATCTTTAAGAGAAATTCTTCATAATAATAGATGAATATGGAAATTGTACCAGAAATCAGTTATGTATGTAATTATCCGTTGAATATTTCAACATACATACTTAGCTGCTCTTCATTACTCTCCAAACTTCTTAATAGTGATAAAATACGAACATGTCACTTGTGTTGAATTGCATCCGGTCCCCCAGCTTCAAGCTATAACTCTCTCTGTGGGCCATATGAATATGTGTTATATTTAATAAAATATATTAGTTATAATTAAATAAATAAACCCATATCGTGGCTCAATATTAATGCTTATTTTGAAAATAATTGTTATTATTTTAACGTTGTAACAGTAATGTTTGAGGTGATCAGCGTATTCTGGATCAACTTTTTCGAGTACTACTTGGATTTCCCCTACCAATTAAACTAACCATCCTACTTCAGCTACGTTCAGTAGGTGTTATGTGCATATACAAAGCGCAATTAGTAATATATTAGAATAGTATTGATATATATGAAACTAGAAGTCAGATTTAGTTAAGTAATTAACTTTTATTTGAAGCTCTACGCTCGAGACTCGGTCAAATTTCAGCGAGACAAATAGGCATATTAACTGTAGTGTTGAAATATGGTATATTGAGATAATCTCGAGGTATTTTCATCTTCCCTGAAATAATTGGTGTATTATTTACTTAATATTTCATCGCCTTTAAATTAAACATTAAATATTAAAAGAATTAAGTAATTGAATACAAATACAAATTTTCCTATAGCTTAGAATTAAATATTCGTGAAGCTGAAACTCGTACTGCCAAGTTATTGTAGATAAATACTGACACAACAATTGCTCATAATATATAAAAGGCTTTGTGAAGTCCAGAAATAGATAGAACAGTACTGATATTTATGAAATTGAATTTGCTTTAATTACACCCTAAAAATTAATTATGACATAAAACAGTTCCTGTTCGAAATGCGCTTGTCCACAAGCCAAGCAAACTTACATTATTGTGTAACTATTTAACATAGAGTACAAACTAAACAAAAATAACATAATATATAATAGGATAGTTTTCGAAACCTAATAAAACCATTAATGACACCGTTGTCGGCCGTTCTTCAAGTATCCAACTGGTATTCTAGTTCCTGCCCGATGTTTTGTATTAATTGATTGCGTCAACGCAGTTCACTGCGTTAGTTGTAATTTCCTTCAGTGCACCTCAATCCAGAAATCCTTTACATAGTCCCACAAGAAAAGGTATTGGTCCTTCACGTCCAATCCAACGCACTGGGAGAAGATTCCCAACATCAGTACTTCATTATGGCGACATATCATTTGTTTACAATGTTGGGTTGCAAACTTATCACCTGATGTACAAGGTAAAAATGCAACATACGCACATACGTTCAATCTCTTATTGTAGAGTCGATAAAATAATGAAACTGGCCATAATAAAATCTAGTAGTTAACACATATTCCGCACACATTTCGTAATATCAGTTGCACTGTCATTACGCATCCCATTATATTACTGGTAGGGCCCATAGCAAAGGAAACATTGATGATTAACCACTTCCACAGTCACAACATAAAGCACATTACACAGGAAAACCAAGCACAATACATGCAAGGCTTATATCTACAGATGGGCGAGGATTACAGTGTTGATATACTCTACAGTATAATATTAAGTGGATGCATGAAGTGTTACGCATTTAACTTATTACACTACATAATTAAATATTTGCATCGGCTTATGGACACTATACTTTAATAACAAGTGATAATATTTTAATTTCCCTTGTTAAAATGTTAAATATCAGTAAATCAGTTTAATAATGAAGACTAGCATATATTAACTTCGGATTATTATAGGCTAAGAAAAAAAGTCTCAATGAAAATCAATACGCCTATTGCTAACAAGCAGAGAGTATAGCGAGAAGCTGCATTAAGTCCATAGCAGCTTACGTATGAAGTGAGCTGTGATGGAACGGGTGTCATCAGCTGCCGCTGATTCTTTGTGGCCGGTTCATACAGCCCAAATGACAGACAATTCTGAAACAAATGAAATAAAGCAGCAAAAAAAGTAATTTCAAAATGAATTCATGTGTAAAGAAAGTAATGAGGTTCATTTATAATTTTCAGTTAAATGTTTCCAGACTCTTTCACGTGAAACAATGTCAGTCTTGTATTTATATTAGCGTTCCATTTTACAACTTTTATCTGAGGCTTTGAAAGCCTCGATGAAGATGTTGTTGTAGTACAATACATAATAATTAATAATATTATAATAATCAAATTTTGTCACATTCTTAGTTACATTTCTTTGTTCCTATATTAGTTGTTCTTTGCTTCCAAAGACCATTTGTCATTAGTAAGAATTAGGTAGTATCCTAACATTCAGTTGACATAACATATCGATGGCTAAGAAGTAATACCTCATATAAGTGAATTTGCAGGTGAATCAGAAAATTGTTTTAAAAATTGAAGACTTCGGGGATATATTATGATAATCCATATGCACAAATTGCATACAATTTAATTTTTACTGCAAATACAAGAGGATTGTCATATTTTTCAAGCAGCATAATCCAATAATTTGTCAACTTATTTACATAATTGTTTAACCAAATCAAACCTAATGTGACTGATAGGCTGTTAACAACCAGAAAACTGTCGATCTCAATTTTGAGGGTTGTCACTATTTATTTCAGAGGTCTGCAATTAGTTTCTCTCGAAATAGACAAACTTTTTATGTAATAATATACTCCTGCTTTGCAAGATCTTCTACTCGAGGACAAAATATTAGTTAACTGTCCAATTTTGAAAACATAGTGATAAAATAGTTATTATAAATAATATAATGCAGTTAAACTAAATAACCAACTTTTGTAGATACGACTTATTATTCTTCTCAACCAGTGATCCAACCAATTCCTTTTTCTCTTTCTAATCAGTTTCAACATCATTCTTTCTTCACCCACTATTTCCAACACAACTTCTTATTCTGTCTGTGCACTTCACACGCTCCATTCTTCTCCACATCCACATTTCAAATGCTTCTATTCATTTCTCTTCATTTCGTCATAATGTCCATGTTTCTTCCCCATAAAATGCCACACTCCGCACAAAGCACTTCACTAGTCTCTTCTTTAGTTCTTTTTCCAGAGGTCCGCAGAAGATGCTCCTTTTTCTATTAAAAGCTTCCTTAGCTCATGTTTGTAATTTTTCTTGGGAAGGATAAATGCGGTAATTTCCCGTTGCTTTCCGCACACCACTGTCTCTTTCGTATCTTATTAGATCCCATGAAGCCCAAGTTTGGAGATGAGGAGAGTGGTTTTTACTAATTGGGCCCTCCGGACTTCACCGAAATTCACCGCAAGGTTTAAATATTAGTTTTATCAGGATTTTTGACCCGATCAGAAACCGGGAAATCACAATTAGCCTTTGCCCCCCCCCCAGCCTGGTCTTGCTTCTACAATCATCAGAAAATCTTGGAAGAGGATTGGACCAATTTTTCCACAAATGTTTCTATACTTGTGCCCTCGTAGCTCAGTCGGAAGACCGTCGGAATTTAGATATCAACGTCTCAGGTTCAATTCCTAGTCTCTTCTTTTCATTTTATTGTGTTTCAAAATTGTAAAAAGAATAAAACTAACACCAGTATTATGTAAATGTATTCTTCCAAAACTAATATTAAATTTATTGTATTTATATCGCTAAAGAACGATAACTGAATATAAATTATAACTTGAATATTACTTATGTCGCTAAAGAACGATAACAATATAAATAACTTAAATATTGTTTATACAGTATCACTAAAGAACAATAAGAGAATATAAATGATAAATATCTGTTTGTTTAATTAATAGAAGATCTCGTATAAATACATAATTAATTATTGATTTAAAATAACCTATTTTATAAAAAAATGGTTATTTATATTATAATAATTACTTACATAAAATACAGTTTATTTCTATCGCGAAAGAACAATAACAGAATATAAATTATAATTTGAATATTATTTATATCGCTAAAGAACGATAACAGAATATAAATAACGTGAATATTATTTATATCGTTGAAGAACAATAACAGAATATAAATGATCATTTGAATACTATTTATATCGCCAAAGAACGATTAAAAAAATGAAATGAAAACTTAAACAAGACCCGAATTCACAACCTTCGAATCATTAAGCGAGCACACTACCGCTGGTTTACGAGACGCAGATACGAAATAATTCCATAGTTCCGGAACTGCTTCTACAAGCACATGCATCGTGTAACTTAGCCATGGGCCGAAGTGGACTTAGAAAAATATATTCGCTGTTCAAGAGTGCGGCCACTTTTTTTTTTTGACAACTGTACATTTCTTTTGTACCGTTGGTTATTGAATTTCTGTTGTTCAGTAATGCTGTGACCGATTTATATTAGTAATTGTGTGTCTCTTTTTATATTTTTCTCATTTAAGTTTTTTTTTTTTTTAATATCTCTTCTAGTGTTTATTCTTTCTCCCTTTATTTCCTTTATTTCTATTCTTCAGTTTCTTCTCCTTTTAGTTAGTTGGTAATCTCTTACCATATCAAAAAATAAGTTGACTCTTGAAAGTTTAATTAAAATATTAACTTTTCAAGTTGCACTCGCATTTGTTGCATTATTGTGTTAAACTAGATAAGAAAGTATTGTGGCATTCGCAGTAACATTATGCTCTTTATTTCTTATTTTCTCCTCTCTCTTTTTTTCTGTAATCTTTTCTGCCGTAAGTTCGATCTCCTGGTGTCTTCACTTCATTCATAAATTCTTTTTTAAATTAATTTTTATATACTATGATAAAAGTAAATGATATAAAACTTCTTCTATTAAGAAAAAAGGCGCCTGCGCTTATTATATAAAAAAAATAGCCGAAATTGAAGTGAAGTGGTCACTTAAACAATACTTTACTGTAAGAAACTCCTTTCGACGTCGTGAAAAGTGATAAAAACATAAGCATGACATAATTATATCACTGATAATTTTGCTGCATTTCTTCTGTCAGAGTTTAACTTTCCTTGTTTCACTAACACATCTCGCTCACCACATGTGGTTGAGAAACTAGTATTTTTGTCTCGAATACACTTGAGTCTCTTTTTCATCTCTTAAGTAACTGCTCCAAGTTTTTCATGGTTAATTATTGTAGATGAACACTGGGTTTTTCCTGGAGGCAAAAGGTAATCGCAGCGTGGTGTCGACCATACCACCTCGTTCTAGTGCCGAGATTAAGACGGTAATGATCTACCTCCATGTCTCTGAAGTGTCCTCGTGGCGTAGTATTAATATGATTTGGCATTATCTGAATATCAGTGTTGCACGTCCAGGAAAATCTGTCTCCATATTTGTCCAGTCATTGACAGCTGTAGTAAAGTCAACTTGAACTGGAAGAACTTAGAACAGACGCAACCCAGTACATTTGCTGCCACAACTTGAAATGATTACAGTTTTAATACAGGAAACGTGCAGTGGAATAAAAATTATTGATTAAAGTTCTATTTTTCTTTCCTCGAGTTTACATGTTCCCTAAATACTGTATACTGTATATCTTAGTTATGTCGGTTCTCTTTACTTCACAAATTCATTTATCTTATCGACGTGCAATGATTTACTCCAACCACTCTGTTTTGGTATTACTCTGCGATAATAATTAAATCGAAAGCCTCTCAATGCATGTTTAATGTTAAGTAAAGTTCATCGATGACAATATTTTACAGGCGAATTTGCGCGATAAATAACAGTGTACTTTTTCATTTACCTTATTTCAACTGAAAATGATTTGTAGTTTTCCAGGGAAATACACTTAAACATTTTGATGTTATCTTATTTATATACGTTGAGAGTAACTGAAAGTATTTTTGCGTGCCAGTTAATACATGGCTCGACCACTCCTTGGGAACGTTGCTTTCGGAACATAAAAGGATAATTTTAGCGGTACTTCATACTATGAGTTTTTGTCAAACCATTCTGATATTTCAGCAAGAAAGAAAGAATTTAAGGATTCTGAAATGTAGGCAATGAATCTTTGCAAACCACAATTTTCATTCTATGTACTCGATAGGTTTAGGAGATAGTTCTCGAAGTGAAGATGGGGCGCAAAACTGAAATAATTGCGTCTTCTCATGGAATACCGTAGCCATGGGTTTTATGTAAATAATTATCATATTCTTAAGTCCTACAAGACGTCCTCAGTGAAATCGAAAATTACTGCAACATCGTGTATATTGTAGTTTGTCTATTTCATTGATTGAAATTAAGATAAAGTTAAAGTAATAATTGTGTTATTTGCTTCACTAGACCCTATATATTGCCGTCTATAATGTCCAACTAAATAATATATAAAATTTTATAACAATCTTACATCAAAACCGCAAAATAATATTAACAGTGAAAATAATATAATTATTTTATTATTATCATTATAAATATATGTTACAATTAAGGAGTTGAATTCTTACTTGTTGTAATGTGCCTAAATTAATTTTTAAGGTGAAGAAAATTTGGGTAAGAATATATTGTGTTCTGCTATTACACTATGACAGATACGTATATTGTATTACTGCGACATTATTTTGAAAATTTGATACTTTAATACAAAAAACGTAATTTTGAAAATGACATGCGAAATTGTAAGAAAATTACCACCACAGAGACACAGCTCTGGTTATGAAAGTAATTGCGTGGTTAATATCTTTCAGGATATAACAGCGACAAGGCATTCCGTAGGTACGTATTATTATTTTCTTGGTAGACAGACTACGTCGTTTACAAAAGATCGACAGTACTTATATGTCTTAAGATGTGGAATTAGGTTTGGGTGCGAATACCTGTCGACAGATGCATAGCTTGACTGTGCTGCTTACCTTTACGTATAGATTATAGAAGAAAAAGGACGCGAACGTTCGAGTTAGGCGCTGCAGACGCCGACGTTCTTGGCAGGCTCGGCAGAAACGGACGTTCAAGGGAGGCGCGGCACACTCGGACGTTCATGGTGGGCTCGGCAGACGAGGACGTTCACGAAGGATGGACAGACGCGTATGTTCACGCTAAGCTCCGCAGACGCGGACGTTCACGCCAGGGGCGACGGACGCGGAACGTTGGAGTTAGGCGCGGCAGACGCGGACGTTCATGGCAGGATCGGCAGACGCGAACATTTACGGCTGGCGTTGAAGACACGGACGTTCACTGCAGGCGCGGCAGACGCGCACGTTCACGGGAGGCTCGTCGAAAGCGGATGTTCACGGCGGGCTCGGCAGATGCGGGAGTTCAAGGCAGGCACATCAGACGAGGACGTACGTGTTAGAAGCGGCAGACGCGGACGTTCATGGCAGGCTCGGTAGACGCAGACGTTCACGACAGGATCGGCAGAAGCGGACGTTTGAGTTCGGCACTGCAGACGCGGACGTATATGACAGGCGCGACAGACGCGAAAGCTCACGGAATGCTCGGCGGACACGAACGTTCATGGTATTCGCGGCAGACGCATAGTTCACGGCAGGCTCGACAGAAGCGGACGTTGACGTCAGGGGTGGCAGACGCGGACGTTCAAGATGAGCGCAGCAGACGCGGGTTCGAATTCGGCGTAGCAGACGCGGAGGTTATGGCAGGCTCGGCAAAGGCGAACGTTCGAATTAGGCGCTGCAGACGCCGACTTTCTTGGTAGGCTCGGCAGGCTTGGACGTTCATGGCAGGCTCGGAAGACGCGGAACTTCAAGTTAGGCACAGTAGACGCAGACGATCATACCATACGCGGCAGACGCGGACGTTCACGGCAGACGCGGACGTTCATGTTAGGCGCGGCAGACCTGGACTTTCCCGGCTGGATCGTTTGACGCGGAAGTTCACGGCAAGCGTAGCAGACACGGACGTTCACGGAAGGCGCGGCAGACACGGACGTTTGAGTTGGCGTGGCATACGCGGACGTTCATTGCAGGCTCGGCAGACGCGTACGTTCACGACAGGCTCGGCAGACGCGGACGTTCTCGGCAGGAGCGGCAGACTCGGAAATTCACGAATGGCGCGGCAGACGCGAATGTTCGAATTAGTCGCGGCAGACACGGACGTTCAAGGCAGGCTCGGTAGACGAGGACGATCACGGCAGGCGTGGCAGACACGGACGTTCAAGGAAGGCTCGGCAGACGCGTAAGTTCAAGGCAGGCTCGGCAGACGCGGTCACCCTCGGCAGGAGCGGCAGACGCGGACGTTCACGATTGGCGAGCCAGACGCGAACGTTCGAGTTAGTCGCGGGAGACATGGACGTACTAGGCAGGCTCGGTAGACGAGGACGATAACGGTAGACGTGGCAGACGCGGACTTTCTGGTCAGGCTTCGCAGACGCAGGCGTTCACGGCAGGTTCGCCAGACGCGGAAGTTCACGGCATGCGCGGCAGATGCCGACATTCGAGTTAGGCGAGGAAAACATGGCGGTTAACATCAGGCTCGGCAGACGCGGACCTTCACGGCAGGCGCCGCAGACGTGAACAATCACGGCAGGCGCGGCATACTGGACGTTCACGTCAGACGCGGGTGAAGCGGACGTTCAGGGCAGGTACGACAAGCGCAGACGTTCAAGGCATGCTCGGCTGGTGCAGACGTTGACGGCAGGCGCGATAGACACTGACGTTCACGAGAACGTTGACATCACGCGTGGCAGACGCGGACGTTCAAGACAAGCGCAGCAGACGCTGGCGTTTGAGTTAGGTGCAACTGACGCGGACATTATGGCAAGCTCGGCAAACGCGAACGTTCGAATTAGGCGCTGCAGACGCCGACGTTCTTGGCAGACTCGTCAGGCTCGGCAGGCTCGGACGTTCATGGCAGGCTCGGCAGACGCGGAACTTCAAGTTAGGCGTAGCGAACGCGGACATTCATACCAGGCACGGCAGATGCGGACGTTCAGGGCAGACGCGGACGTTCATGTTAGGCGCGGCAGACTTGGACTTTCACGGATGGATCGGCTATCACGGACTGCAAGCGTGGAAGACGCGGACTTTCAAGGCAGGCGCGGCAGACGCGGAAGATTGAGTTAGGTGCGGACGTTCATTGCTGGCTCGGCAGACGCGAACGTTTACGTTATGCACAACAGAAGCGGACGTGGACATTCACGGCAGGCGCGGCAGTCGCAGACGTTCGAGATAGGCGAAGCTAACGCGGACGTTCATGCCAGGCTCGGCAAATGCAGACGATCAGTCCAGGGCCGGCAAGCACGGACGTTCACGACATTCGCGACAGACGCAGACGTTCGAAATGGCGGAGCAAGCTGGTACGTTCCAGTTAGGTTTGGCAGTCGCGTCAGGCATGGCAGACGGTGACGTTCCAGTTATGCTCGGCAGATGCGGACTTTCATGGCATTCTAGACAGACGCGCATTTTCTCGGCAGATTCGGTAGACGCGGACGTTCAAGTGAGGCACGATAGACGCGGACGTTCAACGCAGTCACGGCAGACACGAACGCAAATGTCGGACATTTACATTCACAGCAGGCGCGGCAGACGCGGACGTCCATGACAGTCTCTGCAGAAATCGCACATCCGCGGTAGGCGCGGAGGAAACGGACGTTTACGTTGGGACCGGCGGGCGGGGACGTTCACGACAGGCGCGGCAGACGCGGACGTGCACGGTTGGCGCGACCCACGCGGACATTCACAACATACGCGAACGTTCACGGCAGGCGCGGCAGACGAGAACGATCGATTTCGGAGCGGTAGACGCGGACGTTCAAGTATGCCGCCATCAACGCGGATGTTCAACGCAGTCATGGTAGACACGTACGCACATGTCAGACTTGGACGTTCACTGTATGCGCGGTAGACACGGTAGTTTATGACAGGCACTGCAGAAGCGGTCGTGCGAGGCAGGCGCCGCAGACGCGGACATTCATGTTAAGCGCGCCGGGTGGGGACGTTTATGACAGGCGCGGCAGCCGCGGACGTGCGTGGCAGACGCAGACGATTTATTTATACGCGGCAGACGCGGACGTTCGAATTAGGCTGGCAGGTGCGATTTTCCGATATAGTATCGGCAGGCGCGGACATTCACGTCAAATACTACAAAAGCGGACATTCGAGATAGACGTGGCAGACGCGGACGTTCACGACTATCGCTGCACATGATGAGCCTCACGACAGGCGTGGCAGAAGCGGATATTCGACATATGCGCGTCAGACGAGGACGTTTGAATCAGGCGGGGCTGTCGCGAACGTTTGAATTAGGATCGGCAGACGATGACGTTCAGGTAAGACAAGGCAGACGCGGAAGTTCGAGATAGGTGTGATAGACGCGGACGTACACGGTAGGCGCGACACACGCGGACATTGAAGACAGACCAGGACGTTCACGGTAGGAGCGGTAGAGGCGAACGTTCGAAATAGGCGGGTTAGACGCGGATGTCCGAGATTGGCTCGGCTGGCGCGGACGTTCTTGGCAGTCTCGGCAGATGCGGACGTTCACGGTAGGCGCTGCAGATCTAGACTTTCAAGGCTGGATCACTTGACGCGGACGTTCACGGCAATGGTGGAAGACGCGGAAGTTCACGGAAGGCGCGGCAGACGCGGAAGTTTGAGCTAGGCGCGGACGTTCATTGCTGTCCCGGCAGACGCGGACGTTCACGTTATGTTCACCAGACGCGACGTTCGAGGTAGACGCGGCTGACGCAGACGGTCACGTGAGGCGCGTCGGTCTCGGACGTTCATGACGGACGCGGATCAAGCAGAAGTTCGAATTAGGCGCAGCATACGTGGACACTAACGGGAGGCGCGGCAGACGGGGACTTTCGAATTAGGCGAAGCTATCCCGGATGTTCATGGCAGGCACGGCAGACGGAATCATTAATGGCAGGCTCCGCAGATGCGGACGTTCATTCCAGGCGCGGCAGCCACGGACGTTTAAGGCATGCGTGGGAAACGCGGACGTAAAAATAGAGGTCCAAGATGGAACGTTCGAGTTAGTCTTGGCAGACGCGTCAGGCATGTCAGACGTTGATGTTCGAGTTATGCTCGGCAGATGCGGACTTTCAGGGTATGCCCGTCAGACGCGGATTTTCTCGCCAGACTCGGCACTCGCGGACTTTCAAGTGAGGCACTGATGGCAGACACGGAGGCACATGCCAGACTCCGACGTTCATTGCAAACGAGGCAGACACGAACGTTCACGTTAGGGGCGGCGGGCGAGAACGTTCACGACAGGCGCGGCACACGCGGAAGTTCGAATTAGGCTGGCAGGTGCGATTTTTCGATATAGTATCGGCAGGCGCGGACATTCACGTCAAATAATACAAACGCGTACGTTCGAGATAGTCGTGGTAGACGCGGACGTTCACGAGTATCGCTGCAGGCGAGGATGCTCTCGACAGGCGTGGCAGAAGCGGACTTTCGAGTTATGCGAGTCAGACGCGGACGATTGAATCAGGCGGGGCAGACGGGGACGTTTCAATTAGGATCGGCAGACGCTGACGTTCAGGTGAGACACGGCAGACGGGGACGTTCGAGATAGGTGGGTTAGACGCGGAGGTACACGGTAGGCGCGACACACGCGGACATTGACGACAGACCAGGACGTTCACGGCAGTTGCGGCAGACGCGGACGTTCGAAATAGGCGGGTCAGACGCGGATGTTCGAGACAGGCTCGGCTGGCGCGGACGTTCTTGGCAGTCTTGGCAGATGCGGACGTTCACGGTAGGCGCGGCCATAATGTTAGGCGCTGCAGACCTAGACTTTCAAGGCTGGATTGTCTGACGCGGACGTTCACGGCAATGGTGGAAGGCGCGGACGTTCACGGAAGGCGCGGCAGACGCGGAAGTTTGAGCTAGGCGCGGACGTTCATTGCTGTCTCGGCAGAAGCGGACGTTCAAGTTATGCTCACCAGACGCGACGTTCGAAGTAGACGCGGCTGACGCAGACGCTCACGTGAGGCGCGTCGGTCTCTGACGTTCATGACGGACGAGGCACAAGTAGAAGTTCGAATTAGGCGCAGCATACATGGATATTAACGGCAGGCGCGGCAGACGGAGACGTTCGACTTAGGCGAAGCTATCGCGGACGTTCATGGCAGGCTCGGCAGACGGACACGTTCTTAGCAGGCTCGGCAGATGCCGACGTTCATTCCAGGCGCGGCAGCCACGGAAGTTTAAGTCATGCGAGGGAGACGTGGACGTAAAAATGGGGGTGCAAGCTGGGACGTTCGAGACAGTCTTGGCAATCGCGTCGGGCATGTCAGACGTGGATGTTCGAGTTATTGGCAGATGCGAACTTTCAGGGCATGCTCGTCAGACGCGGATTTCCTCGGCAGACTCGGCACACGCGGACGTTCAAGTGAGGCACGTTAGACGCAGAAGTTCAATGAACTCATGGCAGACACGGAGGCACATGTCAGACACGGACGTTCACTGCAGGCGCGGCCGACACGGACTTTCACGTTAGGAGCGGCGGGCGGGGACGTTCACGACAGGCGCGGGAGACGCGGACGATTTATTTGGGAGCGGCACACGCGGACGTTCGAAGTAGGCTGGCAGGTGCGATTTTTCGATATAGTCTCGGCAGGCGCGGACATTCACGTTATGCTCACCAGACGCGACGTTCGAGGTAGACGCGTCTGACGCAGACGGTCACGTGAGGCGCGTCGGTCTCTGACGTTCATAACGGACGCAGCTCAAGCAGAACATCGTATCAGGCGCAACATACGTAGACATTAACGGCAGGCGCGGCAGATGGGAACGATCGAGTTAGGCGAAGCTATCGCGGACGATCATGGCAGGCCCGGCAGGTGGAAACGTCCATAGGAGGCTCGGCTGATGCGGACGTTCATTCCAGGCGCGGCAGCCACGGACGTTTAAAACATTCGCGGGAGACGCGGACGTAAACATGGGGGAGCAAGCTGGGACGTTCGAGTTAGTCTTGGCAGTCGCGTCAGGCATGTCAGACATTAATGTTCGAGTTATGCTCGGCAGATGCGGACTTTCAGGGCATGCTCCACAGACGCGGATTTCCTCGGCAGACTCGGCAAACGCGGACGTTCAAGTGAGCAACGATAGACGCGGACGTTCAACGCATTTATGGCAGACACGGAGGCACATGTCACAATCTGACGTTCACTGCAGGCGCGGCAGACACGGACTTTCACGTTAGGAGCGGCGGGCGGGAACGTTCACGAAAGGCGCGGCAGACGCGGACGATTTATTTGGGCGCGGCAGACGCGGACGTTCGAATTAGGCTGGCAGGTGAGATTTTTCGATATAGTGTCGGCAGGCGCGGACATTCACGTCAAATACTACAGACACGTACGTTCGAGATAGGCGTGGCAAACTCGGACGTTCACGACTATCGCTGCAGACGAGGACGCTCACGACAGGAGTGGTTGAAGCGGACATTCAAGTTATGCGCGTCAGACGCGGACGTTTGAATCAGGCGGTACAGACGCGAACGTTTGTATTAGGATCGGCAGACGCTGACGTTCAGGTAAGACACGGCAGTCGCGGACGTTCGAGATAGGTGGTGTAGACGCAGACGTACGCGGTAGGCGCGACACACGCGGAAATTGACGACAACCAGGACGTTCACGGCAGGAGCGGTAGACGCGGACGTTCGAAATAGGATGATCAGACGCGGATTTTCGAGATAGGCTCGGCTGGCGCGGGCGTTCTTGGCAGTCTTGGCAGATGCGGACGTTCACGGCAGGCGCGGACGTCATGTTAGGCGCTGCAGACATAGACTTTCAAGACTGGTTCATCTGACGCGGAAGTTCACGGTAATGGTGGAAGACGCGGACGTCCACGGAAGGCGCGGCAGACGCGGAAGTATGAGCTAGGAGCGGACTTTCATTGCTGTGTCGGCAGACGCGGACGTTCACGTTATGCTCACCAGACGCGACGTTCGAAGTAGAATCGGCTGCCGCAGACAGTCACGTGTGGCGCGTCAGTCTCGGACGTTCAAGACGGACGCGGCTCATGTAGAAGTTCGAATTAGGCGCAGCATACATGGACATTAACGGCAGGCGCGGCAGACGGGGACGTTCGTGTTAGGCGAAGCTATCGCTGAAGTTCATGGCAGGCTCGGCAGGCGGAAACGTTCATAGCAGGCTCGGTAAATGAGGACGTTAATTCCAGGCGCGGCAGCCACGGACTTTTAAGACATGCGCGGGAGACGCGGACGTAAAAATGGGGGTGCAAGCTTGGACCTTCGAGATAGTCTTGGCAGTCTCGTCATCATGTCAGATGTTGATGTTCGAGTTATGCTCGGCAGATGCGGACGTCATGTTAGGCGCTGCAGACTTAGATTTTTAAGGCTGCATGATCTGACTCGGTCGTTCACGGCAATGGTGGTAGACGCTGACGTTCAAAGAAGGCGCGCCAGACGCGGAAGCTTGAGCTAGGCGCGGACGTTCATTGCTGTCTCGGCGTACGCGGACGTTCACGTTATGCTCAACAGACGCGACGATAGAGGTAGACGCGGCTGACGCAGACGGTCACGTGAGGCGCGTCGGTGTCGGACGTTCATGAAGGACGCGGCTCAAGTAGAAGTTCGAATAAGGCGCAGCATTCGTGGACATTAACGGCAGGCGCGGCAGACGGGGACGTTCGAGTTAGGCGAAGCTATCGCTGAAGTTCATGGGAGGTTCGGCAGACGGAAACGTACATAGCAGGCGCAGCAATTGCGGACGTTCATCCCAGGCACGGCAGCCACTGACGTTTAAGACATGCGCGGGAGACGCGGACGTAAAAATAGGGGTGCAAACTGGGACGTTCATGTTAGTTTAGGCAGTCGCGTCAGGCATGTCAGACGTTGATATTCGAGTTATGCTCTGCAGATGCGGACTTTCAGGGCATGCCCGTCAGACGCGGATTTTCTCGGCAGACTCGGCAGTCGCGGACGTTCAAGTGAGGCACGATAGACGCGGACGTTCAACGCACTGTTGGCACACACGGAGGCACATGTCAGACTCCGACGTTCACTGCAGGCGCGGCAGACACGGACGTTCACGTTAGGAACGGCGGGCAGGGACCTTCGCAACTGGCGCGGAACACGCGGACGATAGAATTAGGCTGTCAGGTGCGATTTTTCGATATAATTTCGGCAGGCGCGGACATTGACTTCAAATAGTACAGACGCGTACGTTCCAGATAGTCTTGGCAGACGCGGACGTTCACAAATATCGCTGCAGACGAGGACGCTCACGACAGGCGTGGTAGAAGCAGAGATTCGAGTTACGCGCGTCAGACGCGGACGTTTGAATCAGGCGGGGCAAACGCGAACGTTTGAATTAAGATCGGCAGACGCTGACGTTCAGGTAAGATACGGCAGACGCGGACGTTCCTGATAGGTGTGGTAGACGCGGACGTACACGGTAGGCGCGACACATGAGGACATTGACGACAGACCAGTACGTTCACGGCAGAGGCGAGAGACGGGGACGTTTGAATCAGGCGGTACTGACGAGAACGTTTGAATTATGATCAGCAGACGCTGACGATCAGGTAAGACACGGAAGACGCAGTCGTTCGAGTTTGGTGGATTTGACGCGGACGTACACGTTAGGCGCAACTCATGAGGACATTGACGACAGACCAAGACGTTCACGGCAGGAGCGGCAGGCGCGTACGTTCGAAATAGGCGGGCCAGACGCAGATTTTCGCGATAGGCTCGGATGGCGCGGGCGTTCTTGGCAGTCTCGGCTTATGCGGACGTTCACGGAAGTCCCGAACATCATGTTAGGCGCTGCAGACCTAGACTTTCAAGGCTGGATGATCTGACGTGGACTTTCACGGCAATGGTGGAAGACGGGGACTTTCACGGAAGGCGCGGCAGACGTGGAAAATTGAGCTAGGCGCTGACGTTTATTGCACTCACAGCACACGCGGACGTTCACGGTATGCTCACCAGACGCGAAGTTCGAGGTAAACGCGGCTTATGCAAACGGTCACGTGAGGCGCGTAGGTTTCGGACGTTCATGACGTACGCGGCTCAAGCAAAAGTTCAAATTATTCGCAGCATACGTGGACATTAACGGCAGGCGCGGCAGACGGGGACGTTCGAGTTAGGCGAAGGTATCGCGGACGATCATGGCAGACTCGGCAGACGGAAACTTTCATAGCATGCTCGGCAAATGCGGACGTTCAATCCAGGTGCGGCAGCCACGAACTTTTAAGATATGCGCGGGAGACGCGGACGTAAAAATGGAGGTGCAAGCTGGGACCTTCGAGATAGTCTTGGCAGTCGCGTCATCATGTCAACCGTTGATGTTCGAGATATGCTCGGCAGATGCGGACTTTCAGGGCATGCCCGTCAGACGCGGATATTCTCGGCGGACTCGGCAGATGCGGACTTTCAAGTGCTGCACGATAGAAGCGGATGTTGAACGCACTCAATGCAGACACGGAGGCACATGTCAGAATCGGACGTTCACTGCAGGCGCGGCAGTCACGGACGTTCAAGTTAAGAGCGGCGGTCGGGGCGTTCACGACAGGCGCGGCAGACGCGGACGATTTATTTGGGCGCGGAAGACGCGGACGTTCGAATTATTCTGGCAGAAGCGATTTTTCGATATAATCTCGGCAGGCGCGAACATTCACGTCAAATACTGCAGACGCGTACGTTCAAGATACACGTGGCAGACTCGGACGTTCACGACTTTCGCTGCAGACGAGAACGTTCACGACAGGAGTGGCAGAAGCGGATACTTGAGATATGCGCGTCTGTCGCGGACGTTTGAATCAGGCGGAACAGACGCGAACATTTGAATTAGGATCGGCAGACGCTGACGTTCAGGTAAGACATGGCTGACGCGGACATTCGACATCAGTGGGGTAGACACGGATGTAGACGGTAGGCGGGACACATGCGGTCATTGACGATAGACTGGACGTTCGCGACAGGAGCGGCAAACGCGCACGTTCGAAATAGGCGTGTCAAAAACGGATGTTCGAAATAGGCTCGGCTGGCGCGGGCTTTGCTGGCAGTCTCGGCAGATGCCGACGAACACGGCAGACGCGGGCTTTGCTGGCAGTTTCGGCAGATGCCGACAAACACGGAAGACCCGGACGTAATGTTAGCCTCTGCAGACCTAGACTTTCAAGACAGGATCATCTGACGCGGACGTTCACGGAAATGGTGGAACACGCGGACTTTAACGGAATGCGCGGCAGACGCGGAAGTTTGAGCTAGGCGCGGACGTTCATAGCTGTCTCGGCACACGCGGACGTTCACGTTATGCTCACCAGACGCGACTTTCGAGGTAGACGCGGCTGTCGAAGACAGTCACGTGAGGCGCGTCGGTCTCGGACGTTCATGAGGGACGCGGCTCAAGTAGAAGTTCGAATTAGGCGCAGCATACGTGGACATTAGCGGCAGGAGCGGAAGACGGGGAAGTTCGAGTAAGGGGATGATATCGCGTACGTTCATGGCAGGATCGGAAGACGGAAACGTTCTTAGCAGGCTCGACAGATGCGGACGTTCATTCGAGGCACGGCAGCCACGGACGTTTAAGATACGCGCTGGAGACGTGGACGTAGAAATGAGGTGCACGCTGGGACGTTCGAGATAGACTTGGCAGTCGCGTAAGGCATGTCAGACGTTGATGTTCGATTTATGCGGACTTTCAGAGCATGCTCGTCAGACGCGGATTTCCTCGGCAGACTCGGCAGACGCGGACGATCAAGTGAGGCACAATAGACGCGGAAGTTCAACGCACTCATGGCAGATACGGAGGCTCATGTCAGACACGGACGTTCACTGCAAGCGGGGCAGGCACGGCATTTCATGTTAGGAGCGGCGGGCGGGGACGTTCACGACAGGCGCGGGAGACGCGGACGATTTATTTGGGTGCGGCAGACGCATACGTTCGAATTAGGCTGGCAGGTGCAATTTTTCGATATAGTCTCGGAAGGCGCGGACATTCACGTGAAATACTACACACGCGTACGTTGGAGATAGACGTGGAAGACTCGGACGTTCACGACTATCGCTGCAGACGAGCACGCTCATTACAGGAGTGGCAGAAGAGGACATTAGAGTTAAGTGCATCAGACGCGGACGTTTGCATCAGGCGGTATAGACGCGAAAGTTTGAATTAGGATCGGCAGACGCTGACGTTCAGGTAAGACACGGCACACGCGGAAGTTCGAGATAGGTGGGGTTGACACGGACGTACACGGTAGGTGCGACACATGCGGTCATTGACGACAGTCTGGGCGTTCACGGCAGGAGCGGCAATCGCGGATGTTCGAGATAGGCTCGGCTGGCGCGGGCGTTGTTGGCAGATGCCGACGTCCACGGCAGGCGCGGACGTAATGTTAGGCGCTGCAGACCTAGACTTTCAAGGCTGCATCATCTGACGCCGACGTTCACGGGAATGGTGGAAGAAGCGGACGTTTACGGAAGGCGCGGCAGACGCGATAGTTTGAGCTAGGCGCGGACGTTCATTGCTGTCTCGGCACACGCGGACGTTCACGTTATGCACACCAGACGCGACGTTCGAGGTAGAAGCGGCAGACTGAGGCGGTCACGTGTGGCGCGTCAGTCTCGAACGTTTATGACGGACGCGACTCATGCATAAGGTCGAATTAGGAGCAGCATACATGGACATTAACGGCAGGCGCGGCAGACGGGGACGTTCGTGTTAGGCGAAGCTATCGCGAACGTTCAAGGCAGACTCGGCAGACGGAAACCTTCATAGCAGGCTCGGCAAATGCAGACGTTCATTCCAAGGGCGGCAGCCACGGACGTTTAAGGCATGCGCGGGAGACGCGGACATAAAAATGGGGGTGCAAGCTGGGACCTTCGAGATAGTCTTGGCTGTCGTGTCATCATGTCAACCGTTGATGTTCGAGATATGCTCGGCAGATGCGGAGTTTCAGGACATGCCCGTCAGACGCGGATTTTCTCGGCAGATTCGGCACACGCGGACGTTCAAGAGAGGCACGATAGACTTGGACGTTCATCGCACTCATGACAGACACGGAGGCACATGTCAGAATCTGACGTTCACTCCAGGCGCGGCACACACGGGCGTTCACGTTAGGAGCGGCGGACGGGGACGTTCAAGACAGGCGAGGCAGACGCGGACGATTTATTTGAGCGCGGCAGACGCGGACGTTCGAATTAGGCTGGCAGGTGCGACTTTCGATATAGTCTCCGCAGGCGCGGACAATGACATCAAATTCCACAGACGCGTACGTTCCAGATAGTCTTGGCAGACGCGGAAGTTCACAACTATCGCTGCAGACGAGGACGCTCACGTCAGGCAAGGCAGAAGCAGATATTCGAGTTATGCTCGTCAGATGCGGACGTTTGAATCAGGCGGGTCAGACGCGAACGTTTGAATTAGGATCGGCAGATGCTGACGTTCATGTAAGACACGGCAGACGCCGACGTTCGAGATTGATGGGGAAGACGCGGACGTACACGATTGGCGCGACACAAGAGGACATTGACGACAGACCAGGACTTTCTCGGCAGGAGCGGCAGACGCGGACGTTCGAAATAGGAGGGGCAGACGCGGATGTTCGAGATAGGCTCGGCTGGCGCGAGCGTTCTTGGCATTCTCGGCAGATACGGACGTTCACGGCAGGCGCGGACGTCATGTTACGCGCTGCAGACCTAGACTTTCAAGGCTGGATGATCTGACGCGGACGTTCACGGCAATGTTGGTAGACGCGGACGTTCAAGTAAGTCGCGACAGACGCGGAAGCTTGAGCTAGGCGCGGACGTTCATTGCTGTCTCGGCATACGCGGACGTTCACGTTATGCTCAACAGACGCAACGATAGAGGTAGACTTGGCTGACGCTTACGGTCACGTTAGGCTCGTCGGTCTCGGACGTTCATGAAGGACGTGGCTCAAATAGAAGTTCGAATTAGGCGCAGCATTCGTGGAAATTAACGGCAGGCGCGGCAGAGGGGAACATTCGAGTTAGTCGAAGTTATCGCTGACGTTCATGGCAGGTTCGGCAGACGGAAACGTTCATAGCAGGCGCAGAAGATGCGGACGTTCATTCCAGGCACGGCAGCCACTGACGTTTAAGACATGAGCGGGAGGCGCGGACGTAAAAATAGGGGTTCAAGTTGGGATATTCGAGTTAGTCTAAGGCAGTCGCGTCAGGCATGTCAGACGTTGATATTGGAGTTATGCTCGGCAGATGCGGACTTTCAGGGCATGCCCGTCAGACGCGGATTTTCTCGGCAGTCTCGGCACTCGCGGACGTTCAAGTGAGGCACGATAGACGCGGACGCTCAACGCACTGATGGCACACACGGAGGCAAAAGTCATACTCCGACGATCACTGCAAGCGCGGCAGACACGGACGTTCAAGTTAGGAGCGGCGGGCGGGGACGTCCACAACAGGCGCGGAACACGCGGACGATCGAATTAGGCTGTCAGGTGCGATTTTTCGATATATTCTCGGAAGGCGCGGACATTCAAGTCAATTACTACAAACGTGTACATTCGAGGTAGTCGTGGTAGACGCGGACGTTCACGAGTGTCGCTGCAGACGCGGACGCTCACGACAGGCGTCGCAGATGCGGAAATTCGATTTATGCGCGTCAGACGTGGACGTCTCAATCAGGCGCGGCAGACGGGAATGTTTGAATTAGGTTCGGCAGACGCTGACGTTCAGGTAAGGCACGGCAGACGCGGATGTTCGAGATAGGTGGGGTAGACGCGGACGAACGCGATAGGCGCGACACACGCGGACATTGACGACAGACCAGGACTTTCTCGGCACGAGCGTCAGACGCGGACGTTAGAAATAGGCGGGTCACACGCGGATTTTCGAGATAGGCTCCGATCGCGTGAGCGTTATTGGTTGTCTTGGCAGATGCAGGCGTTCACGGAAGACGCGGACGTCATGTTAGACTCTGCAGACCTAGACTTTCAAGGCTGGATCATCTGACGCGGACGTTCACGGCAATGGTGGAAGACGCGGACAATCACAGAAGGCGCGGCACACGCGGAAGTTTGAGCAAGCGCGGACGTTCATTGCTGTCTCGGCACACGCGGACTCTCACGTTGTGCTCACCAGACGCGACGTTCGAGGTAAACGCGGCTGAAGCAGACGGTCACGTGAGGCGTTGGTCTCGGTCGTTCATGACGGACGCGTCTCAAGCAGTAGTTCGAATTAGGCGCAGCATACGTGCACATTAACGGCAGGCGCGGCAGACACGGACATTCGAGTTAGGCAAAGCTATCGCGGACGTTCATGGCAGGCTCGGCAGACGGAAACGTTCATAACAGGCTCGGCAAATGTGGACGTTCATTCCAGGGGCGGCAGCCACGAAATTTCAAGACATGCGCGGGAGACGCGGACGTAAAAATGGGGTGCAAGCTGGGACTTTCGTTATAGTCTTGGCAGTCGCGTCATTCATGTCAGACGTTGATGTTCGAGTTATGCTCGGCAGATGCGGACTTTCAGGGCATGCCCGTCTGACGCGGATGTTCTCGGCAGACTCAGGCTGACGCGGACGTTCAATTGCGGAACAATAGACGCGGATGTTCAAAGCACTCATGGCAGACACGGAGGCACATATCAGACTCCGACGTTCACTGCAGGCGCGGCAGACACGGACGTTCACGATACGTGCGGCGGGCGGGAACGTTCACGAGAGGCTCTGCAAACGCGGAAGATTTATTTGGGCGCTGTAGACGAGGAAGTTCGAATTAGGCTGGCAGAAGCGATTTTTCGATATAGTCTCGGCAGGCGAGCACATTCACGTCAAATGCTACAGACGCGTACGTTCGAAATAATTCGTGGTAAATGCGGACGTTCACGGCTATCTCTGCAGACGAGGACGCTCACGACAGAAGTGGCAGAAGCGGACATACAATTTATGTGAGTCAGACGCGGACTTTTAAATCAGGCGGTACTGACGCGAACGTTTGAATTAAGATAGGCAGACGTTGAAGTTCAGGTAATACACGGCAGTCGCGGACGAACGAGATAGGTAGGGTAGACGCGGACTTACGCGGTAGGCGCGACACACGCGGATATTGACGACAGACCAGGACGTTCACGGCAGGAGCGGCAGACGCGGATGTTCGAAATAGGCGGGTCAGACGCGGATTTTCGCGATAGGTTCGGCTGGCGCGGGCGTTCTTAGCAGTCTCGGCAGATGCGGACGTTCACGGCAGGCGCGGACGTCACGTTTGGATCTGCAGACCTACTCTTTCAAAGGTGGATCATCTGACGCGGACGTTCACGGCAATGGTGGAAGAAGCGGACGTTCACGGAAGGCGCGGCAGACGCGGAAGTTTGAGCTAGGCGCAGACATTCATTGCTGTCTCTGCATACGCGGACGTTCACGATGTGCTCACCAGTCGCGACGTTCGAGGTAAACGCGGCTGACGATCACGGTTACTTGAGGCGCGTCGGTCTAGGACGTTCATAAAGGACGGGGCTCAGGCAGAAGTTCGAATTAGGCTCAGCATACGTGGACATTAACGGCTGCCGCGGCAGACGGGGACGTTCGACATAGGCGAAGATATCGCTCACTTTCATGGCATGCTCGGCAGACGGATATCTTCATAGCAGGCTCGGCAAATGCGGACGTTCATTCCAGGCGCGGTAGCCTCGAAATTTTAAGACATGCGCGGGAGACGCGGACGTAAAAATGGGGTGCAATCTGGGATCTTCGAGATAGTCTTGGCAGTCGCGTCATTCATGTCAGACGTTCATGTTCGACTAATGCTCTGGAGATTCGAACTTTCAGGGCATGCCCGTCAGACGCGGATTTTCTCGACAGACTCGTCAGAAATGGACGTTCAAGTGCGGCACGATAGAGGCAGACGTTCAACGACTCATGGCTGACACGGAGGCACATGTCAGAAACTGATGTTCACTGCAGGCGCGGCAGACACGGACGTTCACGTTAGGAGCGGCGGGTGGGGACGTTCAAGACAGGCGCGGCAGACGCGGACGATTTATTAGGGCACGGCAGACGCGGACGTTCGAATTATTCTGGCTGGTGCGATTTTTCGATATAGTCTCGGCAGGCGCGGACATTCACATCAAATACTACAAACGCGTACGTTCGAGATAGTCGTTGTAGACGCGGACGTTCACGAGTTACGCTGCAGACGAGGACGCTCACGGCAGGCGTGGCAGATGCGGACATTCGAGTTTTGCGCGTCAGACGCGGTCGTTTGAATCAGGCGCGGCAGACGCGAACGATTGAATTAGGATCGGCAGACGCTGACGTTCAGGTAAGACACGGCAGAAGCGGACGTTCGAGATAGATGGGGTAGACGCTTACGTACACGGTAGGCGCGACACACGCGGACATTGACGACAGACCAGGACGTTCGCAGCAAGAGCAGCAGAGACGGATGTTCGAGATAGGCTCGGCTGGCGCGGGCGTTCTTGGCAGTCTCGGATGATGCGGACGTTCACGGAAGACGCAGACGTCATGTTAGGTTCTGCAGACCTAGACTTTCACGGCAGGATCATCTGACGCGGACGTTCACGGCAATTGTGATATACGCGGACGTTCACGGAAGGCGCGGCCGACGCGGAATTTTGAGCTAGGAGCGGACGTTCATTGCCGCCTAGGCAGACGCGGTCGATCACGTTATGCTCATGAGACGCGGCGATCGCGATAGACGGGGCTGACGATGACGGTCACGTGAGTCGCGTCGGTTTCGGACGTTCATGGCGGACGCGGCTCAAGCAGAAGTTCGAATTAGGCGCAGCTTAAGTGGACATTAACGGTAGGCTCGACAGACGGGGACGTTTGAGTTAGGCGAAGCTATCGCGGACGTTCATGGCAGGGCCGGCAGACGTAAACGTTCATAGTTTGGTCAGCAGATGCGGACGTTCATTCCAGGCGCGGCAGCCACGGACGCTTAAGATATGCGCGGGAGTCGCGGACGTAAAAATGGCGGTGCATCCTGGGATGTTCGAGTTAGTCTAGGCAGTCGCGTCAGGCATGACAGACGTTGATGTTCGAGTTATGCTCGGCAGATGGCGACTTTCAGGGCATGATCGACAGAGGCGGATTTTCTCGGCAGACTTGGCACTCGTGTACGTTGAAGTGAAGCACAATAGACGCGGACGTTCAACGCACTCATGGCAGACACGGAGGCACATGTCAGGCTTGGACGTACATTGCAGGCGCTGCAGACACGGACGTTCAAGTTAAGAGCGGCGGGCGGGGACGTTCACGACAGGCTCGGCAGAAGCAGACGATTTATTTGGGCGCGGTAGACGAGGTGGTTCGAATTACGCTGGCAGGTGCGATTTTTCGATATAGTCTCGGCATTCGAGGACATTCACGTCAAATACTATGGACGCGTACGTTCGAAATAGTCGTGGCAGACACGGACGTTCACGCACTATCTCTGCAGACGAGGACGCTGACGACAGGCGTGTCACAAGCGGACATACGAGATATGTGCGTCAGACGCGGACGATTGAATCAGGCGGGACAGACTCGAACGTTTGAATTAGGATTGGCAGACGCTGACGTTCAGGTAATACACGGCAGACGCGGACGTTCGAGATAGTTAGGGTAGACGCGGACGTTCACGGTAGGCGCGACTCATGACGTCATTGATGACAAACTGGACGGTCACGGCAGGATTGGCAGACGCGGACGTTCGAAATAGGCGGGTCAGACGCGGATGTTCGAGATAGGCTCGGCTGGCACGGGCGTTCTTGTTTGTCTCGGCAGATGCGGACGTTCACGGAAGACACGGACGTCATGTTAGGTGCTGCAGACCTAGATTTTCAAGGCTGGATCATCTGACGCGGACGTTCACGGCAAAGGTGGAAGACGGGGACGTTCACGGAAAGCGCGGTATTCTCGGAAGTTTGAGCTAGACGCGGACGTTCATTGCTGTCTCGGCAGACGCGCACTTTAACATTACGCTCACCAGAGTCGACGTTCGAGGTATACGCGGCTGACGCAGACGGTCATGTGAGGAGCGTCGGTCTCGGACGTTCATGACAGGCGCGGCTATAGCAGAAATTCGAATTAGGTGCAACATACGTGGACATTAACGTCAGTCGCGGCAGACGGGAACGTTCGAGTTAGGCGAAGCTATTGCGGACGTACATGGCAGGCTCGGCAGACGCAAACGTTCATAGGAGGGTCGGCATATGCGGACGTTCATTCCACGCGTGGCAGCCACTGACGTTTAATACATGCGCGGGACACGCGGACGTAAAAATGGGGGTGCAAGCTGGGACGTTGAAGTTAGTCTAAGTAGTTGCGTCAGGCATGTCAGACGTTGATGTTCGAGTTATGCTCGGCTGATGCGGACTTTCAGGGCATGCTCGGCAGACGCGCATTTTCTCGGCAGACTCGCCACACACGCGGACGTTCATGTGAGGCACGATAGACGCGGAAGTTCAACGCACTCATGGCAGACACGGAGGCACATGTTAGAAACGGAGGTTCTCTGAATGCGCGGCAGACACGCACGTTCACGTTAGGAGCGGCGGGCGGGAACGTTCACGACAAGCGCGGCAGACGCGGACAGTTTATTTTGGCGCACCAGACGCGGTCGTTCGAATTATCCTGGCAGGTGCGATTTTTCGATATAGTCTTTGCAGGCGCTGACATTCACGTCAAATACTACAGACTCGGACGTTCGAGATAATCGTGGCAGACGCGGACGTTCATGACTATCGCTGCAGACGAGGACGCTCACAACAGGAGAGGCAGAAACGCACATTCCAGTTATGCGCGTCATACGCGGAATTTTGATTTGGGCGGGTCAGAAGTGAACATTTGAATTAGGATCGGCAGACGTTGACGTTCAAATAAGACACGGCAGAAGCGGACGTTCGAGATAAATGGAGTAGGCGCGGACCTACACGGTAGGCGTGACAAACGCGGACATTTACGACAGACCAGGACGTTCACGGCAGGAGCGGCAGACGCGGACGTTCGAAATAGGCGGTACAGACGAGGATTTTCGAGGTCGGATCGGCTGGCGCGTGTGTTGTTTGCAGTCTCGGCAGTTGCGGACGTTTACGGCAGGCGCGGACGTCATGTTAGGCGCTACAGACCTAGACGTTCAAGGCTGGATGACCTGAAGCCGACGTTCACAGCAATGGTGGAAGACGCGGAAGTTCACGGAAGGCGCGGCAGATGCGGAAGTTTGAGCTATGCGCGGACTTCATTGCTGTCTCGGCAGACGCGGACGTTCAGGTTATGCACACCAGACGCGAAGTTCGACGTAGACGTGGCTGACGCAGAAGGTCACATGAGGCGCATTGCTCTCGGAAAAACGGACTCGGCTCAAGCAGATGTTCGAATTAGGCGCAGCATACGTGGACATTAACGGCAGGCGCGGTATACGGTGACGTTCGATTTACGCGAAGATAACGCGGACGTTAATGGCAGGCTCGGCAGACGGAAACGTTCATAGCTGGCTCAGAAGATGCGGACGTTCATTCCAGGCGCGGCAGCCACGTACGTTTAAGACATGCGCGAGAGACGCGAACGTAAAATTGATGGTGCAATCTGGGACGTTCGAGTTAGTTTTGACAGTGTCGTCAGGCATGTTAGACGTTGATTTTCGAGTTATGCTCGGCAGATGCGGACTTTCAAGGCATGCCTGTCAGACGCGGATTTTCTCGGCATGCTCGGCAGACTCGGACTTTCAGGTGACGCACTATAGACGCGGATGTTCAGCGCATTCGTGGCAGACACGGAGGTAAATGTCAGACTCGGACGTTCACTGCAGTCGAGGTAGACACGGACGTTCACGACAGCCGCGGCAGACGCGGACGATTTATTTAGGGGGCGGCAAACGCGGACGTTCGAATTAGGCTGACATGTGCGGTTTTTCGATATATTTTCGGCAGGCGCGGACATTCACGTCAAATAATACAGACGCGTACGTTCGAGATAGTCGTGGCAGACGCGGACTTCCACGGCTTTCGCTGCAGACGAGGACGCTCACGACAGGCGTGGCAGAAACGGACATTCAAGTTATGCGCGTCAGAGGTGGACGTTTGAATCAGGCGGGCAGACGCGAACGTTTGAATTAGTATCGGCTGGCGCTGACGTTTAGGTAAGAAACTGCAGACGCGGACGTTCGAGATAGGTGGGGTAGACGCGGACGTACACGGTAGGCGCGACACACGCGGACATTGACGACTGACCAGGACGTTCACGGCAGGAGCGGCAGACGCGGACGTTTGAAATAGGCGGGTCAGACGCGGATGTTCGAGATAGGCTCGGCTGGCGCAGCGTTGTTGGCAGTCTCGGCAGATGCGGACGTTCACGACAGGCGCGGACGTCATTTCAGGCGCTGGAGACGCAGAGTTTCAAAACTGGATCATCTGACGCGGACGTTCACGGCAATTTTGGAAAACGCGGACGTTCACGGAAGGCGCGGACGACGGGGAAGTATGAGATAGGCGCGGACTTTCATTGCTGTCTCGGCAGACGCGGGCGTTCACGTTATGCTCAGCAGACGCGACGTTCGAGGTAGACACGGCTGACGCAGACGGTCACGTGTGGTGCGTCAGTCTCAGATGTTCATGCCGGACGCGGGTCAAGCAGAAGTTCGAATTAGGCGCAGCATTCGTGGACTTTAACGGCAGTCGCGGCAGACGGGGACATTCGAGTTAGGCGAAGCTATTCCGGACGTACATGGCAGGCGCGGAAGGCGGATACGTTCATAGCCGGCTCAGCAGATGGGGACGTTCATTCCAGGCGAGGCAGCCACGGACGCTTAAGACATGCGCGGCAGACGCGGACGTAAAATTGGTGGTGCAAACTGGGACTTTCGAGTTAGTCCTGGCAGTCGCGTCAGGCATGTCAGACGTTGATGTTCGAGTTATGCTCGGCTGATGCGGACTTTCAGGGCATGCTCGGCAGACGCGCATTTTCTCGGCAGACTCAGCACACGCGGACGTTTAATTGAGGCACGATAGACGCGCACGTTCGACGCACTCATGGCAGACACGGAGGCACATGTCAGACTCCGACTTTCACAGCAGGCGCGGCAAACACGGATGTTCATTTTAGGAGCGGCAGGCGGGAAAGTTAATGACAGGCGCGGCAGACGCGGACGATTTATTTCAGCGCGGCAGATGCGGTCGTTCAAATTAGACTGGCAGGTGTAATTTTTCGACATAGTCTCGGCAGGCGCTGTCATTCAACTCAAATACTACAGACGCGGACGTTCCAGATTGACGTGGCAGACACGGAGGTTCACGTCTAATGCTGGAGACGGGGACGCTCACGACTGGAGTGGCAGAAGCGGACATTCGAGTTATGAGCGTCAGACGCGGACGTTTGAATCAGGCGGGGTAGACGCGCACGTTTGAATTATAATCGACAGACGCTGACGTTCAGGTAAGATACGGCAGACGCGGATGTTCGAGATAGGTGGTGTAGACGCGGACGTACGCGGTATTTGCGACACACGCGGGTATTGATGACAAGCCAGGACGTTCGCTGCAGGAGCGGCAAACGTGCAAGTTCGAAATAGGCAAATCAGACGTGGATGTTCGAGATAGGCTCTGCTGGCGTGGGTTTTCTTGGCATTCTCGGCGGATGCGGACATGCAAGGCAGGCGCGGTCGTCATGTTAGGCGCTGCAGACTTACACTTTCAAAGCTAGATCATCTGATGCGGACGTTCACGGAAAGCGCTGCAGACGCTTACGTTCACGTTGTGCTCACCAGACGCGACGTTCGTGATAGACGCGTCTGACGCAGACGGTCCCGTGAGGCGCGTCGTTCTCGGACGTTCATGACGGACGTGGCTCAAGGAGGAGTTGGAATTAGGCGCAGCATACGTGGACTTTAACGGCAGGCGAGTCAGACGGGGACATTCGAGTTAGGCGAAGCTATCGCGTACACGCCATGGCAGGCACGGCAGACGGACACGTTCATAGTAGGCTCGGCAGATGCGGACGTTCATTCCAGGCGCGCCAGCCACGGACGTTTAAGCCATGCGCGGGAGACGCGGACGTAAAAATGGTGGTGCAAGCTGGGACGTTCGAGTTAGTCTTCGCAGTCGCGTCAGGCATGTGAGATGTTGATGTTCGAGTTATGCTCGGCAGATGCGGACTCTCAGCGCATACTCGTCAGACGTGGATTTTCTCGGCAGACTGGGTAGTCGCGGACGTTCAAGTGAGGCACGATAGACGCGGACGTTCAACGCTCTGATGGCAGACACGGAGTCACTTGATAGTTTCGTAAGTTCACTGCAGGCGCGGCAGACCCAGATGTTCACGTTAGGAGCGGCAGGCAGCAACTTTCACGACAGGCGCGGCAGACGCGGACGATTTATTCGGGCGCAGCGGACGATTTATTCGGGCGCAGCAGACGCGGAATTTCGGATTAGTCTGGCAGGGCGATTGCTCGATATAGTTTTGGCAGGCGTGGACATTTACTTCAAATACTACAGACGCGGACGTTCGGGATAATCGTCGCAGACGAGGGCTATCACGACTATTGCTGGAGACAAGGACGCTCACGTCAGGCGTGGCAGAAGCGGACACTCGAGTTATGCGCGTCACACGCGGACGTTTGAATCAGGCGGGGCAGACGCGAACGTTACAATTAGCATCGGCAGAAGCTGACGTACACGTAACACACGGCAGACGCGGTCGTTCGAATTAGGTTGGCGAGTGTGACGTTTCGATATAGTCTAGGTAGGGGCGGACATTCACGTCAAATACCATAGACGCGGACGTTCGAGATAGACGAGGAAGACGCGGACATTCACGACTATCGTTGAAGACGAGTTCGCTCACGATATCCGTGGCAGAAGCGGACATTCGCGACATGTGCGATTTTTCGATATATTTTCGGCAGGCGCGGACATTCACGTCAAATAATACAGACGCGTACGTTCGAGATAGTCGTGGCAGACGCGGACTTCCACGGCTTTCGCTGCAGACGAGGACGCTCACGACATTCAAGTTATGCGAGTCAGACGCGGACGTTTCAATCAGGCGCGGCAGACGGGAACGTTTGAATTAGGATCGGCAGACGCTGACGTTCAGGTAAGACACGGCAGTCGCGGACGTTCGAAATAGGTGGGGTAGACGCGGACGTACACGGTAGGCGCGATACACGCGTACATTGACGACAGACCAGGACTTTCACGGCAGGAGCGGCAGACGAGGACGTTCGAAATAGGCGGGTGAGACGCGGATGTTTGAGATAGTCACGGCTGGTGTTGGCGTTCTTGGCAGTCTCGGCAGATGCGTACGTTCACGGCAGGCGCGGACGTCATGTTAGGCGCTGCAGACATGGACTTTCAAGGCTGGATAATCTGACGTGGACGTTCACGGCAATGGTGGAACACGCGGACGTTCACGGAAGGCGCGGCAGACGCGGAAGTTTGAGCTAGGAGCGGACGTTCATTGCTGTCTCGGCAGACGCGGACGTTGACGCTATGCTCACCAGACACGACGTTCAAGGTAGTAGCGGCTGACGCAGACGGTCACGTGAGGCGCGTCGGTCTCTGACGGTCATGTCGGACGAGGCTTAAGCAGAAGTTCGAATTTGGCGCAGGACACGTGGACATTAACGGCAGGCGCGGCAGACTGGGACGTTCGAGTTAGGCGAAAATATCGCGGACGTTCATGGCATGCTCGGCAGACGGAAACGATCATAGCAGGCGCGGCAGATGCGGACGTTCATTGCAGGCGCGGCAGGCACGGAAATTTAATACATACGCGGGAGACGCGGACGTAAGAAGGAGGTGCAAGTTGGGACGTTCGAGTTATTCTTGGCAGTCGCGTCAGGCATGTCAAACGTTGATGTTCGAGTTATGCTCGGCAGATGCGGACTTTCAGAGCATGCTCGTCAGACGCGGATTTTCTCGGCAGACTCGGCAGACGCGGTCGTTCAATTGAGGAACGTTAGACGCGGACGTTCAAGTCGCTCATGGCAGACACGGATTCACATGTCATACTCGGAGGTTCACTGCAGGCGCGATTGACACGCACTTTCAATTTAGGAGCGGCGGGCGGGAACGTTCACGACACGCGCGGCAGACTCGGACGATTTATTTGGACATTTCAGACGTGGACGTTCGAATTAGGCTGGCAAGTTCGATTTTTCGATATAGTCTCGGCAGGCGCGGACATTCACGTCAAATACTACAGACGCGGACGTTCGAGAAAGTCGTGGCAGATGCGGACGTTCACAACTACACAACTATCGCTGCAGACTAGGACGATCACGACAGGCGTGGAAGAAGCGCACATTCTTGTTATGCGAGTCCGACGCGGACGTTTGAATCAGGCGGATCAGACGCGAACGTTTGAAGTATGATCGGCAGACGCTGACGTTCAGGTAAGGCACGGAAGACGCGGACGTTCGAGATAGGTAGGGTAGACGCGGACGCTCACGGTAGGTTCGACACTCGCGGATATTGGCGACAGATCAAGACGTTCACGGCAGGAGCGGCAGACGCGGACGTTCGAAATAGGCGTGTCAAACGCGGATGTTCGAGATAGGTTCGGCTGGCGCGGGCGTTCTTAGCCATATCGGCAGATGCGGACGTTCACGGCAGGCGCGGACGTCATGTTAGACGCTGCAGAGCTAGAATTTCAAGGCTGGATCATCTGACGCGGACGTTCACGGCAATGGTGGAACACTCGGACGCTCACGGAAGGCGCGGCAGACGCGGAAGTTTGATCTGGGCGCGGATGTTCATTGCTGTCCCGGCAGACGCGGACGTTCACGTTATCCTGACCAGACGCGACGTTCGAGGTAGACGCGGCTCACGCAGACGGTCAGGTGATGCGCTTTGGTCTCGGAAGTTCATGACGCATGCGGCTCAAGCCGAAGTTCGAAGTAGGCGCAGCATACGTTGATATTAACGGCAGGCGCGGCATACGGGGACATCCGAGCTTGGCGAAGCTATCGCGGACGTTCATGGCAGGCTCGGCAGACGGAAACGTTAATAGCAGGCTCGGCAGATGCGGACGTTCATTCCAGGCGCGGCAGCCACGGACGTTTAAGACATGCGCGGGAGACGCGGACGACAAAATGGTGGTGCAGGTTGGGACTTTCTAGTTAGTCTTAGCAGTCTCGTCGGGCATGTCAGACGTTAATGTTCGATTTATTCTTGGCAGATGCCGACTTTCAGGGCATGCTCGTCAGACGCGGATTTTCTCGGCAGACTCGGCAGACGCGGACGTTCATGTGAGGTACGATAGACGCGGACGTTCAACGCACTAATGACAGACACGGAGTCACATGTCAGACTCGGACGTTCGCAATGTGCGCGGCAGACACGCACGTTCACGTTAGGGGCGCCGGTCGGGGACGTTCACGCGAGGCACTGCAGACGCGGACGATTTATTTGGGCGCGGCAGACGTGGACGTTCGAATTAGGCTGGCAGGTGCGATTTTTCGATATAGTCTTGGGAGGCGCGAACATTCACGTCAAATACTACAGACGCGGACGTTCGAGATAGTCGTGGCAGACGCGGATGTTCACAAGTATCGCTGCAGACGAGGACGCTCACGGCAGGCGTGGCAGAAGCGGACATTCGGTTTATGCGCGTGAGACGCGGACGTTTGAAGCAGGCGGTTCTGACGCGAACGTTTGAATTAGGATCGGCAGACGCTGACGTTCAGGTAAGACACGGAAGACGCGGACGTTCGAAATAGGAGGGGTAGACGCGGACGTACACGTTAGGCGAGTCTCACGTGGTCATTGACAACACACAAGGATGTTCACGACAGGAGCGGCAGAAGCGTACGTTCGAAATAGGCGGGTCAGACGCGGATGTTCGAGATAGACTCGGCTGGCGCCGGCGTTCTTAGCAATCTCGGCAGATGTGGACGTTCACGGCAGGCGCGGACGTCATTTTAGGCGCTGCAGACCTAGACTTTCAAGGCTGGATCATCTGACGCGGACGTTCACGGCAATGGTGGAAGACGCGGACGTTCACGGAAGGCGCGGCAGACGCGGAAGTTTGATCTAGGCGCGGACGTTCATTGCTGTCTTGGAAGACGCGGACGTTCACGTTATGCTCACCAGACGCGACGTTCGAGTTAGACGCGGCTGACGCAGACGGTCACGTGAGGCGCGTCGGTCTCGGACTTTCATGACATACGCGGCTCAAGCAGAGGTTCGAATTAGGCACAGCATACGTTGATATTAACGGCAGGCGCGACAGTCGGGGACGTTCGAGTTTTGCGATGCTATCGCGGACGTTCATGGCAGGCTCGGCAGACGGAAACGTTAATAGCAGACTCGGCAGATGCGGACGTTCATTCCAGGCGCAGCAGCCACGGACGTTTAAGACATGCGCTGGAGACGCTGACGTAAAAATGGAGGTGCAAGCTGGGACGCTCGAGTTAGTCTTGGCAGTCCCGTCAGGCATGTCAGACGTTGATGTTCAAGTTATGCTCGGCAGACGCGGACTTTCAGAGCATGTTTGTCAGACGCGGATTTTCTCGGCAGACTCGGCAGGCGCGGACGTCCAAGTGAGGCACGATAGACCCTCTCATGGCAGACACGAAGGCACACGTCAGACTCGGATGTTCACTGCGTTCGCGGCAGACACGGACTTTCACGTTAGGAGCGACGGGCGGGGACGTTTACGACAGGCGCTGCAGAGGCGGACGTTCGAATTAGGCTGGCAGGTGCGATTTTTCGATATAGTCTCGGCTGGCGCGGACATTCACGTCATATACTACAGACGCGGACGTTCGAGATAGACGTGGCAGACGCGGACGTTCACTACTATCATTGAAGACGAGGACGCCCACGACAGGCGTGGCAGAAGCGGACATTCCAGGTATGCGCTTCAGGCTCGGACGTTTGAATCAGGCAGGGCAGAAGCGAACGTTTGAATTAGGATCGGCAGACGCTGACGTTCAGATAAGACACGGCAGACGGGGACGTTCGAGATAGGTTGGGTAGACGCGGACGTACACGGTAGGCGCGGCACACGTGGGCATTGACGACAGAGCAGGACGTTCACGGCAGGAGCGGCAGACGCGGACGTTCGAAATAGGCGTGTCAGACGCGGATGTTCGAGATAGGCTCGGCTGGCGCGGGCGTTCTTGGCAGTCTCGGCAGATGCGGACGTTCACGGCATGCGCGGACATCATGTTAGGCGCTGCATACCTAG
Organism: Periplaneta americana; assembly: GCF_040183065.1. Lineage (NCBI taxonomy): Eukaryota > Metazoa > Arthropoda > Insecta > Blattodea > Blattidae > Periplaneta > Periplaneta americana. The sequence goes on along the minus strand of NC_091125.1, from coordinate 10,356,394 downwards.
ACTTTCCAGGCTGGATCATCTGACTCGGACGTTCACGGCAATGATGGAAGACGCGGACGTTCACGGAAGGCGCGGCAGACACGGAAGTTTGATCTAGGCGCGGACGTTCATTGCTGTCTCAACAGGCGCGGACGTTCACGTAATGCTCATCAGACGCGACGTTCGAGTTAGACGCGGTTGACGCAGACGGTCACGTGAGGCGCGTCGGTCTCGGACGTTTATGACGGACGCGGCTCAAGCAGAAGTTCGAATTAAGTGCAGTATACGTGGACATTAACGGCAGGCGCAGCAGACGGGGACGTTCGTGTTAGGCGAAGCTATCGCGTACGTTCATGGCAGGCTCGGCAGACGGAAACGTTAATAGCAGGCTCGACAGATGCGGACGTTCATTCCAGGCGCTTCAGCCACGGACGTTTAAGACATTCGCGGGAGACGCGGATGTAAAAATTGGGTGTGCAAGCTGGGACGTTCGAGTTAGTCTTGGCAGTCGCCTCAGGCATGTCAGACGTTGATGTACGAATTATGCTCTCCAGATGCGGACTTTCAGGGCATGCTCGTCAGACGCGGATTTTCTCGGCAGACGCGACGTTCAAGTGAGGCACGATAGACGTAAACGTTCAACGCACTCATGGCAGACACTGAGGCGCATGTTATACACGGACGTTCACTGCAGGCGCGGCAGACACGGACGTTCACGTTAGGAGCGGCGGGTGTGGACGTTCACGACAGGCGCGGCAGACGCGGACGATTTATTTGGGCGCGGCAGACGCGGATGATCGAATTAGGCTGGCAGATGCGATTTTTCGATATAGTCTCGGCAGGCGCGGACATTCACGTCAAAAACTACCGACTCGGACGTTCGAGATAGACGTGGCAGACGCGGACGTCCACGGCTATCGCTGGAGATGAGGACGCTCAGAACAGACGTGTTAGTATCGGTCATTTGAGTAATGCGCGTCAAATGCGGATGTTTGAATTAAGAGGGAAGGCGCGAATGTTCGAGTTAGGATCGGCAGATGCTGACGTTCAGGTCAAACATGGCAGACGCGGACGTTCGAGATAGGTGGTGTAGACGCGGACGTACACGGTAGGCGCTGCACACGCGGGCAATCACGACAGGCGAGTCAGACGCGGACGTTCGATCTCGGCGCAGCAGACGCGGACTCTCTAAATAGGCGAGTGAGACGCGTATGTTCGAGATAGGCTCGGCTGGCGTGGACATTCATGGCAGCCTCGGCATACACGGACATTCAGGGCAGGCGCGGTAGACGCATATGTTCGAGTTAGGCACGGCAGAGACGGACGTTCATGGCAGGATCGGCAGATGTGAACGTGCACGACAGGTACGGTAGACGCGGTCGTTCGAGTTAGGCTCGGCAGAGGCAGTCTCAACAGATGCGGATGTTCATGGCAGGCGCAGCACACAGGGACGATATCTGCAGGAACGGCAGACGTCGATGATCATGGCAGGCTCGGCAGACGGTGACTTCCATTGGATACTCGTTAAACGCTGATGTTCATAGCAGTCACGGCAGGCGCGGACGTTCACGAAACACTCGGGAGACGGAGACGTTCGTGCAAGGGGCGGGAGACTCGGAGGTTCATGGCGGCTCGTCACACTCGGACGTTCAAGTTAGGCGCGGGAGACGCGTAACTTTATGGCAGGCTTGGCAGACGCTGACGTTCACGGCAGGCGCTGCATACTACGACGTTCACGGCAGGCTCGGCGGACGCGCATTTTCACGGCAGTCTCGTCAGACGCGGACGTTCACTGCATTCCCGGCAGACGCGGATGTTCGAGTTAGGCGCTGCAGATACGGAGGTTCACAACAATTGCGGCAGAAAGGACATTCATAGCAGACTGTCAGACGCGGACTTTCACGTGAGGCGTGGTAGACTCGGACGTTTTCGGAATGCCCGGACGTTCAAAGCAGGCGCTGGAGACGCGGCCGTTCACGACAGGCGCAGTATACGCGGAACATTCGAAGCAGGAACGACAGACGCGGACGTTCAGGGCAGACACGGAAGTTCACGGCAGGCTCTGCAGGCGCAGGGGTTCACGGTTTGCCGACAGACGCGGATGTTCGAGTTAGGTGCTGCAGACACGAATGTTTACATGATTCGCAGTAGAAAGGACATACATAGCACACTGTCAAGTGCGGACTTTCACGTGAGGCGCGGTTGACGCAGATGTTTGCGGAATGCCCGGCAGACTCGGACGTTCACGGCAGGCTCGGCTGTCGGGGGCGTTCACATCAGGCGCAGCAGACGCGGACGTTCAAAGCAGGCGTTGCAGATGTGTTCGTACACGACAGGACGCACATGTCAGACTCGGACGTTCATGACAGGCTCTGCAGAAATGGGACGTCCGATATAGGCGCGGCAGACGCGGACGTTCACGTTAGACGGGGCGGGCGGGGACGTTCACCACAGGCGCCGCAGACGCGGACGATCGATTTCGGCGCGGTAGACGCGGACTTTCAAAATAGTGCGGGTCAGACGCTGATGTTCGAGATAGGCTCTGTTGGCGCGGGCGTTCATGGCAGTCTCGGCAAACGGGGACGTTCATGGCAGACGCAGCACAAACGGACGTTATCGGCAGGAGCGGCAGACGTCGATGTTAATGGCAGCCTCGGCAGACGCTGACGTCCATGGCAGACTCGTCAAACGCGGACGTTCACAGCAAACACGGCATGCGCGGACGTTCACGATAGGTGGGTGAGACGGGGACGTTCGGCTTAGGCGCGGGAGACCCTGGCGTTCATGACGGCTCGGTAGACAGAGACGTTCACGACAGGCGCTGCAGGCTCGGACGTTCAAGTTGGGTGCGGGAGACGCGTAAGTTCACGGCAGGCGCTGCATACTAGGACGTTCACGGCAGGCGCTGCATACTAGGACGTTCACGGCAGGCTCGCCGGACGCGGATTTTCACGGCAGGCTCGCCAGACGCGGCCATTTACGGCAGGCTCTGCAACGCGGACGTTCACGGCATTCCAGGCATCAGTCGCGGACGTTCGAGTTAGGTGCTGCAGACACGGACGTTCACAACATTCGCAGCAGAAGAGGACATTCATAGCAGACTGTCAGATGCGGACTTTCACTTGAGGCGCGGTAGGCGCGGACGTTCGCGGAATGCCCGGCAGACTCGGACGTTCACGACAGGCTCCGCATCCGCTTACGTTCACGGCAGGCTCGGATGTCGGGGGCGTTCACATCAGGCGCGGCAGACGCGGACGTTCATGGGAGTCTCGGCATAGTGGGACTTTCACTGTATGCGCGCAGACGTGGACGTTCGAGTTAAGCTCGACAGACACCGTCGTTCATGGCAGGCTCGGAAATCTCGAACGGTCACGGCAGGCTCTTAAGTGGCAGACTTTCACGGCAGGCACGGACATTCTTGCCAGGCAGAATCTGTAGCCGCGGACGTTCACGGCTGGCGCGGCATACGCGTTCGTTCGCTTCAGGCTCGACAGACGCGGACGTTTACGTCAGGCTTGTTAGACCCGGACGTCTTCGGCAGGAGCGTCAGACGCGTACGTTCTCGGTAGGCGCGGCAGACGCGGATGTTCACTGTAGGTTCGGTGGAAACGTATGTTCATGGCATGCTCCGCAGACGTGGATGTTAACGGCGGGCTCGTCAGACGCGGACGTTCGTGTTAGGCGCGGCACACGCAGACGTTCATGGCAGGCTCGGAAAACGCGGTAGACTATCGAGTTAGGCACGTCAGTCTCGGAGGTATATGGCAGGGGCGGCATACGCGGACGTTCACGGCAGGTTCGGCAGACCCGTACGTTCACGGCAGTTCCGGCAGACGCGGAAGTTCATGGCATTTGCGTCAGATGCATGCGTTCAGGGCATGCTCTACAGAACCGGACGTTCAAGTTAGGCGTGGCGAACGCGGGCGTTCGAATTAGGCGTTTACGGCAGGCTCAGAACACGCGGACGGTCGAGTTAGGAGCAATAGACGCGGACGATCATGGCTGGCTCGGCAGATGCGGACGTTTACGTCAGGCTTGGCACTTGCGGACTTCTAGTTAGGCTTGATAGATGCATATTTTCATGGCAGGCTCGGCAGATGCGGACGTTCGCGTGACAGACGAACATTCATGGCAGTGACTGCAGACACGGAATTTTTGTGGCAGGACATTGCCTTCGTGGTTACAAGGCCTGAGCATAACAACGACGACGTCGCCTCACTGGTGTGTGTATGTATATATATATATATATATATATATATATATATATATATATATATCCGTGTGTGTGTTTGTGTGTGAGGTTTGCGCGTGCGTGCGCGCATTTTAATACATTTGAAGAGGGAAAATACAACTGGCATTAAACAACACAGTAAGTGAAATAGACCTACGTGCCTGTGTTAATAATAGTAACATAGTGACAATAACCTTAATTTTTACATAAATTCGATACTTGTAACGTTAAAACTTACATCATTGCACTGTTACTTCGCTATCTATATATATAATTTGAACTGGTAATGGAAATTACGGGAAAACGGCTGAACGGATTTTAATAAATGGCCCCTCATTTTGAAGCTTGGAACCTAAAGTTTTTTCGGAAAAGTAGTAGTTTTCAGTGAAATGTCAATGTCCTATTTTCCAAAATCCATCTTTTGTCAGTTTTGGGAACTAATTTTATTCAATAACGGCCGACTTGATTAAATTTCAGAAGGCAACACACACTACAATAAACAATAGGCTATTACACGAAGGCCATGATCTGCAAATTGCCGACATATTTAGAGCTCAATTCAATTTGTTATTAAAAACTGATTCTGCAGTGTATAATTTTCTGAGTACAGCTGTGTATTGCATATTCAAATCTACGAAACTTGAGGTAGTTTGATGACATTATTACCATTAGAAATTAAATACTCTCAGGGACAAAAGAAACCGGACACTTTAATATCTGCTGGTATTTTGCAAAACATTATCTTCTCATACAATATTATGGTAGCCATCTGTTGTTATGGAGACGTGTATACATTGTTGATTGTTTTTTGTTTTATAAACAAACCATTACAACCAAATATTCCAATTTTGCTTTCGGAGTCTCAGCTATAACAATTTTGTCTCAACCACTTTGTGCTTCATTATCGTTATCATTCGTTATTTCTTTATTTTTACATTTTCTGAGTTTAAGTGGGGTTGTAACGTCTGTCTTAAAACAAGATGCGACCTGAAGATGTGGCTCGAGCTGTAGCCCTTTACGATGATGGACGCAGTGTACGTTACATTGCAAATGTTATGAATATGGCTAGAAGCACAACCCATGATGCCATAAAACGGTATAGAGAGACCCTAAAATAAGCCAGAAGACCAGGTTCGGGTCGTCCAAGAGCTACAAATCCAAATGAAGACAGGTATATGGTGTTGAGAGTTCTTAGGGAGCGCAACCTGCTAGCTACTAGTGTAGCCCATCAATTTATTAACATGCATGGACGCCCAATTTCGGCCAAAACAGTTAGAAGGAGGTTGAAAGCAAGTGGACTGATATCAAGTAGACCTGCAACTGGTCCCAGACTTCTCAGGATGCATCGAGTTGAACGACTGCGTTTTGCAAATGATCACAGGAAGTGGAGAAATGGACAGTGGAGCTGTGTTCTGTTTACCGATGAGTCCCGTTTCAATCTGTGCTCACCTGATGGACGTGAAAGTGTTTGGAGAAGTAGGGGAGAATGATTTTCACAATGTTGCATTTCCGAAAATGTGCCGTATGGAGGTGGTGGAGTGATGGTTTGGGCAGGAGTGTGTACGGATGCTCGTACAGAGTTGGTTTTTGTTGAAAATGGAAGATTAACAGCTGATAGGTATATAAATGAATGTTTGGCTAATCATGTTGTGCCATTTGGCCAATTTGTAGGCGATAATTTTGTTTTAATGAATGATAATGCACGGCCGCATATTGACCATGCGGTCGGAGATTATCTCCAAGAAGTGGGAATCCATGTTCTTCCATGGCCAGCAAGGAGTCCAGACATGAACCCACTTGAACAAGTGTGGGACATGCTGGGACGGCGTGTTAAGAATAGACGACCGAGGCCAGAATCGTTACAAGAGTTGAGGCGAGCACTTGGCGAAGAATGGGAACTTATTCCTCAAGAAGACATTGCTAACCAAATTGAGAGCATGCCAAGACTTATGGATGCAGTTATTCAAGCCAGAGGGGGTAATACCCGTTACTAAAAAGAGTTATAATGTTTAAGAGACCATAAAATGAAAAAACAGTTAGACCAAATGATGCCATAGTTATACGCCCTTTGTAATTTTTTGTAAATTTTCTCATCAGAGATTTTTTTTTTCAAATGTTGTCGTATAAGGAGCTAAATGAAACATTATTTTGTTTAAATGGGTTTTGTTTCATTTTGAAATAATTGGCAACAAAATACAAGCAAATATAGAAGTGTCCGGTTTTTTTTTGTCCCTGAGTGTTTTATTATAGTTAATATCATGATGCATCTATTTTTTCATTAATTGTACATAATATTGATGCTATATTGATGACATGAAAGTGAAACGTTTTGAGGTTATGTAAGTAAATATAGAGAATATCTTAATTTAGATGTTCATTTCTATAATTTACTGAGTGGCTGCTATATATAACTACAAAACTTAAGTAAGATAATAATATTGTTATTAAAAATCAAATATTTTTATACTTCTTAACCCAGTGGGGTTGGGTCTTTTTCATATACTTAATGGCGGTGTAGTGTAGATATTGATATGTGTCATTGTCTTCAGTATTGGCTCGAGAGAGCGCAAAAATTACAGTTCCTAATGGCGGTGTAGTGTTGATATTGATATGTGTCATTGTCTTCAGTATTGGCTCGAGAGAGCACGAAAATTACAGTTCCTAAAGAAAAATCAAAAGGTATTACTTACTGATAAAACAAGAGGCCTAGAAAGTTTTGTAGTCTCCAGATCATTTCAGCAAGATCTCTTGGTAGGATAAAATGATTTTACGCTCTACATTTCAAGTTCTACACGAAAATGCTATTGTTCGAAAGCTTAGCAAACCTGACATTTTTTTAACTTTTGCCTACAATCCACAATGACCTGAAATAGCTACTGCTATCGTCCTGACATTGATACTTGCGTTTTCGCGTTGAAACTAAAAAACTGAAGTTGGATAGGTTCAATAAAAAGTATTTGGCCTAAAAAAATCCATTCAGAGGGAGCATGTTTCATTATTATGGAAGCAAATAACCATCAAAAAGACAAGCATTCTTCATTGAAAATTAATCTGAAAATTTTTTATTTGAACGTCTAACGAACTTAGTTTGCAGCAGTATTTGCTGCAAAAGCCACTAGTATTATTTGATTACAGTCCATAATTTACGTTTTTGTCTCTTTGTGAAATGTATATGTCGTTTCTGCTTTTGCAATTGTTATTTCAAAATATATTTGTGATGACTGCCACTGATTTATTGATAAGAAACATGAACCCAACTCCACATTGGCACAACTCACACGTAGAACATTAGTCTTCAGCTTTCAACAATGCGAACTGTTGGAGTAACGAACTCTGTTGCATTCTAAAAATATTGTTTCAAATTAATCACTTACTTAGTAGGGTTTCTAATATTATGAAGAGAATTATTTCAACAATATGAACAATGAAAACTTTCAACCATTTAAGTCCATCTCGATTAATATCGAACAAGTAGGCTACTAAAAACTTCTGTGCTGACATTCGACCTCCATTTTTCTTTCGTAAATTATGAAGTCAATTAGAGTTGGAATGAACTGTTCTTTTTAAGAAACAGTTTCAACTGTTTCATGAACGAAACTGTTTCAAAATGACAGTTTCAAAGAAACAGTTTCATAACAATATGTTTACAACGTCAGTGCCAATTGTTCCAAGTGTTTCAATTTCTCATCTGTTTCGCCATGGTAATTAATTTATTTCATACTTCTGGAGATTTCATATTAATGTAGAGAATGGAATAGAATGCATTTTTGGAATGAACAAACAGTAGAACATTTGCTATTTGATTGTCCACTATGTGGATATATGTAGAAGATACAGCATTGAAATGCACTTAAACTAATGCAATAGGTATAAGCTATGATAAGTCACTGGACATGTTTTCAGTAGAAATTGTTGTCGGAAAGTATTCATTAATTTTATTCACCACATCAATAGAAAATTGTAAGTATCAATATTCTTGTACTGTCTGCATTATTTAACAATTTTAACTCTGAAGTAATACGAAATATGCCTCTGTGCTATGCTATAATAGGGTGTGTGTAAATTTCAATTTATTTGTGAATGAAATATTTGTTTATGTGATTACTTATGTCTGTGTATTCCATATTGCTCTAGTATATTTAATAATATTTGTTGACTTACGGATACTACATGTAATATTTCATATCAAATTCTATGTGATTGTTATTCTTCGTTATGTTATTGTAAGTATGGTTAGTATTTTTAATGTATTCTGTATAACTACTCGCTTTATTTTATGTTTAATATAGTCCTCTCATGTGTTTTTAGCTAGTTGTAACTGTCGTAAAATTAAGTTTATATTTATCTTATTCACAACATCGACAGAAGAAAAATATTACAAATGTATTTATATCATATTATCTCTACATGGTAGAAAACTTTAACCCTTATATACTCATGTAAAATAGGCTTTGTATGTGGAAAAAAAATATCAGATTTATTAGGGAATTTAATTCGTACAAATAAATGGCGCGGTACTACGCGGTGTGGAAATTCTACACTATACCTTCTTCAGGTTGAAGGTTGATAATAGCGCTAGACGTGGCCTTTGCAGACAGCAAAGAGGAGGGAAACTGTTTCATTACTGCATAAAGTTATTAATGACTTGAAAAATGCGTTTCTGAGTTTAAGTTTGCTAGTTGGTTATTAAGAATGCTTTCTTAACATTTTTAACTTTATTTCCTTTCTAGGATAAAAATTAAGGACCGTCCCATAAATAGGACGCTATGCATAATAGTCAGTGATGCAGTAGTTGAATAGAATAATCCCTTTTTGTAGTTCAAATAATATTTATGTATTTATTATGTAGCAAATACATATAGCTACATATTAGAATCAGTGGTTCAACTGCCCTTCTCACACAAGGCTACGCATTGTACAACACTATTTTGGGTGGTAAGGGTAGAAACATTTAGGGTGGAGTCCAATTTGATACTTGCTACAGATGAACTTTGCTTTCCCTGTACAATTAGCACACCTTCGCTGAGTTTCATTTTCAACTGGCCTGTGGTGTTGACCATCAAATCTTATTTCTCCTGATGGAATGGGAACACTTTTTTCTTAGTGGGAACTCACCCCATGTCTTTTCAGTACTGTAAATGCCAGGAGACGGCAAAAGTTGAGGAGCGGTTCTGAAGAGTTTTGAGGCTTCATTTTTCTGTACAGAAACTAAGCATTTACTACTGCAACATCAAGAAAATAAGCGAAGATGGACCACCACTCTGTTGTTGCCGCTGTTGCTAACATTGGTACTGCCAACGCTGGTGCTGCTGTTTCTGTGCTAGCGCTGGTACTGCTTTTGCTGCTAGTTATGGTGCTGCTATTGCTGCTACTAGCGCTGATGCTGATGGTGGTTATTGTAAAAAAAAATCCGTAGCGCTGCAGCCCATGAAGTGCCAAGACCGACTAGCCGGCTGCTGGTCTCACGTCCACATGCCGAAACAGAGGTGGACAATCATCCAAGCAGGATGGCGGTATCGTGTGGTTAGCACGATGACTCCCCCAGAAACAGGATTTTCGCTACCTATCATATCTCCACAAGTGCGTGATAATGCTGGATGGGTACCGGTCCCATACACTGGCCGAAATTTCATGAGAAAATTTCTTCCCCCATGAGCACTCGAACCAGCGCGCATTCCGTAACGCGAGTCCTAGGCAGGATTCCTTAGACCACGATGCCACGGCATGGTACGTTGGTGGTTGTAGTAGTAATAAGAGCTAGTTTCCGAAACTGGATTTTCGCTACCTATCGTAACTCCACAAGTGCATGATGATGCTGGGTGGGCACCGGTCCCATACACTGGCCGAAATTTCATGAGAAAATTTCTTCCCCCATGAGGACTCGAACCAGCGCGCATTCCGTAACGTAGTCCGAGGCATGATGCCTTAGACCACGATGCCACGGCGCGGTACGTTGGTGGTTGTAGTAGTAATAATAATAATACTTGTTGTAGTAGTACGATGGCCTTCTAGCCTGGAATTAACTTCCCTGTCTTGGAAATTTTCATATATTAACTTCCTTCTTTTCGGATGGCAATAACTTGTGCGAGAAACCTCAGCTTCATTTTTGTCTAATGTACTTTCAAAATCATTCGTTGCAGCTTTCATGTTAGAAGACTCTGTCATACTTTCATCAACATTGTCATCTTAATTATCATCATTATATATATATATATATATATATATATATATATATATATATATATATATAATATATATATTGTAATTGCGCTTTCCTACTAAGTAGCATTTTACTGCCAAGATTATTCAAATTAGCCTCATGCTCGTCGTCCGATTTATCACTGTCTTCATCTGTATCATGGGAAACTTCTGGAGAGGTCACATATTATATTAGACTCTCATTATTATTATTTTGATTTTCCATTAACCCCAGAATTTCACTCACGGTTAGACTGGAAATAAAACGATGCAGTAATGGAAACAATATACATATTATAAAGAATACTACAGGAGTGCACACGGTATGGCGTCCTATTTTTAGGACGGCACTTTATTTCACCTTGTACCTAGCAACATATAAGAAAATTTTATTGTTGTTATATACCACATGAAAACTGAAGTATTCAACTCATTATGTGAAAATAAGAATCAGATTTCTGTATCACCATTACAGAGTAACTAAGAATGAACTTACCCGCGGTGCGTCACAAAATACTGTTATCCTGCCATCTTGTAAAAAATTAGCTGGTATATACAAATGTTCGCGCGGAATTCAAACACTGCAACACCATAATACAATGTAGTAATTTATCTTTCAAACAATGCCCCAACTGTACTAAACAAGAAAAAGTTCTATATAAATCAGGATTTTAAGCACGTCCTATTTTTAGGACGCTATGCAGTAATGGGTTAAAAATTGAACTGATTATCTCTCGGAATCATGTGGAAAGTTGAAGTGATCACTGGAGCAGTGTAACACTCTTTGGAACAATTGGATTGTAAAACAGTTAAAAAGACTGTTCCAGTTATTTTTACCGATTTCTAAAATCTATACAAGATTTACAGTCTAGAGTTGGATCGCTTCGTGAACAAATCGTTCATTCGAACGACTAATAATAAAGAATCGTAAGAATGGATTCGTTGTATGAACGAATAGTCGTTCAAAATAATCGTAACGAATTGACATCCAAAAGAATAGTAACGAATCGACATGGCTTCGTAACCCACGATTGTATTTACTCGTTTGAGGTAACCTGTCAGCCATCATATACGAACTGTGCCCATTGCTCCCGAGCGAGCAAACAAAAAATGTACGTTATTTTAACAAGGTTGTGTTAAATAGCTGATGATATAGATGACACAATAATACGCAGCTGATAATAAACAAAGAATTCTAGGGAAATCAAAGTACTGCATTTGTTAAGTACACGTATCTGAAATTTGCATAGTTAAGTAGAGATGTAATGCAAAAAAATGTACTTGATAGTAAGGTTTAGTTGATAAATTATAATTCAAAAACACTATCTTGGATAATTTTGTAGACCAATGGAGGTCATGATGAATGTTTCCAGCCAGTGCTGTAGTTGGTCCGGTACGCCGTACTGTTTAAAATAAAAACTCACTGTTGCGGTACCGGAAAAAAATATATAGATTCGAATATATATTAATTATGTGTAAATAATCTTTAATACACTTTTAAATGGAGGATGTTAGCTATTTGAAAAGCATTTTGACTTTAATATATGGCATAAAAGTTTTTTGCTGGCATCTCATATCCCTTGCTTAAACGCTAGTGCATTCGTTGTTTTATCGAAAACCATGGCCTGGCACTTCAGGAGTAGATGTGATTTGTAAATTTCAAGCTTGCATACCGCCGTCGTATTTATGTAATTAATACTAACTTCATGGCATGGCGCATCAAGAAATCTGCTACACTGATCCACTAATTTCAAAACTTGCGTAGATACCTTCGCATAACACTAATTTTATGACTTGGCGCCTCAAGAATTCTGCTGCACTGATTCACTGATTTTAAAACTCGCTCAGACATAATGCTAGCAGTTTTCTAGAGGAGGGAAATATTGTTACTTTTCGTGCGTTCATGAATTTTGAGTCCAGTTACATATTACAATTTTAACTAAACAATGTCAATGGGCATTACTGTAATGAACGATATCTGCACTAAGAAAAGAAATACTCTTCCAGTAAAAGAGTTGTTAGACATTTGTTCCAAAAAAATGTTGGGCCACCAATGTCAGCGTATAGTTTCTTGCCTTATATGCAATTGTGGCTACGATTTCGAAGGAGGTCTGCAGAGGCGAATGCATGACAAAGAATAACCTTGGAAAAGAAATGCAATACGAGTCCTTATAGTGTCTAGTCTCACCAAGGAGATTTTAACAGTACCATAAAATTTGTTTCCAGCTACAGCACTGTTTCCATACAGTGCTTCGCCGACTTGAATTGATTAGAAAGAGAAGTGGGAGGAGAAACTTAAAAAGTACGCGTCTTCGCAAGGGGTTCGGGACTGAAAGAAACTGAATATGTTGGGCACTTGTCTCACTTCGGGTTACGCTGCTCCACTCAAGGAGCTCTAGGAAACTTTGAAGGGGGAAAGGCAAAAATGGACGTCATCTATTACGTAACATATGCGCGAGGGGAGGGAAATGTTATCAAACTGATCACAGGACAGGACAAAGAAGAAATGGCGGAAGGTATAAGTCTTCACATTGAAAGGAGATTTGTCAGTTCGCAGTGCAAGTGGAGTCAAGAAGACTCGTTTGTTTGCTGTTCGATCGGAGGTATAAGTTTGCACATTGAAAGGAGCTTTGTCATTTCGCAGTACAGGTGGAGTCAAGAAGACTCGTTTGTTTGCTGTTCGATCGGAGGTGTAAGTTTGCACATTGAAAGGAACTTTGTCATTTCGCAGTGCAAGTGGAGTCAAGAAGACACGTTTGTTTGTTGTTCGATCGGAGGTGTAAGTTTGCACATTGAAAGGAACTTTGTCATTTCGCAGTACAGGTGGAGTCAAGAAGACTCGTTTGTTTGCTGTTCGATCGGAGGTGTAAGTCTCGCACATTGAAAGTAGCTTTGTCATTTCGCATTGGAGGTGGAGACGAGAAGACTCGTCGTCTGCTGTTCGATGACTAAGGCAAGTGAAGGCCGTCGGAAGAGACACCGCGAATTCTAAATCTGCAAAGTGAAAGGTTTTCTGCCCTTTCGGAATGTGATTAGAGACGAGTAATCTCGCCCATGTAACGAGTATTTTATAGAATTTCAACCAGGCATTTACGTTGTTTTATCGGAAATTGGGGAACTTTATATGGGAGGGCATACAGGTCCTTGGCCCAATTCTCTTAGGGCTCATCCCGACATTAGTCTTAGCGCCCTAGGAAAACCACGGAAATACCTTAGGCAGGATGAGTTGTCTCAATATAAAAGACTAGCCAATTGGCTCTTAGGTAAGAGGTCGATTGAATTATGACTTGAGTCTGTTGAATCGTCTCAATGTAGAGACCAGCCACTTGGCTCTATGGTGACTCAGTTAGGACGAGATAGACGAGAGGGCATAGATGTCAATGCTTCCAGAATAGAAAGACTTTTTATCTTCTCAGAGCCAATAAGGAAGAGAGAATCTAATGTCTCGCTTCTCATGCCATCTGTGCGAGAGATGTAGAACGTTTTTGTTCTACCCGTGATTTGCAAAGGAAAGTGTCCTATACATCGTTCGTTGACGATTAAAAAGAATAGTTGGACTGGCAGACTGGGAAGAATCGTGAACTCGTTGACGAATCGTTAAAATCGATTCGTAATGTATGATTGAATCGTTGGAATCGATTTCTCAAAAAGAATCGTGTAGCCCTACTCTAATTTGCACTGCACTATTTATTTTACTTTATTCGCAACGTATCCTGCTATAGAAATTAACAGGACTTTCTCACTGATACTAACGTCTTCTGACGCCCCCAGTATATATTTTTTAGTAGGTTATTTTACGACGCTTTATCAACATCTTCGGTTATTTAGCGTCTGAATGAGATGAAGGTGATAATGCCGGTGAAATGAGTCCGGGGTCCAGCACCGAAAGTTACCCAGCATTTGCTCATAATGGGTTGAGGGAAAACCCCGGAAAAAACTCAACCAGGTAACTTGCCCCGACCGGGAACCGAACCCGGGCCACCTGGTTTCGCAGCCAGACGCGCTGACCGTTACTCCACAGGTGTGGACCCCCCAGTATATTTGTGTACAAATCAACTACGTTGTGTTCAGTCTGTCCTGTGTTGCACTTTCATTAAAGAACGTTAAGAAATATTTTAGTGAAAATTCGCCAGATGAACTGGAACGAATTTTGAAGAGGTTAACTATTTTCAATTTTTTAAATTCTAATATTTGTCTCACTGATACGTGATAATTTCCGCCACTTATTTGTCGATACTGACTGAATCTAACTTCTAAGTTATGTTTGAAAATTTCCCAAGAGGACGTAATTTGATTTTAGTAGCTTGAAAAGACAGTCACAGACTTCTATGAGAGTTTCTGTAGTACGTGTCAATGCGGTAATAGTTTCAGATGTGATCTGTCCTGACTAACGAGATTTGTTAGAAGACCCTCCAGATAATGTGCAAATCCGTCATTTATGCAGCCAAGAACCAAATTTACCTTATAAATTGTACATTACCGTTATGCATTGAATAAATTGAATTGCAATACGATTCGCGAAGTTTGTTCTTTTTTGTGTGTGTTTGACATTTACTATTTTCCACCATTCATTAATTATTAATTATTTTGCCTTTCAATGGATGAGGGAAATCATACTTTTATACTTAAATTTAATACTAATTTATCATGGCTATCTTTTTCCACTACATATATTTTTTTTCAAGTCATCAACACGGGCATCCAGTATAACATCACATTCTAGTGACGAATAAAGAAATGTCTGTCAATTATCTTTTTGATTAATGCAATCGCTTCTTATTAATTTTAATAAGTTTTCGGTATCTAATAATAAGAATATCTCCTGATCTGATTTAAATGGATTAACAACACTGAACTTTAATTCGCCATTGCCTTTTTTTTTTTTTTTAATTTTCCTATTAACGCGATTTTTATCAGATATAATGAAATTATTACATAACCGCATTCATTTCATTGATAGTTTCATAACTATCTTTGTTAATTCTAATAGATTATCTGCATGTAATTTTGTGACAGGAAAAAGAGGTACAACATCTTTGTTTGTGTAAAGTAGTGAATCTAACATGAAGGCTTGAATTGTTTTGGCTGTAAGAGACGTGTTTTGTGCAACTCCTTCGATTGTGCCTCCTTTACAACTAATTTGAGGGGAAAAGTGTATTTCATCTAAAAGAAGATTAACGTACTTTTCTTGTTCTTTGAGAGACTTCAGTTTTTATTTCAGACGACACACATGTGAATTTTGTTTTCCAGAGTGTTCTGTTCCATTCCAAGATCCAAAATTAGTTTCTTTAGATAACTTAAATGAGGAAGAATAAGGACACTGGTTTCTCCAATTTTCTGATATGCTTTCGGATTGTAAATAATACTGAACAAGTCCATATAAGGGTACGTACAAGATGGGACCTGGTTGGTTACCGAGCTGGTCGCTCGTAGCCTAGCTGGTCGCTGGGTAGAAAGTCGGGGTGATCAACACGAAGCTTCTTTGCACCTGCCAGTCAGTGTATCTGAACTTACACTGCTTTTTTTTCAAAATTGTATTTAAAAACAATAACAATTTGTAAAAGTGCCAGGATGGACTGTATTCATCTTCAGGATCTCCTACCCGTTCCTTAGATAATTGGGCGCTTTCAGTGGGGAAATTACCAAGTAGGGTAGAGTTGCTATCATTGGGCTAGTTCCTTCGTTGGGCCACCACGAGATCTTCGTAGGTGTTGACAAACAGCTCTCCCTTTTGGCTGTAATGTGAATTCCGTGGTAGCATAGAGTTGCCATTTTAGTTTGCTGTTATTCAGTGAAGTTACAAAACCCGTGTGAACAGAGGTAAGTTTTTCACTAATTTCTTATAGATTATTAATGTTACTATAGCAGGAATATCAGTGTAACGTTAATTATGTTTATACGTTTACTCACATTGTCTAAAAATATAATGAATCCATATCATTTCACCGTATTTACATTTAAAATTTACTTGGTGCAGACAGAGATAGGGACGTGTTAAGCATTGCCATTCGAGTTGCCTTCAATGAGCCACGCCGCATCTCCATGAATGAGTCAAGGGTCCATTGATGGCAACTCCAGGCAACAATTATTTCGGATCTCATAATTTATTATAATCGTATTGATTGATTTTATTTAAGTGTTTATGAAGGATAGGTATAAACCGCCAATACGTTTTCTATCTTAGATGGCCCCGGAGATAAAATACGGCCAGTGGAACGAGGATGACATGAGTCGCGCGTTGGATGGGGATATGAGCATTAATGCCGCTGCCAGAACGTACAGAGTGCTGAGGGCGACATTGCAGAGACATTTGGTGTAAAAGAACTGTTTCGCTGTGGAACACAAAAATAATAGGCAGACAGCTGATCTGCTCGCTGAAGTAGAACAAGAATTAGTTACACATGTGCTGAAACTCGAGGAATTAATGTTAGGAATAACACACACAGAACTGCGTTTATTGACGTTAGAAATAGCGGAGAAGAACGAAATTCCAACTAGGTTTATCAAAGAAAAGAAAATTGCGGGAAAAAAATGGTATTACTCGTTTATGAATAGACATCCAGAACTCAGTTTGCGGCAGCCGGAGTCAACTTAATTTGCTAGAGTAAAGGGCTTCGACAAAGAAAATATACAACACTTTTTTGGTGCGTTAGAGAGCATTGTTGACCAAAACCAGCTCGATTCAACACAAGTCTTTAACGTTGACGAGACAGGTTTGTCTACCGTGCAAAAGAAACCGAGAAACGTGATAGATCAGAAAGGCAAGAAGGCAGTAGGATCAATAGTCAGTGGAGAAAGGGATCAGTACCAGAGACTCAGAATCACTTCCATCAAGTCAAACAGCACTGGCATCAAAATTTCGTGCTCCTTTGGGTACAATTTCTCCTTTCCCAGACAAAATCTCTCCTGGACGAAGTACTAATGAAAAGGCACAGAAGGCGATAATCATCACTGGCAGTTCCTACAATCATAAGCTGGAGGAAGTTGAAACACATAGATGTAAGAAAGAACAGACGATCAAGAAAAGAACTCTCCAAATTCCTATCTCAGGGAAGTCAGCAAGAGCCAAACTCTCTTTTTCTTCGGATATATTAGCAAGGGCTAAGGAGTCAAGGTTTTGTGTCATCTGTTGTAATGACATAAAGAAAGACATGATCCAGTGTTTGTCGTGCAAAGAGTGGGTGCATGAGACGTGTGCTGGTGTAAGAAAAGATACCAAAGTATTCTACTGTAAAAACTGCGACTAAATTTATCATAGAACTGTTTCTTTTTCTGCAGAAGTTCTGATTTTGTACCAATTTGGTCTATGAGAACAAACAAAATGTAATTCAAAACTTGCATTTGTATTGTGATAACAGGGTTCGTTTTTTAAATAGTATGTTCATAATTTTCTTCTTTGTTATACTATATTTAGGTCTCAATTTCAATTATTTAAAATGTTGAAGTTACTTTGAACTTGTTTGAACCGACGTACTTTGATTCTAGATACAAACATCATACTCCTATGATGATTTAAATCATATCTAAAGACAGTTAATAACATGTATATTGTGTTAAACAAGAGTAACACAGCAGCCCATTCATGGAAACTACCTGGCTCATTGAAGGAGACTGGTTTCCTTCATTGGACCAATCGAACTTATTTTTGTTTTTCAAATATTTAATTTACTTTCAACATTTTTACTTATTCTTTTAATGAAGTCAATCACAAAAGAGTAATGTTAATTATACTTCTTGTTTTCTCCAAGTAAATATAAATTTCAAAGATGTTATTAGTGATTTTCTTTAACAGGCCAATTGAACCGGTGAGTGGAAAAAGGGAATAACTACATTTTTTTGTTAAATTGAACTGAGATAGCCATTTTGTTCCTCAATGATAGACCCATTGGATGAACTGAAAAAGGGAATATTACTAGCATTCTTACCCGAGTAAAATCTCATGTCTGTTTTGTGTTGAGTGGAAGAAGGAAATAACTTCTGTAGTAGTTCCCTTTTTCCACTCAAGATTGTGCCAGGGTTGACTCAGCTGTTCTATTACAGCTAATATTGAAAAATGTTTTATAATAAACTAATAATAAGCTACATGAAGTAACTGATACGTGTAAACAAAGGGACTACATGCAGAACTTGTCACTTCCCTTCATTCCTGTACAGGAGAATGATGTTTTATCTTCGCAAGCTTTGAATGTACATATTCTGTATTCATAATCTTTCTAACAACACGTCTGTTTTCTACACATACCATGAGGGAAAGGGAGTCATGTATGTATTCAAAATCATGTGAAATTTTCTGAGAAAAACAATGGTGCAATCCGTTTTGAGATATATCTAATAGTTTTCAAGTTATGACACAAACATTAGTTACTGCATCTACAGATATTTTGTAACATGATACAGTACTAAGGTGGCTTTGAAAAAGGTATTTTTATGCAATTCTCGTAATTAACTTTTCCTGCTTTACTGTTTGGTTAACCTGTGACAGTTTCAATGCATTGTTGTAATTATTTGAAGCTTTCCTGTAACAAATTTCTTGATTTTCGTGATGGCATTATCGAAAGTGGAAAGAATATTGATATCATTCTTCATTCTGGTAGGTTAAGCCACAGAAATGTTGCAGCAGACTGAACGAACAGTTCTCTGGACATTGGATCGGTCGGCGTGGACCAGTAGAATGGTCGACCAGGTCTCCAGATTTAACACCTCTTGATTTTTTCTTTTGGGGTTACATAAAGAGCTTGATATATGAAGAGAAAATTGAGAATATGGATAGAACATTTTGTAGCATTCCCGGGGTGGTTTTAGCACAGGCTTCAATGATACATTTCATTAAATGTTTCACATTCTCAATTTTCTCTTCATCCTACCAAGCTCTTTATATAATCTCAAAAGAAAAAATCAAGAGGTGTTAAATCTGGAGACATGGCCGGCCATTCTACTGGCGCACCTCGACCAATTTAATGTCTAGGGAACTGTTCGTTCAGTCTGCTGCAACATTTCTATGGCTTAACCTACCAGAACGAAGAATGATATCAATTCTTTCCTCTTTCGATAATGCCATCAAGAAATTTCTTACAGGAAAGCTTCAAATAATCACAACAATGCACTGAGACTATCACAGATTAACCGAACAGTAAAGCAGGAAAAGTTAATTACCAGAATTGCATAAAAGCACCTTTTCCAAAGCCTCCTTAGTACCGTACCATGTTACAAAATATCTGTAGATGCAGTAACTAATGTTTGTATCATTATTACAGTTATCTTTAAATAACTTGAAAACGATTAGAGATATCTCAAAACGGATTGCACCATTGTTTTTCTCAGAAACTTTCACATGATTCTGAGTATCTACATGACCCCCTTTCCATTTAAAATTTCGAAGTTACATTCAAAATGGCGGCTTTTGAAATAGCTGAGAGCTAGAATCGAATGTGTCACTGGTAGAGCATTTGGTCTTACAAATACTGATAACACATATAGTAATCGAAAATCAAGCATATAGAATATATTTATATGGTTCTAGACTTTTGATTCACCCTGTATATTTTTTTCCATAAAATTGTAATGTGGAAGTCGTTATTGAACTATTTAATCATTTACATACATTTTTAAAGAAGAAAAAAATGGAGGAGAGGTTAGGAAGCTAATAAAGTAAGTGTATGATTATTGAGTGGAAAAAGGAAATAAATTTTAAAATTTAAAAAACTTATATACAAATATTAACAAGGCATAGAGCAAAATTTGATAATAATATATATACTACAAACAATAGTGAACATTTTTACTGTTGACAACATTTAAATCAAACTTAACAGAAAAGCTGTAGAAAGTTTTTTTTGTTTCCTGAAAAGTTGGGTTCAAAGTAGTTATTCCCTTTTTCTACTCACTGATTCAATTGATAGCAATCTTACCCGAAATAATTCCACTTTTCTGGAAAGCGTTTCCTGTCACAATAAAACCCTTTCATAAAATCACATATAGTTCATTCTGATGCATATAGAACATTGATAAAAATAATATGCATTAATTTCCAGAAGGTCAGTACCGGTAATTATCTCAAGTTTCTAAAATGGTCACTTTCTGTAACACATCAATTTTTCATTTAGAAATTTACTTATTATTGGTATTCATTTCACACCACCTCATTCTAGTGCAAAGGTCAAGAAAGCCTGGGGCTCTAATTCCATGCTCTCCCAAGTGCCTCTATGGCATCTCCTTCTTCATTTCAGAATTTCACAATAAGATATCGGTTTTGGTGATCGGGTTAAACCTGATTCCAAACAATGTAAACATTGATTATCCTACCGAAAAATTGTTTTTAGAATATTTAAAGTCTTGAAAATACATCAAATTCACATCAATACACTATTAAATTTTATACATAAAAGTCACATTCATTTCGTATCATATAGTCACAAACACAAAACCAAAGCCATGGATACAGTACAATAATATGTTTGTTTTAACCCAAGTGTTTAACGAGCACTGCTTTCAACCATAGCACTAATATCGGCCCTAGAATTTATAACAAATTAATAAAGAAATACGCACGTTTATTTACCTCCAACAGTTCTAAAAATGTATGTAAGCAACTTGTTATGAATAACTATTAATTTTTAGATGTTATTTTATTGTAATTTATGCATGTAAATTTATTATGTATCGAATCCTGTCCCGAGCACGAGAACATTCTCTTTTAGGGGAGTGTTACAATTTTGTAAATGTTCAATTTCTTCGTATTGTATTTTTCTGTCAATAATCATTATTATTATTATTATTATTATTATTATTATTATTATTATTATTATTATTATTATTATTATTATTTGAAATTATTCTTTCACAATCCATTATACGCGTCGAAATGAATAGCAGTAGGCGTTTAGCACGTAGGGTAGTGTGTACGGACTCTCAGAACGCATGCGCAGTAAAGAGCCTTAGGTCGCTGGTAGCTGGAAATACATTCCAATCTGCTTTACAGGGAGCTTTACCTGAATGACTATATTTGCATAATATATACGTCACTGTGCACGTTAACAGAAAACCACAATTCCAAGTCACACAGAGATTGTGTGCACTCGATGTGGGTCTCTGGCGTTTCGTCAGCCCACGCGAGTTGTGTGGATATAAAGGGAAAAATTGAGACGGTGTCGGGTGGAGTTCCCGGGTAGCTCAGTTGGTAGAGCGCTGGTACGTTCAACCAGAGGTCCCGGGATCGATACCCGGCCCCGGAACAATTTTTCCCTTGAAATTATTCAAATGTGCTTTACAGGGAGCTTTACCTGAAAGACTAGATTTGCAACATCTAGGTTATTTAGCGTCTGAATGAAATGAAGGTGATA
Source organism: Periplaneta americana (assembly GCF_040183065.1). NCBI lineage: Eukaryota > Metazoa > Arthropoda > Insecta > Blattodea > Blattidae > Periplaneta > Periplaneta americana. Next base: position 10,334,647 of record NC_091125.1, on the reverse strand, counting down.
ATGCCGGTGAAATGAGTCCGGGGTTCAGCACCGAAAGTTACCCAGTATTTGCTCATATTGGGTTGAGGGAAAACCCCGGAAAAAACCTCAACCAGGTAACTTGCCCCGACCGGGATTCGAACCCGGGCCACCTGGTTTCGCGACCAGACGCGCTGACCGTTACTCCACAGGTGTGGACTCGTGGTGTTTATGTGACGGTTAATAATTGATGTTGTTGCCTCATTAGAAGTTGTGCATCTTCATTGATACCAGCTATGACTTCTGTCGCTTTACGCTTACCCCACTTCGGAGGATTGGTATGTTCCGATTCTCGTAAAATTGTTGACGTACCTCTTTCTAAGTGTAACCTTACACCACATTAATTAAAATGGAGCAAAAAATAGCAAAAACAATTACATAAAATTAAAAAATATCGTAATAAAATTTATGTCCTTCGTATCGAATTCTTAGTTACATTTGGATTATAAAAAATGTTGAAAAAAAGGAAGCAGCACAGATGTGATTCAAAAGAATTGTATTATGGCCCAGAATTTAGCCAACAAACAAGCATATTACTAAAGGAAAAGGAAAGTGATTAGAGACAATCTTAAGTGAATTGCAGTGGCGTACGCAAAAATTTGTCAAGAGGAGGATGATCATTATTAAAATTGTTTACTATTTACATTATCTGCATTTTAATTTTGTGTTTTATTATTATTATTATTATTATTATTATTATTATTATTTAAAATATAAAACGTTAACCGAACGTTTCACAATCAAATCATTTCTCAAACTAACGAAGGGGTAAATACTGCTCTTAAAATGAGTTTAAAATCGACAGTGCACAATATTTAACACCTGCACTGCAAAACTGTCAAAACAATCTTTTCATTATATTTTGCAAAAAGTTAAATTTCATGCTTTGTCGGCCTCATTTTATTACAAGTTCGGTACTAGGCGGGTGGTCTCTCTATAGTAAAGATAGTATTGTTATAATTCGAACATGCCGCAGCACCAAGCACCGGGGTTATATTGAAGGAGGCGTAGGAACAATGTTGCCAACCGTACGATCTGGATCGCACATGAGTGATAATTTGGTATCATGTATGATCGTACGATCCAAGCAGCGGATAGTACTCAAAATGCGTTACAAGTACTGTACAGTCGACTATCGCAAAACATATTTCTATAAATATTGCTCGCCTGTGTCTCCAGGTCCAGGTGACATGACAGCTTGATTTTGGTAAACATTATAGCGACAAGAAATCACGCAGTGTCCATTACTTGTGGCTATTCAAAAATGTAGCTGACAAACATTCCTTTGTTTATTTCGACACATCTCAGACAAATGGTCTCTCCAATCCCCTCAATGGTCTAAACATAATTATTGTTGCCACGTAAGCATGTAGCCTAATAAATAATAAGTTGGTTGTAATGTTTTGAGAACACATAACAGAAAAAGGAAATAAACATATTCAATTTTATTTATGGGCCTATTTCGTACACACAAAGGAAAAAGGAACAGCCTGTTATATATAGTACGTACTTCCTTGTGCCAGTCGTATTTCGTGATAGTGTATGTATGGACAGTAAGAAATTGGGTATCATTGTGATAGGTTCTGATTTGAAATAGTGGCAATGAAGTCAGAAGATAGTGATAGTAGTCCTAATAGGTCCTACTCCCAAAAAATATACATCCGGTGTATTTAAATGTATAGGACGGAAACAAAATTGTAGAAAATTATGGTAAACAGTTCCTAAATTTGAAGCTTTGTTTTACTCTGATGAAGTAAACTGTAAAAGGGTCAGATGTAGATTCTGGCTCTTCTGTTCCTGATATGTTGATGCTTTTGAGGATCCTTCCAAGGTAAGGAGACAACAAAAGTGTTTAAAAATAATTTTATGTGCTCATTTTTAGTGTTTAACAATTATTTCCATATAAGAATTTTAAAAAATCGCTTAAACAAAACATTGTGGAGAGAGTTCAGATAAAATAATCAAAATAGGCCTATTTTATATGTAGTGTACGATCCTTTAATTAAGAGTACAATAATTTTGAACCAATTGTGCAATCCAGTCAAGCCTCAGGTTTGACAAAACTGCGTAGGAGGGCTTGGCTTATACGTTATGTCGATGTAGATTATGTTACTGTGACAATGAAAAATTAGAGCAAGAAAAACGATTATGAATAAAAAATATTCAAATCTAAAAATGTAATCTTTTTTTTAAGTTTCGGGGGTGAGGTTCAAATCCGATAACTACTCCCTTGCGTACGCCGCTGAGTGACTTTAACTTTTGACAGAAAGTTCGTAAACATGGACAATAAATTCATTTCTAAAATCGTTATGCTGATATAGAAGTCCTTGGACAGCCTAGACTCAGATGATCTCTTACATAGGTTAATATCTGCTAATGAACCATTTTATCTTTAATTATTTATTTTGTGATCACTTACGTCGATGATAATGATGACTGCGACGATAAATTAAATATGGAAATACATTGTAATACATAATTCCTTACTTTCTTTCAAGTGTCCCTTCTTCAAGTATCGCTGTTCTCTCCTCTCTTGCGAATATGCGTCTTACAACTCTCAATGTCCGCTTCATCTCCGTGTCAGGTGATATTCATAAATCAATAACGAACTCTCCTTCATGCCTTAGCAAGAGTATAGTTTTTGTCATTCTTCATGTTAATTTTTAATTTTGATGAATCCCTTGAAACACAACCTAAGAAAACAATCAAAACCATAGCATCGTATATCAGCTTCAACAATGGGATTATTCTAACAATATGTGCATTCTAAGAATTTAATAATTACGTATGATGTACTTTAAAGTACCTCTTACACTCTAATTTTTCTGCACAAATTGGTTTGAGCAAAACAAATCTACTCTTAAGATCCGTGATAGGACTTATATTCCGTGATCATGAAAAATTATCTCTGAATATCTCAACCACTATCTGCTTATTAGTACAGGCCACTTTACGCTTGAATGCTATGTACAAAGTAATAATTATAAAAGTAATATTTTTTTTAGTGGCTCATTGTTAATACGGTGTAACATCTCAGTTATTTAGTGTCTGAATTAAATGAAGGTGATAATGCCGGTAAAGTGAGTTCGGAGTTCACCACCGATAGTTACCTAGCATTTGCTCATATTGGGTTGAGGGAAAACTCCGGAAAAAAACCTCAACCAGGTAACTTACCCCAACCGGGATTGGAATCCGGATTACCTGTCTTCGCGGTCAGACACGCTAAACGTTATTCCACAGATGTAGACAAAAGAAATATCTTACTCTTATTTACGAAAATACAAAAGTTTAAATGTGTAAAAATATAACGACCTAATTAGGATATTCACAGAAACCAAATGTTCTAATTTTCCCTCAGCTATTTTAAGCTGCTTTTATTCTCCATACTGAGAACAAAATTACAGATCCTGCAACTTTTAATACAGCAACTCCATCGCGGTTAATGTTCACATGAGCATATCATAGATTATTATTATTATTATTATTATTATTATTATTATTATTATTATTGGACCCTAATAAAGCAGTATTCAAGACCCTACGGCACTGAGGACGGAACAAACTGCTTAAGGACTCACTTCATTGAAATTAGGAATAGTCAGGGTCCGTCTGTGCTTATCTGCTTAACAAATATTAATTGTTAGAATACTTGTCACATTAATGTGACGGACCCTGACTGTTCCTAATTTCAATGTATTAGCTTATGCCTTTCAAATTCACTTCATTGAGATAAATTATTATGACTCTATGATCATGCTATCCGTTAAAATGTATCTATCGAGAATCTTCCACACCAGTTTAGGGTTGAAATTTCCTTTATTCAGATTTGTATGAGGGCACATAGCGAGACTCGATTACGTGGAGGTAACATGTCGTCACGTCTTCACTTAAAGAAACATTAGATATGACACAGGATAAAATAATTCAGAAGTTAGTTATACTATAAGACAGCGGTCATCAGTAAAGTGCACCCTCGAGCTAGCGTCTTTTACTCGCGGATAAGAGATGCACTAGCGTGCATCCGTGCCTGCTGGCGTGTATGCTCTCTCTCTCTTTCTCTCCCCCCCTTCTGCACGATGATGCATAGTCCGATGCACTTCTTACCCGTTACCCAATTCAACGAGTGCCCACCACTGCTATAAGATAATAAATATGAGTTCGATATTAACTAAGTGTTAGTAACAATAGTTTTTCAAATAAATTGCAGAAATATTGGCTTTACTTACTTGCTTACTTACTTACTTGCTTACTTACTTACTTACTTACTTACTTACTTACTTACTTACGGCTTTTAAGGAACCCGGAGGTTCATTGCCGCCCTCACATAATTCCACCACCGGTCCCTATCCTGAGCAACATTAATTCAGTCTCTACAATCATATTCAACTTCCTTCAAATCCATTCTAATATTATCCTCCCATTTACATCTCGGCCCCCCAAAGGTATTGTTCCCTCCGTCCTCACAACTAACACTCTATGTGCATTTCTGGATTAGTCCATAAGTCAGTGATGTCAACTGATGCCCATAGGAGCAAGCTCGCGCTTTAGAGCCCAGGAGAGTCTGAGCGCTTTACATCGGAAAGGAAAGAGACAGACGAAAGAGGTAGTATATGCCGCTTGGTCGAGCTGTATACAGGGATGGCCAGCACTTATTCAATGGATAAAGAGAAGAGAACTTATTAAAACTGTATCCATGTTAATTTTTAGATTTGTCTGAGAAGTATAAGTGCATTATAAGAATGTAAGTTTTAATTTTAATGCTAATTTTTCACAAGTTTGCTTTTTCATTGAAAAGGAATATTTTCTCAACTTCTTTACAGAAAAGTGAAATTTTCAGATATGTTTGTTTAGTAGCCTTACAGGTACTAAAACAATGTTTTCGTAAATCTAATATATCGTAAATACGTATTACTGAAGATAGTGTATTAAAATGTTTGAAAATATTCGCATGGAAAATGTTTGTAAGGAAATGAATTAACAAAGCAAATACTGTTACATCACAAACGAAAGATATGTGCATATATGTTGGTAAAACGTCAGTTCTATAGCTTCAGCAGATTTCGAGATAATTTATTATTCTGATAACAGAAACTTGCGCACCAATATCACCTAAAAGCATAATGCGATAAGAGTTTTATTATGTACGAGTAATATTAGTTACAGTTAAAACATATACGTAGGCAACTTTTCTTTATACTATAATATTGTTCTGATTACTTTTATAAGGCTAAAGATACCATCAATATCAATTTCAACTTATCCTGTCATATTCAGTGTCTTTCTTTGGGATAACATTTTCTTTATGAATGATGTGTTTAATTCACTTAGTACAGTATAGTTGTAGTTATTATGGAATTTGTGTGAATATTCCTTCTTTACTCTTTATTATGTTATTAACGTTTAAAACACAACTGCAATATTAGGCTAAGAAATAGGTGTTAGTACTTTTGTTTAACAGACAATATAGAAAATAACAAACAGAAAATAACGACATAAAATTTCACGTTCCGTTTGAAGTTTGTGCACCACTGTTTTCTTAATCCAACAGGCTGCTTATTCCTCCTAGCATACCTAGAGCTTGATGCCCGCGCACGACGTCAAGGTCAGAAAAATGCGCTTGCTTTGGCATCACTGCCATACGTGATTACATGCCCTGCTCATCTCAAACGTCTGCATTTAATGTTCCTAATTATGTCAGGTGAAGAATACAATGCGTGCAGGTCTGCGTTGTGTAACTTTCGCCATTCTCCTGTAACTTCATTCGTCTTACCCTCTTACTAAAATGTGAGTTATCTATCAGAAAAAGAAAATACTCCTCCGCTGAGTCTCTGCGGATAGAGTACGCTTTTCGCCAACCAACGGTCCGCAATTTGATTATCATTTTGAGCGGATATTCAACTCCGTTCCTTGATTTTGACGTAGAACTATTTCTCTCTTTCCTCACTAGGTATGGAGAAGGGTAAGTTGGGAATTGACTGACACACCAAAATGCAGCCTCCCTTGTTCTCCTTCTCTTCCGCTTATTATCCTTGTTTCCTCATCTTCCCCCTATTAAACCTATATTTGTACTGCCCTCTTCTGATTTTATTGTCTTTGTTATTCCTTTATTCCCCTTGTTCTCTCTGTATGCCCCTTTGACACGGAAAATGGTCACCCTCCTGTAGCATGAATGTGTCTAAGTTTCGTTCGCATTAACGCGAAATTCACAAAGGAAAATATCAAGCATCGAAGTCCGAGAATAAAATCAAATCGTAACAGCGACTTATGTACTGTATGACAAAGGATAAGTGAAGCTATTAACGCCAACAATTAAAAAAAAATGGGTTACAACTGATCAGAAATACGAAATTCACTATATCAATATCTTGAGAAATACACTAAAGCAGACATTTCTTAAGATATTTTAATCTTTGATTATTAACTTGCATGTTCTTAGAGATTTTATGCTTTTGGACATAGATTATAGATATTGATCATTTGTAGCCTCCCCTGCGGAATGTACGTTTCAAAAGTTGTAATTGTTACAAGATTTTACAACAATATAAGTAAATAAAAGTATGACGCATACTGGCGCTGTTACCTGCAGTGAACGTAATATATATATTTGTCACCAACATTTATATTATTTATGGTGTACCTCAACTTATGTATAATAATAATAATAATAATAATAATAATAATAATAATAATAATAATAATAGTAATAATAATAATAATAATAATAATAGTGTACCTCAACTTATGTATAATAATAATAATAATAATAATAATAATAATAATAATAATAATGGCTTTATTTAACCTGGCAGAGTTAAGGCCGTAACGCCTTCTCTTACACTCAACCAGGATTAAAATTTGCCTACATAACTGAACATACAACTGGATCGGAATTAAGTAATTACATACTGATAAAATTTAGGTACATAATGAGATCAAAAGTGGTAGTTACATAAAAATTTACCCTATAAAATAAAAATAAACATAGTAGAGTCATATTAATCTTGTTAGAATCAAATACGAATCACATAAAAACAGAAGCCGATAATTCAATAAAAAAATGTACACAGTAAAAATAAAAATAAACATATTAGTATACATATTAGTATTAGATTACAATGAAGTAGGATTCACATAATTAAACCAGAAACCGACAATTGAATAAAATGTACACAAAAAATAGATTAATAATAATAAAAAAACAACACAGTGGGATACATATTGGTGTTGTGATAAATAAACACGATTTACATGATTACACAATAAAAATAAGAAACAAAAAATGTAAATAAATACAGTGGAATACAGTCCATTAAATATTTGCAACGCGTTAGATCTGGCAACTCATCATAAGATATTTTTCTAATTTACATTTAAAATAAATTAAAGTTCGGCAGCCCTTGACTTCAGGCGGTTTCAGATGATGCAGTGGTATACGGTTTCATCATAACTTTCTATTACATATACCTACAATTAGCATGCAATCCCGACACCCTGTTAAACTAATAACAAGTGAAGGTAATAACGCCACTTATTTTTTTTAGAACAAGGGAACATATTTATAAGCAAAAGTGACAAATGTAAGATTATGTTACAGAATTAAACAACTATAAATGATAAGGGACAACAAAAAATCGTTACCACATAACTTTAAAAAATTCAATCAAGTTCACTGTCATTGAACCGTCTTTACATAGTGAACAGAGTTCAGTTTTCTTTGTGCTACTCATGTCGCAGTGTTCGTGGTATCCAAGTCGAATATCACAGACACTTATCATATTTTCGATCCTACTTTTGAACTGGTTAAAATCTGAAAGAGCAGTTCTAAATGACGTTAGTGTTCTTGTAGTGCCCAGAAAAATACCTAAACTCATAGATGATGCAGTCCCTTCAAAATTTCCAAATCAGCCATCATATTTGTCCTCCGAATGTAAACAAAAACGTAAAGAACCAGAAGAAAAACGAAAAGAAGCAGAGAGGAGAGATGAAGATGCGTTTAGCAAGTGGTTGGCAGATTTCAGAATTTAACCAGTTCAAAAGTAGGATCAAAAAATATTAAAATTAATGCGTTCACAGTAATAGTATATGATATAATAATAATAATAATAATAATAATAATAATAATAATAATAAAGGTGCGCCTGATAAGGCATTTGAGATCTTGTTTTAGGTCAGATCTTAGCATATTCATTTAGCGTCTTATCGTTATTCTTGCATTTTGTTAGATGGTATCTTTCACATTTTAAATTGCATAATTCACACACACAACTTTCACACGGTTCGTGGTAACTTTTTGTCTTGCACAACTTATGGTGAAAACCATGTATCGCGAAGCGGGTTATTGCATGTCTTTGAGTCTGATTTTCTTTAGTCCAGTTCCTGTCTACCACAGCACCTGTGGCGTAGAATTCGGGGTCTATCATACGGCGTTTATCTTCTCTTCTCTCTAGGAGGTCTTTGTAGGGTTGTGTCGATTGCAGTAGTATTTGGAGTCTGATGTCTTCTACGTAGAAAGTTTCTCTGGCCATCTCGTACACTAGTCTTGAAGGTGCGTTTTGTCCTATTCCTAATGTGCATTTGAGAAAGCGTGCTTTGACTTTCTCTATTCTCTCGAGGTCGGTGAGGGTTAGTTTTTCCCATATGAGGGTGATTCCATATGTCACTATTGGTGTGATGACTGTCTTCAGTAGCACCATTGCTGTTTCCAGCGATAGTCTGGTCAGGTCGTTTATCTTGTGAATTAGAACTAACAATAGTAGAATAGTAAATGATATTGGACGTTGTATTTTTGAAAATAGTGCTTCGGTTGTGCCAATAATTATCGCGAGTTTAAAAGTAAGTAACGAACTTAGAATTAATATTTCACACAACGACATTCCCATTGTTAGTTCTAAATTCAAATGGGTGTTTAGCAAAGATACGGTAATGGATAAGTGATCTAAAGTCGACACTCTTTTGAGTCATTTGAAGTCTTACAAAATTCGGAATTTATCACCAAACGAGAAAATTGAACTAGCTTCAGACTTGTTGCGCAACTACTGCAATGAAATTGACAAAAGTTCTTGACTATACAATAAGGTTAAATTTTGAAGGAGCAAGTATGGCTGTTAACAACAAAAGCGCCGAAATATTCAACTGACACTTTAGTATGGGCATCCTTGAATTATTTTTCAAATCCGTCATCCTATAGACAATTACGGAGTACCCATGTGCTCACCATTCCTCATCCTGACTATCTAAGGCAGCTATCTCACTACTTGCGTCCAGAAAGCTCAAATTCTGATTGCTTAAAATATATTTCTGAAAAAGCTAAGACATTAGAAGATCGCGAGAAAATTGTTAACTTATTATTGGACGAAATTATGTTAAACCTGCAATTTCTTACAAGGGTGGAAAAACACAGAATTTCGCAGATAAATTACAACCTGCTACCACAGTGTAAGCATTTATGATTACGTCACTCTGTCAAATAATAAAGATATAGTAAGTCTTTTTCCCGTATAGAATTTGACTTCAGGAAACCTTTACGAGTTCACAGTATCAATTCTAAACTCTCACTCTCATTTCAGACAACAATAGAATCAACTGGAGAAATTAATGTAATGGACAACTAACTTCTACGTTTAAAAATCCTTTCAAAATGAGAGTAGAGATAACTGTAACCACAGGGGAGATTTAGATGCTGTTATGGAATGAGGTTTGGAAGATGTTATGTTTGATTGTGAGGATGTTGAGGTAAAGGAAAATAATATGATGGCGGTGATATACATTGCAGGTTATGTTGTCAAGTGTATAAGTGTAGCCAGGGGCGGCTTTCGAAGACGGGCTGCGGAGCTGCAGCACCCCCAAACATTTGTGGCTCTTGTCTCGTTTTATGTTGTGAAAAACATTTATTATACAGTCTCTATTTAGCGGCTCGAATTTTTTAAAAAATTTCGCTCTCAATTACATGCACGCAATCGTTAGTGAAGTCACTTCCTCCCCTGGAGCTGCCAGAGCGAAACCAGAGACAAGGACTATAAGGTGAAGCCACTTACTGCCCTGGAGCTGCCAGTCTCGTCTCGGATGCTTTGCGCGTTAGTTTTACCCCTCCTCCCTGCTGCCCCTTGCCATGAATCCAGAGTTTCCAGGCGCTGCAAAATTTGCAGCAGTTTGTCAGTAGCGCGCAGTTTTAAATACATTTTCTTTAATGTTGTGAGTATAACAAGTGCAACAATGTTTAATTCTGTACAATATTTACAGTCTATTCAGTTCAGTAGCTTAACAATTCAGGAGAAATGTGAAATTAAGTGCCCATCAGTTGAATCTCATAATGGAAAGAGCCGCTAAACAAAATATAAAGGCTCGCATATTTTTTGATAATTTATCCAGTATTCCTGCTTTCTTCTCTCGATCTTTATTAGATTAATGTGTTTCAAAGACAATTCCATCAGCTGGGGCAACAAGATGGATTTAAAATAAGAACAGTAAATGTTGTTCATGAGAAGGAGCAGCCATTGCTAGAATGTTTTCAAACCATAATGGAATCTGAAACATCTAACATCACAATAAATGAGACAAGCGCCCTGGTGCCGTACTCTAGAATATCCTGAATTCAATTTCTGGCTCAGTTATTTTTTTCATTTATTGATGTATCATATATATATATTATACAACCAACTACAACCTCGCCAGTTAGATATTTCTAAGGTTCAAATCTGCATATAAAAAATTAAATTATGGTTTATTTAACGAAACTCGCAACTGCGTCGCCGGTGTGCCGGAATTTTGTCCCGCAGGATTCTTTTAAATGCCAGTAAATCTACTAACATGAGCCTGTCTCATTTAAACACAACTTACAAGATAAGGCGCATGGAACTAATCTTTAAATAAAGTAAGTTGCTTGGTTTATTTTTGTATGCAGCCCCCCTTAATTCAATACCCACGAGCCGCCACTGAGTGTAGCAGTAAAGTGTGTAAGATGTAGACATGTTTTATGCAGTGATCAGACAATAGAATATTCCAGTGACAAAGTAGAAATGAATAATTATTATTTAAGAATAATAGACAGAGGAGGACTCTTGTGTATTCGTAACAACTGTGACTTTACTTTCATATAAAGTGTTCCAGTGTTTAATTTCGGAAAATATGAGAGGGACTTCATTAATGCAACAAATCAAAGGCATCTCTTAAAACATTAACACGTGAACAATGTGAAAGTGTTGGTAATAGTGGTGACTTTACAGTATGTGATTGCGAACATTCCAAAAATATTGTGACAGCGACGTGAGAATCGAACTCACGACCAGCGTCCCGCAAGAAAGCAGATCGCACAGGCTCCACGGAACATTGGGCGACGTCGCGCGGTGGAGAGAAGGGAGAGAGGGTGTATTACGTCACGCGACGAGTCTGCGCGCGCAGCTGCTACGCAGTGGATGTGGAACGGACCTTCCCGGCCCTTCCAGAAATGTCGATGTAGAGATATTGAGATAATTCTCTACACACCTGTAGAAGGTTCTCGCAACTATGATTTTGCTATAAAAGAGCAGGCGCCAGCGAACTAGAGTTGTTGTAGAGTTTTCAGTTATTCTGTCAGTGAGTAAGCCAGAGCGAGCAAGCCAGTCAAGCCAACCGGAGTTCGACTCGAGTGTGCGTCCGCATCTGCGTCAGCATCCGAAGGCCTGAGTTCGAGTGCAGTGGATCGCAGTTGGAGGGACCTGAGTTCGAGTGCAGTGGACCGCAGTTGGAGGGACCCGAGTTCGAGTACAGTGAACTGTCTCTGAAGGTCTGTGGTTCGAGAACTGTGAACTCGAGTGACTGAGATAGAAGAACTGTGAACTGAGAACTGGTAGTTCTGATTTGTAAATAGTGCTTTGTAAATATTAGTTAAGATTAACAGTTCATTGTTGTGCGTAATAATCCAAGTAAACTGTCATTGTCGTCGGTGGAGTGCTATAACGAATACTGTGTTGAGTGAAGATCCAATTGTTGCCGAGAGCGTTTAAGGCGAATTGTAGAAAGGAATTATTGTTGTGAGGAATAAATTACATTGTTGTAACTAATAAAATTCACACTGGTGTCAGAATCGGGACATTATCGACAATGGAGAACCTACAGCTGATCCTGCAAGCCATCGCGGAACTGAAAAACGACTTAAGTGACGTGAAAGCAGAAATGAAGACGACATGAACAAGCACATCAGTGAGGTTAAGAACGACATAAGTGATGTGAAAACAGAGATGAAAAGTGACATAAGTGAAGTGAAAGGCGACATAAGCGGAGTGAAAAATGACGTCACTACGCAAATTGAAAGCGTTTCGGCCCACGTAGATGGAATTGTCGCCATCGTGAAAGACGAACTTAAGGCCGATTTGGACAACCTAAACAAGAATTTGTCAACTATAAACGAGACAGTAGCCGAGTTGAGACAGGATGTAGACCATTTCGACGGCAAGATCCGCGATCTCGAACGTCGTCAAGAGGAAACGTGTGTGCTGATGGACCAACATGCTGTAGAAAACAAGCACATCCTCGCGTTGGTGGATCGCCAGGCTAGAGAACAGAAACAGATAATTGCCGAGGAAGTTCAACGGGCCGTGGAAAGATCGACGTCAGAATTGAGGACCTCATGTAGTGGCCATGTGGAACCATCGCCCTCAGCCAGACATCACAACGTCAAGACGCCAAAGTTCGACGGTACGACGTCTTGGGCGATATTCCGTCGCCAGTTCGAGGCCACCGCAGCACATAATGGGTGGACCCCAGCGGAGAAGACTACTCAGCTGCTGACCGCGCTTCAAGGACAGGCGTCGGAGATTCTTCACAGCGTTCCAGAAGATGGGACAGCCGCTGAGATAATGGCGGCCTTGGAGGGACGTTATGGTGACCATCAACTTGCGGCAGCGTTCAGGACCCAACTGAAAACGAGGGTCCAACAGTCAGGCGAGTCCCTGCAAGAATTCGCGATGGCGGTGGAACAACTGGCCCATAAGGCGCTCAGGGGCCTACCTAATGACTTCATCGCTGGAGAGGCGGCCTACACCTTCGGCAGCGGAGTTCGAGACCCGGAAATAAAGCAACAGCTACTCTTGGCAGAGCATCGCACCATCAATGCAGCTCTGGCGGCGGCCCTCAGGATGGAGGCAGCCAAGTTGACGGCGAACGTCTCGGCATCGCACCGGATTAGGAGCGTCGCGGCGGCCGACGTCGAGGAACGTCAACCGAAATCACCCGAGCGACGAAGACGAGGAGTGCCCACCTGCTGGTCCTGCGGCGAGCCTGGACACCTGAGGAGGGACTGTGACCGATCTGGTCACAAACAGGAAAACTAAAAGGGGCCGATGCGACGAGGGGCACGTCGGCGCCGTCATCACCATCCCCTCGGCTGATCTTGAAGACGGTTAACAGAAGATGCGACGATGGGCTGATTGCTGACGGATGGATAAGAGGCCGCCCATGCAGAGTACTGGTAGACACCGGGGCGTCGCTCACTATCGCCAGACCGGAAGTCGTGCGTGGCCTACCTGGGAGGACGCCGCTGCGCCGGTATGAGCTACGTACTGCCTCAGGCGAGAACCTGCCCATCCAAAAGGAGGTTTTCCTGGATCTGACATTGGGAAAGAGGAGACTGGAGATGTGGGTGTTCGTCGCCAACATCACTGAAGACGTCATCCTGGGACTCGACGCCATGCGGATCTTCGATGCAACGGTGGACGTCAGGCGCCGTATCCTGCGTTTTGGTCAGGACGAAGTGTTCCTGAGGGACGTCGAAGACCAACCCATGCCCAGCAGACTCACCCTGGAGAATCATGTGACAATCCCGGCAGGCTGCGAGATGGTGGTGACGGCAAGACTGGACGGACAACCTAAGAGAAACCTGCTCCTCGATTCGCAAACAACTCCGATAGATGGGGTCTATGTGGCCAGATCCCTACTCCCGAATCAGAAGGTGGTACCGGTGAGGGTCCTGAATGTCACCAATCGGGACAAGGAGGTGCCTAGTGGAACTGTACTAGGTAACGTCGAGCCGGTGGTGTCTGTGACGTCGCTGGCAGAAAACGAGGAGTGTCACCGACCACGTCCAGATTTAGACCCATCACTGAAAGAGCTGGCTCGAGAATTGCCGGCGAATTTAAGCAAAAGAGAAAGAAGACAAGTCCACGATCTACTGACAGAGTTTCAGGACGTGTTCAGTCTGTCTGAAAACGTCTACGGGAGAACGGAGAAAGTTCAGCACCGCATTGACACCGGAAATGCTCGCCCAATCAGACAACCTCCTCGACGCGTCCCTCTAGCTAAACAGAGGGAGATTGACAGCCAACTGGAGGGCATGAAAGCAAGAGGGGTCATCGAGGAATCCGACAGCCCTTGGTCATCACCTGTGGTGCTGGTGAAGAAGAAGAATGGGGACCTGCGTTTCTGCGTGGACTACAGAAGACTGAATGACGTCACCAGGAAAGACTGCTTTCCCCTTCCACGAATTGACGACACCTTGGACACCCTGGCCGGAGCAGAGTGGTTCTCGACGTTGGATCTCAAGTCAGGATACTGGCAGGTGGCGCTACATCCGGAGGATAAGGAGAAAACGGCATTCTCTACAGGCCAGGGACTATGGCAGTTCACCGTTATGCCGTTCGGCCTCTGCAACGCCCCGGCTACATTCCAGAGACTAATGGAGTCCGTAATGAGAGGCCTGACATACGACACCTGTTTGCTGTACCTTGATGACGTCATCGTGGTGGGCAAGACTTTCAGCGAGCAGCTGTTGAACCTGAGGAAAGTGTTCGAGAGACTGCGACAAGCCAGGCTGAAGTTGAACCCGAAGAAATGTCATCTATTCCAGAAGAAGGTCAACTACTTGGGACACGTAGTAGGGACCAACGGAGTGGCCACGGACCCGGAGTAGCTACAAGCCGTCAGAGGATGGCCTAGACCGAGGGACAAGCAGGAGCTGCGCCGCTTTCTCGGCCTCTGCACTTATTACAGAAGGTTCGTAGCTGGGTACGCCAACATCGCTAAGCCTCTAACCCAGCTGACCGAGGAGAAACGACAATTCCAGTGGACAGACGAGGCGGAGTCATCCTTCCAGTCGCTGAAAGAAGCGCTCTGCACTGCTCCTGTACTGGGATATCCCATCCCGGGAAGGAAGTTCACGCTCGACACGGACGCTAGCAACGTAGGCATCGGCGGAGTACTCTCTCAGGAACAGGACGGGCAAGAGAGGGTGATTGCCTACTTCAGCCGAACATTGTCCAAGGCTGAGAGAAACTACTGCGTGACCCGTAGAGAACTTCTTGCCATTGTGGAAGCCCTGAAGCAATTCCACAAATATTTGTATGGCCAGGAATTCCATCTGAGGACAGACCATTCTGCACTCACCTGGCTATTGGGCTTCAAGAATCTGGAGGGGCAGACCGCCCGTTGGGTTCAACGACTGCAGGAGTACAACTTCACCTCCGAACACCGACAAGGGAAGAAACATTCCAACGCTGATGCCTTATCACGACGCCCGTGCCCGGATGGCTGTAAACACTGCCTGAAAGTAGAAGAGCGGGATGGCGCCCACGCAGTCCGAGCAATTGCCGCCCAACCGAGCCCAGGATGGGATAACGCCGCCATAAGGAGGGAGCAGCTGGAGGACCCAAACATTGGACAGCTACTACGTGATGTGGAGTCCGGCCAGAGACCAGTATGGGCCGATATCGCCAACCGTAGCACCACTTACAAGAGCTACTGGGCCCAGTGGGAATCCTTCACTGTCAAGGACGGTATCCTGAAGAGGATTTGGGAGTCGGCCGATGGAAGGACCCGCATAGAACAACTTGTCCTGCCCAGGAGCAAGGTGAAGGAAGTGCTGGAGGAGACTCATGCTGGAGTGACTGGAGGCCACCTGGGAGCCAACAGGACGCTGGACAAGTTAAGGCAGAGGTTCTATTGGTTGCATCAGAGGACCGACACGGAACAATGGTGCCGAAGATGCGACACCTGTGCAGCCAGTCGCGGACCAAGGACCCGCAGCAGGGGAGCCATGCAGCAGTACAACGTGGGAGCTCCTTTTGAGAGGATCGCCATCGACGTTGCTGGACCGTTCCCGGTCACGGATCGCGGGAACCGCTACCTGCTAGTCGCCATGGATTACTTCACAAAATGGCCAGAGGTGTACGCGATTCCCAACCAAGAGGCTTCGACGGTGGCCGACGCGCTGCTTGACAACTTCATCTGCCGATTCGGGGTGCCCCGGGAATTGCATAGCGATCAGGGGCGCAACTTCGAATCCAACCTGATGGGAGAATTGTTCGAGCGTCTGGGGGTGCATAAAACCAGGACCACTCCCCTCCACCCACAGTCCGATGGTATGGTGGAACGCTACATCAAAACCTTGGAAGAGCATCTGCGGAAGGTGGTGTCCAACCATCAACGAGACTGGGATGCCAGAGTCCCACTGTTCCTCTTGGCCTACAGAGCTTCGGTCCACGATACAACAGGGATGACACCGGCAAACATGGTCTTCGGGAGAGAGCTGCGCCTGCCCTGTGATCTGCTGTTTGGCACGCCACCCAGCGCCGACCAGCCAGCGACTGACTATGTGGCAGAACTCACCGAGAAGTTGAATGGAATTCACCAAATGGCCAGAGAGCACCTCAAGATGGCCAGCGACAGGATGAAGGTGCGCTACGACAGATTAGCCAACTCTGCAGGATTCCAGGAGGGCGACCTGGTGTGGCTGTATCGACCTACCAGGACCAAAGGGAAATCACCAAAGCTGCAGCGTGCCTGGGATGGACCATACCGCGTGGTGACCCGGATCAACGACGTGGTGTACCGGATCCAGCGACAACCTCGAGGGAAGATGATGGTGGTGCATCTGGACCGATTAGTAGCCTACCAAGGGACTGCCCGGGACGAGCAGCCCTAAGGAGGGGGCAATGTGACAGCGACGTGAGAATCGAACTCACGACCAGCGTCCCGCAAGAAAGCAGATCGCACAGGCTCCACGGAACATTGGGCGACGTCGCGCGGTGGAGAGAAGGGAGAGAGGGTGTATTACGTCACGCGACGAGTCTGCGCGCGCAGCTGCTACGCAGTGGATGTGGAACGGACCTTCCCGGCCCTTCCAGAAATGTCGATGTAGAGATATTGAGATAATTCTCTACACACCTGTAGAAGGTTCTCGCAACTATGATTTTGCTATAAAAGAGCAGGCGCCAGCGAACTAGAGTTGTTGTAGAGTTTTCAGTTATTCTGTCAGTGAGTAAGCCAGAGCGAGCAAGCCAGTCAAGCCAACCGGAGTTCGACTCGAGTGTGCGTCCGCATCTGCGTCAGCATCCGAAGGCCTGAGTTCGAGTGCAGTGGATCGCAGTTGGAGGGACCTGAGTTCGAGTGCAGTGGACCGCAGTTGGAGGGACCCGAGTTCGAGTACAGTGAACTGTCTCTGAAGGTCTGTGGTTCGAGAACTGTGAACTCGAGTGACTGAGATAGAAGAACTGTGAACTGAGAACTGGTAGTTCTGATTTGTAAATAGTGCTTTGTAAATATTAGTTAAGATTAACAGTTCATTGTTGTGCGTAATAATCCAAGTAAACTGTCATTGTCGTCGGTGGAGTGCTATAACGAATACTGTGTTGAGTGAAGATCCAATTGTTGCCGAGAGCGTTTAAGGCGAATTGTAGAAAGGAATTATTGTTGTGAGGAATAAATTACATTGTTGTAACTAATAAAATTCACAATATGCTAGTTTCTAGAGCCACACTATATTGGCTAATATTCTAAAATGAAACAAGATAGTATTGCTGGTGCTTCAGGAACAAGTAGAAAATTGCAGACTTTCATATAAAAACAGGTACCGTTAACAGTGTGTATTTAAATGACATCTGACGAATAACTTTACTGCTTCTACTTCTTTAGAGAACTGCGTATTCCTGTCAGTTTCCTGCTTTCTTAACTGTCGTTCTGCTGTACTAACAGTAGTAAGTCTTAGCAGTACATAGCAATAGTAGTAGTAATAGTAGTAGATAAAATAATAATTATGCTGATTATTGTCTTGTTAATGTCATTTACTATTAACTAGAGTAAATAACGTCAAGCACCACTATTAAATATACTCAACTGCATGCCCCGTTTGTATGACGTCACGATTCTGCTATCCAGGCCCGATAAAGAACTTTAACGAAGTCCCTGGCAGAATCCTATGAATGAACGAGTGAATGAATGCCCTCTTGTTCTCTTTGTATCCACTGCCCACGTAGAACTACGTCTTCTTCCTCAGGAGGTACCTATGAGTGAAAACTCCGGAATTTTTTTTCTTGTTAGGAGGGAGGGAACATCCCACGCACTACGACCTGAGGTCTATTGTACACCTCCTATATGGGATAAGTTGCGTGCCCGCCGATCCTCTACACCCACCGATCTAACCTCTTGACCCCCTTAACGACCGGTCCCTACAGCCAACAGAATCCATGTACCACTCCTGCTTCGACAACCCCCCCAAGGCTCCCTTAACGGTCCGAGGCGGAAGTCCTCCCCTGAGAAGGTGTGCCCCGGGTTCCGTTGCAGAAGCTATCTATCATCTCATGAATACAATCCACGGAGGCCGGTCCAGAGAGTCAGCAGCTTCGGAGGGCTGCCTGTAGAGAGATTTGAAAACCAGAAAAAGTAACGGGATGATGAATGAAAGGATGATAGGGGAGGAAAGGAAGTGACGAAGATGAGTGGGGTTCCAATTGCCTGATAAGGTTATCTGATATTCATCCATAGGAGTGAGTAGAAAACCCCGAAAAAACCTCACCCAGGCAACTCGTCCCGACCGGGAATCGAACCCGTGCTCGCTGCGTTCGGAGTTAGACTCGCTAACTCCTCAGCCACAACGGTGGACTAATTCTGGAATTAACTGTTACTGTCCTGGTGGTGTGGAAGAGAAGGCCTGATGGCCTTAACTTTACCAAAATAAATAAATAGGTAGTAATAATAATAATAATAATAATTATTATTATTATTATTATTATTATTATTATTATTATTATTATTATTATTACTATTATTATCTTAATATATAAAATTGAATGTGGGTATGTATGTATATATGTATGTGTGTATGTTCTCTATACAAATCTATACGCTTTGACCGATATGTGCCAAAGTTTGCACATTTAACCTTCATAACCAGGAGAAGAACATAGGCTACATTAAAATTGTGCAAATGGAAGTTAAATTAATTAAATATATAAAAAATAAAAATAAATAGATCAAATATTCATGTATTATATTAAAATGCAAAATCTTCTACAGTCAATCGTTCTTTATTATTGTCTGTTGTATTCAACATAGACTTTCACGAGGCCTTGGAAATTTTAACACGAAATTAAATTGCATTGTTGTTACACATCATGAAGGCTAAAACTAGATAATTCATGCAATAAGTATCTTTACGCAGTCCAGGACCGTATTATGAATTCCTCAATGCAGTTTTGTAGATAGTGAGCAGACTGTGTTTTATCAAACTGAATTCTTAAATTCTTTAAAATCACAAGGATTGCCAACACATAATTTAATACTTAATATTGAATCACCAATAGTACTATTGCGAAATACTGATCCACAAGAATTATGCAATGGAACAGGAATTGGTGTGAAAAAACTCATGACAAACGTAATAGAAGTGACAGTATTAACTGGCAAAACGAAAGGAAAAGATGTTTTTATCCCACATATTCTTATGATAGCCAGCAACATGCCATTCGATTTTAAGCAACTGCCATTTCAGTGCAACTAGCACTCGAAATGACCGTAGTAAAATAAAGCTCAAGGATATTTGCTCAAAGTTGCAGACATTCACTTAAATCTTCGTGTTTTTCACATTGTCAATAATTGCGTAACTTGCTTTCAAGTGAACACACCTAAAACCTAAACATATATACACATTTATACAAAAGACGGGAAAACGAATTGTATGCTTATCAATGATACTTTTGTCATGTTCCTAATGTAGTATGAGAATATACGTAAGCCCACTGAAAATAAGACATTAATTTACTGTACATTTTCTTTATATTTGTTCATTTGAATTGATTGGGATGCCGATATTTTAAATCCAAGATTTGGACGGCTATAATTTCGCTATACTACTTAATTCTAAAATATATATCTGTCAAACTATTATTGCCCATGTCCAATAATGTGTTATTGCGAAATTTTATCTGTGTAATCACGTTGCCAGTGTAGTATGTCAAGCGTTGTGGAAAGAACGGTCACTTCATTTTCTATAACATAGGATGTCCTTCAGAATATTATTATTTATGCTGAACAATGACTTCTTGTAAAATTATACTCTATCTGCATTCTGTATATAAAATAAAAAGTAATATATTTAATATGTTCTGAATTTGTTAGATATGGCATCTCAAGTAATACTTAAAAAAAGGCCGGGTATGATATAAGCGGGCGTACAGCTGTCAAGGGGTAAAAAATATTCCAATATAAATTGAATTATATACGTATATATTGATTCTTTGGTACGACCGATAGATAAATTTAGGTTCACGATGACACCCCAACGATTCAGACTGGGAAAAAGAGAATTCTCTAATTACTATCAGCTGTCTCTGAAGTTCAAGTGAAAGCACACATAGACATGACATTACGTGAAATGTATGTCAGCACAGCTTCAGTTAAATGTACAGATCTTATAATTATTTTTTCTCTGCCTCTGTACAACGTCACATTTGTTGCGGGGAGGAAAGGAGACAGCAGAAAAATTAATGGTGTTTATTACGCTGACAGCCACGACTAAGATAAAGCACTTGAAATTTAGCGATAACTGACCGGCAGAGATAAATAAGCAAAACAAATAAATATATAAAGTTAAAACAAAGTTGAAAGTCAGGCACATGATGAAATATTTTCTTTTCGGTGCATGATCTACAATTGTTTTAAATTTAGTTAAACGTGGCAGGCATTTGGCTAAGTAGTATTAATTCATGTAAGTGAAGTTAAGTAAAGATTCATCTTTATGTGCGAGGAACGCTTAGCAAAATAATTCGTTTTGGTTGTCTATAGTTGGGTTTCCGAAATTTTCGAAAATTTAACAACAGTTCATTTGAAAACAGAAGCAGAAAGAAAAACCCGGGCAACGCCGGGTACTTTCAGCTAGTTATAAATAAACCACACTTGTTATCCTTGTCTCCTTAGCTATTAGAATAATAGTTGGAGCAAAGCCTAGAGAATCGTGTAGACCATTTTTTTAATGAGAGAATCTGACCTTAACAAATCAATACATACAGTCCTTAATAAATTTCCTCTTATGTAATAAAGAACCTTTTATAACTAATTCAGTCATACATAGCACAAATGTCGGCAGAAAGATTGATTTTCTTACACTACCATCAAATTGATCATACTATCAAAGGGGATTATGTTACATGGAAATAAAAATGTTCAATGATCTTCCTGAAGACATTAACAATCATAACCAAAATCCTGCATTATTTAAGGTAAAACTAAAAAATTACTTAATATCTCACACTTTTTATTCTGTAGATGAATTCTTGACATTTCACAGTACTGTGTAAATAGTTTTAGTACTGGTAAGTGGTAAACATATTGCATTGTATAATATGTTATTGTTATTAAGGTACCGGTAGTAATTCTGTATATTTCATATTTGCATTTTTATATGTTAAACGTAAGAATTGGAAATGTTATTCTATGCTATAAAGCAACTGTAAGAATATTATGGAACAAATTAATCTGTCTGTCTATCTGCCTGCCTGTCTGTCTGTCCGTCCATCTGTCTATCTATCTACAGTAGAACCCCTTATCCGTCACCCAATTAACCGATTGGCGGATTATCCGACCGTCTTTCTCTCGCTCCTTTTTTTCTTCACTACAGAAACATATGAAGTAGATACTGTTATACGTTATATTAGTGTACGTATTTTTTTCTAGAGAGTGTTATTACAAGCATTTCCACTCTACATAGTTTTGGTCTACTGTTCGATTTGCCGTATTCTATAACTTCTATACAAAATGTATTCCAAGAGTGTCAAAAGAAAACGTGTTGTGCTAAGTATCGAACAAAGTACTAATAATTAAATGGTTTGGGGAGAATTTGTGGGTCATCTCGCATCACAATACGAGACTAATGTTACAACTATGCGCGATTTAATAAAAATCAAGGATAAAGTGTATGCAGTATGTAAATCTACAACATGAGATCTTTACTATTCCTATCTTTTTACTGACAGCCATTAAAAGGAGTTTTCTTACCCCTTAAAAACACGTCTTTGACAACCGAACTTAAATTAATGAACTTCTGATTCACTACCAAGCGTATTAAACACAAGATCACGGAGAAAATGATAAAAGTTAAATGTTATTCACTTAATTTACGAAAATATGTTATGGTTCGGATTATCCGATTTTTTTCGATTAACCGTTCAGTCAATCCCCTTCATTACCACGGATAAAAGGGGTTCTATTGCATCTTCACCTTGATTGTCTTGTATTTTCTTTGTTCTTGTATTTCCCGTTTTCTCCTTGTATTTTGAGGAAAAGAAGTTACAATTGTTCGTACCAAATTTTCTCTTTAAAGGACAAAACTAAAATTCTTTCAAACATTTATTATCATCAAATACTGCTGTCTTAAACTGACTGAGCATAAGTTATTGGGAATTCAAGCAATAGATTTCCCAAAACATGCTATGGAAAGTTTAATATAAAACGATGAAAGATAAAATTAATGTGCATTAAACTGTAAATTACTCGAAAGAAACAACACACATTCTGTGTGACAATGTCATAAACTGTGAAGGAATGAAATTGATTGCATATCATTTGAAATATACACTGTCTACATATCGAAATAATGGCCTTTATACATTGGGAGGATGAAAAAAAAAAAAAAAACAAGAAAAAAATATATTGTCGCTGCCAAATACTTAACCATTTTATTTTATCAGAAGCACCATCACATTCCCCTTAAGACATTCAGCTTCTTATGTAGGGTTGGTTCCAAAACACAGGAATAGTCAGAACAGTGGCGGCTCGTGAACTTGTGGATTGAGAGAGCTGCATTAGATTTTGATACATACAAATTTCACTTCTTGATACCATTACTAATCAGTTGCTCGATAGAGCTGGTAGTGAACACATCGCTGGTGCCGTTCAGTGAAGTGTAGTGTTGTGAGAGTTTAAGTTCATAGTTATATTCAGATTCATAGAAGATAACCCAGAAACATACAACAGTTCTGTTACTTTCTTGTATATTATATTCTTCTTCTTATTTTTTATTTATTAATTCTTTTTTATTTTATTTTTTGTATTCTCAAGTAATATTGTGCAAAAACAATGGCTACGATACAAAGGAAAAATACAGTGAAAATAGTGTTTACAAGTGAAGCGCAGAGACCGACGGCTTTAGAAATCCACAATTGGATTGATGAAACATTACAGATCATAGCAGACCAAATTGAAATGATTCAACTTAATACACTGGAATGGTCAATATATATAAAATTGGTATCAGTGATTCATTACAATCGATTGATGAATAAATATACAGACCCAGTTAACTTTAGATATGACAATGGAACAATAGTAAAGTGGCTCTACAGCGTGCGGATGTCAACACGGTTACAGTGCGACTATTTAACTTACCCTCAGAAATAGACGATAATACAGTGATCCAGTCTCTCTCATCATACGGAACTGTGAAACACGTTCGTCCAGAGGTTTGGAGTACACAATATAAATACCCTGTACGTAATGGTGTTTGAGCAGTTCATATTGAAATCAAGAAACATATACCGATCAAATTGGTCATTGCCGGCTATGCTGCCATACTGCATTATCCAGGACAACCCCAGCTGTGTCACATATGTGGGGAAGAATCACATCTACGGTCACAATGTCCGAATAAAAAGTTTAATCTGCCTGTTAATATTACAGGAAGGAAATCCCTGCTAAGTGATGTAGTACGAGGTGGGCCATCTAATGTACTGGAGTCAACACGGGCGACTGAGGAAGAAGAAGCCATAAGCAAAGAAAGTAAACAAGAGAATATGGATACGAACAAGAAAGAGATTGCGGAAGAAGATACCGACACGTCCTCGGAGACCGAAATGGCAAAATCAGTGGCACCTACAACCATTTATCTTATGCTAGACGAATTAACCCAGACACAAGCTACAGAGATTGAGAAGGAGCCCACCACCAGACAAGTAAGAACTGACTATTGCATGGAAACAACTTCAGTCCCTACAATAGTGCAACCGCCCCATTCTCCTGAAGAACTGTCACCAAATGCAGATAGCAGTAAACAAGTGGAACAGCCTGAAGAAACTCCCGTTAAGAAAATGAAACAGACACAACATGAATTTCCACGAGACCCACGCCTCAGAGGACGTGAATCGGGGCCTAATGTTACCTCCACGGAAAAAAATATGTTCGCGACTCATACCAGTAATAAAATGAAAACCACCCAACGCCCGCACCCATATGCGATATATGGACGCACCAAAGACGGAAGCAAGAAGGACAGCACTGACGAAAAATCCGCTCTCCAAGAAGACCGGCGAATAATGGATACAGATGAAATTAAAGCTCTGGAAACCGCCCAAACCTAACGAAGCTGAGGGAACGTGAAATGCTGAAAACGTCACACAGGTTAAGATTCTGGATCACAATGTAATACCGGGTTAGTGTTCTCTTAAGAAACAACAAATACGATATTAATTACCTTATGTTTTCATATTCGTTTAAGAATTCTATCTTTCTTCTTCTTATTATTATTATTATTATTATTATTATTATTATTATTATTATTATTATTATTATTATTATTATGCATCTAATTCGCAACTATGCCACTCTTAACATAAACTGTTTACGAAGCCTCCCTAAACAACAGTTGTTGCGTTCATTTATATACAATAATGATATTGATGTCCTACTATTGCAAGAATTGAACATTGAAGCAAATAGAGGAACAACAATAATATATAGAAGCGGGTTACCCATCAAACAATCTGAACTGCATCCCAGTGGTAGGATTTTATCGATTTTAACAGAAGCCAATGAACTGATAGTTAATGTTTACTTACCATCAGGAACAAATAATAGAACGGAACGGGAACGCGTGATTTCTGATGATCTTCCTTTCTATCTTCGACACAAATACAATATGCTCATCCTAGGAGGAGACTTCAACAACGTACTTAATGCTAAAGACCAATTAGGCGCCTATAACCCGTCCCCAGGTTTGAAAAGAATTTGTGAAGACTTACAGTTGCTTGATTCTTGGGAAGTTTGCCATGGAAACTACGTGGAGTTTACATTCTACCGGGGTAACTCGGCCTCCCGAATAGATAAAATTTACGTTTCTAAACAACACAAAGAAAAGTGATTCATGCGCGTGTAAGCCCAGTGGCCTTCAGTGATCATCATTGCCTCATAGTTAAAATGGAAGTGAATAATACTATTCCTAAATGTGGTCGCGGATACTGGAAAATGAATGCTGCGTGGTTATATGACGACAACATACGAGATGAGTTTCGTGAAAGATGGGAAACAGCAAAATGATGAGCACTGCACTCAAATATGACTGAATTACAAAAATGGCTTAGGATTTATAAACCCTCCATTAGTTCGTTTTTCAAATCAATTGGAAAGGAGAAGGCCCAGGAAAGAAGAAATATGAGCGACTTCTACAACACATTACTTCAGGAACTAATTATGAAGCAAAGAGCTGGACAGAACGTCGAAGATGAAATAAAGAAAATAAAACACCGCATTTTACAATTTCAAGAACACATTATGGAAGGAGTCAAAACTCGATCACGTACTAAAACAACCACGGAGGAGGAGAGAGCATCCTTATACCAGATTGCGACAGAAAAGAACAGAGGTCAAAAGAAATATATCTCCAGTCTAACAACTATAGATAATCGTCATATCACATCATGTAAAGAGATACTACATGAAGCAGAATTATACTACACTCGGTTATTTGGATATAAACCGTCTGACGAAAAAGAACAAGTTACAGTATTAGAACACATAACAACTTGCATCCCGGAGGAGGAAATAAATCTACTAACAAACCCCATAAGTCTTGAAGAAATCTCACAAGCTATAAAAACTTCCAGTAAACACTCTGCACCTGGGCCGGATGGAATCGGTTATAGCTTCTACAAACAATATTGGGACATCATTAAACAGGAAATGCATCGACTGATGAACGAATTGCTGTGTACGACGGATTCTCCCATGGGATTTAACGAAGGAATTATCATCCTAATACCCAAGAAGATGACTCCAACAATCATGAAGGATTTTCGTCCTATTACACTTCTGAATGCTGACTGTAAATTATTTTCAAAAATAATAGCCAATAGAATCCGGCCGTATCTACCATCACTCCTTGTAAATGAACAGAAATGTAGCGTTCCTGGCAGGTCGATTATAGAAAATCTTGTAGGAATAAGAGACACCATTTTACAGATTGCAAGTGGAAACAAGGAGAAAGCAGCTCTATTATCTTTGGATTTCCAAGGAGCTTTTGATAATATGCATTAGGGGAGAGTCGGGTAGTATCGGACATCGGGTAATATCGGACAGTGAGTTTCTTTCATCTACCACACGATGATAGTACCTGATTGACATGGTTACGTTTCTGTGATGTCGCATAGAGAAACGTAACCATGTCATTCAGGCACTACCATATGGTGGTAGATGAAAGAAACGCACTGCCCGATATTACCCGATGTCCGATATACCCGACTCTCCCCTACCAATATATGTTTCAGATCATGCGTAGAATGAAAATACCCAACTTAATCATAAATGCCATCAATTT
This sequence comes from Periplaneta americana, assembly GCF_040183065.1. NCBI lineage: Eukaryota > Metazoa > Arthropoda > Insecta > Blattodea > Blattidae > Periplaneta > Periplaneta americana. The sequence goes on along the minus strand of NC_091125.1, from coordinate 10,307,805 downwards.
TCTTCACACGGAGGCACATTCCAGAGTACAAATAAATGGGTATTTTACGCACCCAATTAAACTCCAGAGTGCTGTAAGACAAGGATGCCCGTTGTCCATGTTACTGTACTCCCTTTGCTCAGAACTGTTAATTAGGATGCTACAGGCTCATCTAACTCGTTACATACCGCAGGACAATTTATTCTCAACGATAGCATATGCTGATGACATAGTGATACGATTAAGACATCCCAATCAAATGGCAGACCTTCAACGCATACTTAGGAGTTATGAATTAGCATCGACAGCTAAAATCAACCTTAAAAAATCCACATTATTACCACTGGGGAATTGGCCTGTCGACAGATCTTTCGCGGAGATACCTATAAACGATTGGGTCAAGATACTTGGGATGATTATCCACGCAGATATGCAAAAAATGCTGGAACTAAATTGGACACCATTGTTGACGTACATACGATATACTCTAGCTCAACATAAATATCGAAATTTAAATTTATTTCAGAAAGTCTGGCACATCAACTTATTTGTTCTTTCTAAGTCAAGTTTTGCCCTTGCCTGTAGAGATATCTCAACGTATTGAACTGAGTATTAACTACTACTTGTGGTCCGGGCATTTGTATAAAATAGCTAAAACACAATTATGGAAACCAATAGAAGAAGGGGGACTGGGTCTATACTGTGTTAAAAAAATGCCAGGCCCTGCTCATAAAAAGTATATTCCGGACATCAGTCACAATACCCGATAGTTTATCACAACATTTTATATTCAGACGAATTAGGACAATAATTGAAAACCTTCCAACTTCCGTGATACAGAATGCAAAACACATCACAACCAAGGATATTTACTTACATTTATCGACACTACAAAATAATCCTGTTTCAATAATGATGAAATTTCCTAATTTCAATTGGCATAGAATTTGGAAAACTTTTAAAATATCAACGATACTAACGGAATGGAAAAGCAATGCTTACAAATGCATAAATTACATTATACCAACTGAAGCCAAAAAATTTACTCATAATATTAGTCATTCTCCTCTATGTACAAGGTGTGGAAACATAGACACCTTACATCATAGACTGACTCTCTGTGTACCAAATTTGTGGACATGGATATACAGTACCATTCAAGATGCAACGAAAATAGACAACCCGAATGATGTAAAACGAATGGTACTCTTCTTAGATATTCCTCCACACCGTAATAGAAGTTACATTATTTGGCTCAGTAGAGGATATCTGAACTATGTTACAATTACACAACAGCCCACATTATCAGGGTTACAACTGATGTTAAATTCTGCAAAAATAATTATGAAGAAAGAACAAAATGCTTAGTCCATGGACAGGAGAACATCATACTTTTTATAACAATATATAATATATAAATACAGGATCTCCCCCCCCTCTAAAAAAACGCACAAGTGATAACCGGCAGGATACTGCTTGTGGGGCGGCTTGCCTGGAGGTATGGGACAGGGTGGGGATTCCCTCCTCACTGTTGTGTACATCGCCGATTAGATCCATACCTATAAATTTAGGAAACAGAAGAAAAGAAAAGGAGATGGAAAGAAAACAGGGGACTTTAAATCAATGACATTAGAGGAAAAATGGCCCGGGGAAAAAAAGAAAAAAAAAGTATTGTTTATTGCTGACATTGACCTTATAATAATAATAATAATAATAATAATAATAATAATAATAATAATAATAATAATAATAATAATAATAATAATAAGAAGAAAAATAATGATAATGATAATAATTTAATAATAGCTTTGATGAGAAGTTAAGTGGGTGGATCGGATGGCTATAAGGGGTGATGAGGAGGCCAATAAAAAAAAAATCCACCACTATGCAGAGTGCCTTACCGTGCGTTTGTTTCTTAGGCGGTATAAGTGTAAAGGACATGGGCGGGGGTTTCTCTCTTTCCTTTCACTTCCCGTTTATGGCCACGGCTGCGCTAGATGCAGTGTCTTAAAAAAAATAAATAAATAAGTATAGGACAAAAAATAAATGCACTACATATCGAAAAACCAAAACTTCCTTACTTAGTTGGGAGATTTCTGTGGCATCATTTGCTTAAAAAAAAAAAAAAAAAAAAAAAAAAAAAAAAAAAAAAAAAAAAAAAAAAAAAAAAAAAACTAATACCATCGATTCCAAATGATTTTTGAGAGGCTCATTTAGATTACTCGCGAACTGTAGCAACCCATGAAATACACCAGGGTTCTTCGAATCGTTTTTTCATCATGTCCCATAAGGGGAAGTTCATATTGGCCACAAAATTTGATACAATCATTATTTTTTAAAATAATTTCACGATTTTTTCTCACTTCTTGATTATGTTTGAGAATGTTTGTTCTATTCGTTTCACTTAATTGCACAGTAATATTAGTTTTGCCTAACATAACCAATGAAACAACATTTTTCAAGTGAGACTGCGAAGATTCGTGCATTTTGCTTTTTAGGGGCAAATGTCCTAAATGTGTCACACCACTCCTAGTCCATGCAGTATCACCACCGAAGAGAAGGCAAGGAAAACAAAATACAGATTTTTTTTTGTTCACATCCACGTAACCACAAATGCTTAGCGTAAATTTCATTGTTATACTTCCTTACATATATGCACTATTTCGGCTGGATGAAGCTTGAGTAAGATTTAAGTCGGGTAACGGACGACCCTGTAATTTCACTTCATTACATCAATCTTCTCCGTGAGGGAAAGTTAAGAAAAATAAAATTAATATTCTGTAATTCACACACATTCATGCTTGCACATTTGCACTGGTTAAGTTACGGTACTAAGACGTCACATCAAAGCAACACTCAGATATACTGATGGTCAACAATTTTCTAAAACTGGAAAAGAAGTCTCTTTCGTATTTTACGTGCTATATCAAAAGGATTCTACTCTAATCATTTTGAGTTCAGGCAAACATTAGGTTCTGCTGGAGGCTGGATATATACGTAATAATAAGGCAAAAGAGAATATTAATTTCGTTATATTAACTCGATAAGATTCTACAACAATAAGTATGTGAAGAGAAAATAAAAATGTTGTCATTAAGTTTCAAGGGAATAGAGAATCCATTTGACGCAGCATTACAATAGCGGTGTGGGAGGGGAGGAAAGATCTTCCCTTGTGGCCTAGCTCTGCAAGCCACTGCAGCGAAATATGGGTTTTAAACAGCGGAAGTTTCCCTCTGCTTCCCTTCACCTCTCTACCCCCTGACCAAGCAAGACACACTCTCTTACGAGCTGTCCCACCCTGCAGATCCTAGGACGACTTTGAATGCAGTGTCAATTCCAATACAGTCGACGCGCAAAAAGATTATGTATAAGATAATAGTACATATTCCCGGCCATATGAAATATAAGGCAATTTGCCAATAAAAGCTGTAACAATTCTTCTACAAATTAAAATAAACATTATTTTTATTTTCCTGTCAAAGCTGGGAGTGCTGCAGCTCCGCAGCTCTTATGGACGAGGCGCCCCTGAGTCAGAACACTTAACAAGTATGAAAAATACATTAGTTTGTATCCTGGCAATAATATTAATGCAATTTTTACGTATAAAAAAAACAAATGTTGTAAAGTGAGTTTTCAATACACATCATTACAGCTGTAAAGTACCTAACTATGGAAGTAATGTCTATAAACAAGAAACAAATATTACATGTACAGATAAACTAGGTTTGAAGACTATGGCTCTAGAAACAATTGAGAAAAGATACACCCATACGGAGTGTTGACAAACTTATACAGCTGGATCTCTCATATCATATTCAAGAGGTGCAGGAGCTGGGAGGAATATGTTCTCTCTTTTCTTTTTACCATTGTTGCTGCTGTTTACATATTACTTACTTACAAATGGATTTTAGAGAACCTGGAGGTTCATTGCCGCTCTCAGATAAGCACGCCATCGATCCCTATCCTGAGCAAGATTAATCCTGTCTCTACCATCATATCCCACCTCCCTCAAATCCATTTTAATGTTATCCCCCCATCTATTTCTCAGTCTCCCCAAAGGTCTTTTTCCCCCTGGCTTCCCAACTGACACTCTATATGCATTTCTGGCTATTTACAAAATATGTATCATATATTAGCAAAAATTGATATATGGATTCAATAAATTCCAATTATCAAATTCAAGGGCAGCCGTACAGGCTATAATCTTAAAACAGACCACAAAAAAAGCTAAAATACAAGATTATAAAAAAGATGCGCTATCTAACTAAACTACAGAAAAAAAATTAGTTGATTCCTTCCCATTGTGACATAAAAGAAATGAAACAGCAGACTTTTGGCTAAAAAGGGAACTGATATTTTACAACAATCGAATAACACACTTACATTTTATTCTGTAAAACAACTAATCAGAAGTAAATTCAGATGTGACCAAAACAACAAGATTCGGATGGAGCAAATGATAAACCCTGGAAATTTTGAATGATTAACACCGAGATAATCCCTCAAGGACCACATAAATCAGGTTGATAACAAGTCATGTCATGATTGTTTGACAAGCTACCTGCACAGGATAGGAATTTACCATATATCAGCCCGTGTATTGTGTGATGCAAATGAAAAAATGAACATGAAACACATCGAGAGATGCAAAGCATTGCTACAACAACATCGTACAAAAATATTGGAGTGCAAGACAGCAATTGACATATTGTCAAGTGCCTAGCACTGGACCAACAACAATATAACCTGTACAATATAAGTACAACATTCGTATAAAAATATGCAACGTTCAGAGAGGCAAACATTACACTGCAACCAGACTTGCAATCGAAGCTCACATTGTAAACACGTCACGTTCCTATATGGGCTGTACTTTGTAATTTGGGTGCAGAACCTGAGTCCGTAGCTTGAATAAAATAGATTAGACACGTTACACACCTGGTGATGCAAGAAACATGATGCATGGCACATGGAGATTGACATATAACGCCATGTTATTTGATCTAATGAGTCATTCAGTGTGGAGTCGTGAGATGATGATCTTCTGCTGTTGTCAATAATAAGAATGCGAAGATAAAGGCATAGGTTTTGAATTCATTTGTTCAAAAACTTGAAAAACATTGTGCTTTTAGTGTTTTATTGGTAGAGTTAGCACAGCATCCAGACAAATTCACGGAATATTATAGAATGTCCAAAGAATCATTTGAAGATACGACAAATTGCAAATATTCCTATTAGATGGAAAACATGCTTCAGTATTACACAAGCACATAGACTTTTCACTCTGATTTCTGTCGAAGACTTTGGTAGAAATAATGTTAGTGCTAGGGTTGCCAACTATTTTTGAAGAAAATACGGGAGACTAAGTGGTCTACAATATTTCACATAAAAATTGAAAAATTATTCAATTCAGTTAGCAGTACTAAAAACAATTTTATTGTACATTTTGGAAATTAGGCTTAAATTAAGAGTATTTTGAAATATTTTACCTAGCATAATAGTTCCAAACAAATTGTAAAAATTCCCTACATGAGTAGTTGAAGTTTACTGTGGTTTGCAGTTCTGATTTGATTAGATGTGTCACGCTACTGTTTCGAATATCTGCTCATTTACTGTTCATAAGAGAAAACACTCTTTGAATGAGCTTCGCTGCCTAGTATGCTTACAACACATCTCTCACTATTGTTTTAATTTGTAACTCTAACATTGTTTGATTTTAAACTAGTGAGCCCTGAAACTATTTCTGGCAAGTATTACCTGAGTATCTCTGGAACAACAGAATCCATCATATAAATCACCTTGAACCACGTAAAAATTAAATGTTTCAAATTCATTTTTACATTATGCAGAAATAAGGGAGAAAAAGGCTCGAAGAGAAGAGAAATATGGGAGTTGGGAAACTGTTCGATTCCCGGTCGGGGCAAGTTACCTGGTTGAGGTTTTTTTTCGGGGTTTTCCCTCAACCCAATACGAGCAAATCCTGGGTAATTTTCGGTGCCGGGCACCGGACTCATTTCACCGGCATTATCACCTTCATCTCATTCAGACGCTAAATAACCTAAGATGCTGTTAAAGCGTCGTAAAATAACCTACTAAAAAAACTGTTAAAGTTTGGGGCTAAATACGGGATATCCCGGGAAATACAGGAGAGTTGGCAACCCTAGTTGGTGATGTGCTGCCCATTACGAACACAACATAACTAAACTTTCTTTTTATTTCGTAGATGATGCATTTCCTTTGTCGAAGCATATGATGCCGTCATTTCCCAAGATCATATTGACAAAGGAGCGACGAATTGTTAACTATACGCTATCTAAAGCTGGAAAGAATGTAGATTGTGCATTTGGGATGTTATGTTCTAAATTTAAAGTCCTGGACGCAGCATTTAACTGTAGATTGGAAACTGTAGGTACCATTATCAAGTGTGTACGTATTCTGCACAACTTTGTTGCCACAGTAGTTAGAAATTATTTCCGTACACCGTAATGACTGACCTACAAATGAAAGTGTCTGTATGAGGGATAGGCCAGAGTTTTGTTTCATGAAGTCTAGCATAGGCCTACCTCTTCCTTGGCAGAATAAGTATTATTTTTAGTGTCAATTAATTCCCAGTGACTTAAAACTTGTTATGGAGTAGGATATTTATATTTAAGTGGGGACTTATATTTTAAAATAAATAAATAATTAAATGAATTCATATAAGAGAACTAAATAGCTACTTTCCCTGACAATGCCATTTCAGTTTATGTTTTACTTCTGCAGCTATCTCCGTCCAAGTTTTATTTATGAGATTCTTCTTTGAATAGTCTGTTCCTGTATAGTCGTAAATAACTGGTTACCTCTCCATCACATTAAATTTCTGGTTGTCCGTCGTGATCGGAAAGTGTGCACTGACAACTGAACCCTGGGGTGTAGTGGCCAGGTTGCATGAAGTATTGGTTATGATGCAAAGCACATGCATTATGTTGTTTGAGTCTTGCATTAACTTATCTAAATAGCAGCACATAAAGGCGTTCGTTTATTCTCCTTTATACATACGTCAAGTTCCATGCATGCTCTTCATGTGTCTGTGTCATCTTATATTTAACCTGCCTAAAAGAACTGCTGTGTTCCACGGCTTGTCGGGTTTCGACGTTGAAAATCATGGTGCAAAGGGTTTAGCATGCTCATACTTCATTAAGCGTGGTTGTGCATAAAACCTGAGCATGTAACATTTATTTCAGTCTTTATAACAGTTAACATGGAGTGCACTGAACAAAACACAATACATTTTAATGAATAATACAGTAAATTACAAAACAAATTCTGTGAAATTCAAAATACCTAGGGCATTTCAACAAAACTTTGAGGAATACCTCAAGAAAATGACTGTCATGTTTCCTTCATTCCGGAGGGAGATAGCAAAAATAAAGAAAAGCGCTTGAATAACGAAGGCAGATATGTATAAATGCAGTCGTGACATTCTAATTTCTTAACGTTCGGTTCTCTCTCCTAATAACTAATTTTATAATAGTTTCAGTATAAAAATGAGGCTATCAAATGCAAAACTAGCCTTATCCAGGTAAAGTGATTTGTCAGAAAACAGGAAAAACCGTTATGGATATGGACCGTTTTGCATTTGATAGCAGTTTTCTGAGCTCTATGGAAGAGGAATTAGACAAGTTTTGCACAAACCGACTGTATCAGTAGATAGAGAGCTGCAAGAAGTACAACATCCCATATGCAACTCATTTTTTTTTTTAATTTTGGATAAAGCGAGTTTTGCACTTGATAGCCTCAATATTAAATAAGGTACAGCTTCAAATGAAGGAAAATCCCAATGTAATATGCTATTACAGTAGTATGTGTCAGTACTTTATAACATCTATTGTTACATCAAGTTAATTTAACATTAAATGTTTAGCACTTCACTGCCACTTACTAGCATGCCATATTGTATTTTTGGTCCAAGGAAAATACACTCTTTTTACAAAAATACTCGTAAAAATACAGTATTAATATTTTCCCTAGACCAAAAATACAATATGGCATTCATAAGAAGTGGCGGTGATATTCTGAACAATTACCGGTACCAATGAAACTTTGCACTTTGTGAAACATCAACCACGGTACACCAATTATTTTATTTTTTCTTACACGTACCGCTACCACCACTACTAAAAATGTTGATCAACACTTCAACATTGCTTCACTGCACTGATTGCTGCCTGTGATTATTTAGTTGGTTATTTAAAAACATTGTGTCAACTACTAGGTTATTTAGCATCAATGGTATTGGTAATAGCAAGATGGTATTTGGCGATATGAAGCCAAGGATTCGCCATAGATTACCTGACATTTGCCTTACGGTTGGGGAAAACCTCGGGAAAACCCAACCAGGTAATCAGTGCAAGCAGGAATCGAAGCCATGCCCGAGTGAAACTTTGGATTGGCAGAATCCTTGTACTTGTAAGGTTTTTATTTGTTATACACACTAATGGTAACATTTTAAAACTCACTCTTTGCGCTTTAAAATAGCTAACAATTTTGTGTACTTACTGATGTCCACGTTTATCTTCAATGAGACTGTACACCTCAGCATAGAATGATGAGTCCATAGAGAACTTGATTTTTCCTTTTCACTTTTCATTGAAACATATTCCAGCATAAACTCTTCAGAAATACTGTCTACTTTTCCTTTTTACACCACTCTTCAGACTTCTCATATTCCTCTTCATATCTCTGTCGCGATTTTGTTGGAATTATACATCAATAGCTGCTAATGCAATACCATTGACACACGTATTTGTAAATAGTCATGGTAACAATATCGACAATAATAACATTCTTCAAATGTTTCTCGTACATGGCCCTCTACATGAATCGATCAGCTACAAAGCAAATGTATATAGCCAGCCATAAAAATTTTACGTTTAAATAATATTCAATTTTACATTACTTTTTTTTTTATCAAAGGGGCTAAAACTTTGTGCAATACCCATGTCGTAACTTCATATTACAATACTCGACTGGTTATGAAGCTCGGCCTGCGACCTTGTTTGACAAGATCTCGTATTGTAAAATGAAACGTTACGACATTAGTATCGTAAATAACTATTAACTTACATCATGTTTTATGCAATATTAAAAAGCTTGATAATATCGTATTGTCAATGTTCTTCCATCCTGTAAATGCTAATTTTTTTAACTTAACATTTAACAACCAGTTCTATGTATATTGTGGCCAAATTAAACAAGCAGTTCGGGTGATCTGGCTGAATGACACATGATACTCGTATGTAAAAATGTGATAGCTTTCAATAGCATTATATTCTAATTTCTACTGAATCATTTCATTGTCATATACTATATAACCGTATCTAAATACTGGTAGGCCTACATACATTTCTTTTAGATATTATTTATTTCAATAAACTGCTGAGCCATTTATACCCGAACCCACACTTTCTGAAGTCGAAATTGCGATAGAAAATCTGAAAAATTTTAAATCTCCAGGTATCGATCAAATTTCAGCAGAATTAATACAAGAGGGTAGAAGCACATTATATAACGAAATTCATAAGCTTGTGCTTGCTATTCGGGAAAAGGAAATTGTACCAGAACAATGGAAGTAGTCCATAATCGTACCTATTTTTAAGGAGGGGGACAAGACTAACTGTAGTAACTTTCGAGGCATATCACTTTTGTTAACGTCGTACAAAATTCTGTCCAATATTCGTTTGAGAAGATTAACTCCATATGTAGATGAAATTATTGGAGATCATCAGTGTGGTTTTAGGCGTAATAGATCAACTATTGATCAGATATTTTTTATTCGACAGATAATGGAGAAAAATGGTAGTATAAGGGTACAGTGCATCAGTTATTCATAGATTTCAAAAAGGCATATGACTCGGTTAAGAGAGAAGTTTTATATTATATTCTTATTGAATTTGGCATTCCCAAGAAACTAGTTCGATTAATTAAAATGTGTCTCTGTGAAACGTACAGTAGAGTCCGTATAGGTCACTTTCTATCAGATGCGTTTCCAATTCACTGTAGGCTAAAGCAAGGAGATGCACTATCACCTTTACTTTTTAACTTTGCTCTAGAGTATGCCATTAGAAAAGTTCAGGATAACAGAGAGGGTTCGGAATTGAACGGGTTACATCAGCTGCTTGTCTGTGCGGATGACGTGAATATCTTAGGAGAAAATCCACAAACGATTAGGGAAAATACGGAAATTTTTCTTGAAGCAAGTAAAGAGATAGGTCTGGTAGTAAATACCGAAAAGACATAGTATATGATTATGTCTCGTGGAGGGAATATTGTACGAAATGGAAATATAAAGATTGGAAATTTATCCTTCGAAGAAGTGGAAAGATTCAAATACCTGGGAGCAACAGTAACAAATATAAATGATACTCGGGAGGAAATTAAACACAGAATAAATATGGGAAATACCTGTTATTATTCGGTTGAGAAGCTTTTATCATCCAGTCTGCTGTCAAAAAATCTGAAAGTTAGAATTTATAAAACAGTTATATTACCAGTTATTCTTTATGGTTGTTAAACCTGGGCTCTCACTTTGAGAGAGGAACATAGGTTAAGGGTGTTTGAAAATAAGATGCTTAAGAAAATATTTGGGGCTAAGAGGGATGAAGTTACAGGAGAATGGAGAAAGTTACACAACGCAGAACTGCACGCATTGTATTCTTCACCTGACATAATTAGGAACATTAAATCCAGATGTTTGAGATGGGCAGGGCATGTAGCACGTATGGGTGAATACAGAAGTGCATATAAAGTGTTAGTTGGCAAGCCGGAAGGAAAAAGACCTTTAGGGAGGCCGAGACATAGATGGGAAGATAATATTAAAATGGATTTGAGGGAGGTGGGATATGATGATAAGAGACTGGATTGATCTTGCTCAGCATAGGGGCCAATGGCGGGCTTATGTGAGGGCGGCAATGAACCTCCGGTTTCCTTAAAAGCCAGTAAGTAAGTATTATTTATTTCAAAAGTTTCATTTACTGGAACTGAGAATATAATATATCAGAGTACACGATTTGTATTCAAGACTTTGCAGTTCCTATGGAAAGACAAGCGTCGAGAAGGATTAAACACTGTAAATTCAATTTTATTTAGATACCAACTTCTATAATGCACGATGCTGTCAACATTTAAATATATTTTAATGTGAGCACAAAATTTCCATTTCCTATAACGAATTCATAAAGATATTCACGCGTAATTATTTTGCTAAGGATTCCAACCTTCATTCTGGAAAAAAAGAACTGTGCTAACTCACTTTTAATTGAGTAGATCTACCTACTTAACCTTACAAAAGGGCTAAGGAGCCAAATTAAAAATAAATAAATAAGTACAGTTGATATATTTTATTGCAGAATGAAGTTATTTCATATCCTGCATTTCCCTACAAGAATGCCAAATGAAATTCGTAACATAGCATTTCCTATAAGCATCAAATGGATTCAATGACGTCACAGTTTGCTTACAAAGGTGTCAAGTAGCAATGATTTTAGCTTGCGAATTACCCTTCTTAAACATACTATAACAGGTGGTCTGCTGTATTTGGTGTTATAGCTTAGCGAGTGTAACTAGTTAATTGCATATATTATGCTTGAAGTTCCTGAAGCAGTATTACATTATGTTCCAAATTCCTGAAGCAGTCATTAAGAAGGGAAGGTTGGAAGAGTCTGGCAATGAACAAAATGAAAGCAAAAAGTTAAAGGCATGAGGAAATGGAATATATGATCCTAAATACCTACCTTCAAAGAAACCATATTTATTAGACATAAATCGAAGCTGTGTATACGTGTACGTTAATTTGAAAGTGTACATGTTGCCGTTAAAACCCGAAATTCACCATGCATCACAACCAGATTCAACTAGTAAAAACTTGCTTAAACAAAATGTGTGTGTCTAATGCCTACCCATTTCATTTGCGTGATTCGGATTCCGCATATTGCGGATAGATGGCATGACTGTGAACCATTTTCAATTTGTACACTTCTTTGGCGGGCCATGCTGTACATGATGTGTATGTGAAGAGTTACGTCGTTTACTAGAGTAAGCGTATGTGTAAGTGTTCGTGTAAAATGTAGTGTAGGCAATGGGTGAGAATAATGATGGTGAGAAAGGGAGAAGGGCAAATCCAGTACAGGCACGTAGCCTACTCCTGTCGAATAGCACTAAGGGGGCCGCCAGGCTTAACGTCCCTATCTGATGGATGAATCACTATCAACAGTGACATATGCTTTCTCTTCATATGCAATGCGGAAAGATTTGGGATTTAACCCCGGCATATTGGTGCACAATCTAGTGATTACAAGTTGTGCACCGCCACCTCTCCTAGTCCCGAGATAGAAATTTTACATGAAAATATCTGACCCCGCCGGGAATCAAAGCTGAGCTGGATAGTCTGGAGGCAGATGTACTGCCACAGAGCTAACCCGGCGGACCTGCTTAAACAAATGTAGATAGATAAAAAGCGAGTTTTCGAAAGGTCTAGAATCAGTGACATGTTCAGTTTGGTTTGTTTAGACTATATCAGGCCTGGGCACTAGTAACTCAGTCGAGTCATTGCAGATTTCCCCTTAACGCCTCACTCCACCTTCTTCAGCTGAGACGAGCAGACAGGAAGTTAAGCATTGCTCAGTGACAGATTGTATAAGACAGGCATCATAGTTTTTACAAACTTTCAGCTCTCGCTGGTTACCTGCAATCCATCACTGATGCATAGTGCCTACTGTGTGTTTGTTTATAAGGCAGTGTAAGCGAAAAAGACATGGGTGGGGGTTACAGAGTTCCATGCCACTTCCCTGTAGTGCCCAGAGCTGGGTTAGACCTTACGAAAACTCGTATTGCATATACGCTTTTTTTGTATGCCTTTGTTTGCTTAAACTAAACGCCATTTCATACAAGTTGAGAGGATTTGAAAGCATTTCTTTCCCCTTCTACTTTCTCTGAGTTCATCAGCGACAGCGTAAAGTGAAATAAATGCTTTCGCATCCTCTCAACTTGTATGAAATGTCGTTATGCTGTCGCTGACAAACTCAGAGAAAGTAGAAATGGCGTTTAGTTGAGAGTGGTTTTTACGGATTTCGGGTTTTGAGATAACAAATGTAAATTAAAGTAACATTCGTACATTCACTGGGATAATGACAAAAGTAAGCACATGTTGGAAAATTATTCATATGCTAATGTAAATAATTATGTGAAAAAGTTAAGTACAAAGTATTTTCTCAATGAGGATAAAATCAAAATCTTTTACAGCACCTGAAGAGCTTGAATATATGAATGTTTGTAGCTAGAAAATTTAATATATGAATGTTTGTAGCTACAAAAAGTGTAGAATTTTGCCTTTCATTTTTACAGTATAAAGGAAGATAATATGACATATGAATGTAATTTAACAACACTATATTATACTTAAAGCAAAATATAATGATTTTTTTGCTACTAATATTTTATTTGAGGAATCATATATGCTTGAAATTCGGGCCCCATTGCGCCTTCAGATTAGAAGGTAAGTTTCTTAAGGACAGTCAGGAATATTGAAAATCATATACAGCTGACAGTTTTTTTACACTTTTCTCAAAACTAAGCAGAAGGGAACATGTGTACTTTCTCAAATAACAGATTGAATAATTTTAAAGCACTCACAGAAAATAATAAATCACTAAACTGGAGAATTAGGTACCACAGCTTTCAACATATCATTTCAATGACAATCAAGTAGGTACACAATTTTTCCAACATAAGAACATGACATTTACCTGTGATGTCGTTACTAGGAGAAATTCATTTTTTTTTCTTACTTTCTCCCTCAATCTCAACATTACTGAGAAGTAGTCCCACTATTAGCAACAAGGTTAGGTAAGGTTTCATGAGGAGATAAATACATTAGTGTTAATTACACACTTTGCCAGTGATAAGGTTGACTGGGGTTTGACGAGGAGGAAATCTATTAATGTCAATTACATAAGGTGGGTGCTCCTGTTATGGCCATGTTCCTGATATGGCCACCCCCCCCCCATTGTGAGTTTGTTAACCAAAAAATCCGCTGAATTTCAGCAGCATCCAGTGAAAGGGCATCCTGGTATGTCACTTGATCGTTTTCCATCCAGTCAAGTTGAACAATATGGCGTCAGTTGCCTGTTTTGCGGTTTTCATGTGACCTCTACTTATTTTTCTCTGGTAAGTCTCCTTTGTTTTATGTATGTTTTTCAAAGACTTGTTTCATGAAAACCATAGTACTCCATTCAGTTTTTAATGTTCTGTTGATTGGTGTTGTCGTTGATGGCGTATCTTTTACGAGTTGTCATAATAAACGATTTTCGTGAAAGCTTACCTGCTCCTGATATTGCCATATCAAATGTACCATGGCCATATCAAGTTGATTTCACTTTTATTTTTTCACCTGACAAATTTACATGCCTTATAGCTGGGATTACACAAACATTTTGTATTGTAAGAAAAACAACTTAATTTTTTTTATAGAAAAACCTGTTTTGACTACACTTTTGAATTATAAAAAAGATTATTAAGTGTCATGTTTATTCATTTTACACCAAAATTATTTAATTTTAGCACAACTGCGCTATCAAACTGAAGAAAAGTCACGATTTGTAGAACATGGAACAAGGGTGGCCATAGCATGTGCACATGTTCTTGATATGGCCACTAGGTAGACTTTTGGAACTTGGGACTTTTTGGACAATTAAAGCTATTTTTATGGGGAGAGGAAATTGTTTTGAGAAAGTCAATTAGACTGAGAACAAGTAAGAAAAAAGTGGTTCACTTTTTTTTTTTTTTTTTTTCAAAATAGCGGCTAGAAATATTCTCAGACCTTAGCATGGCCATATCAGGGACACCTACCTTACACTGTTGATTTCAACGATATACCCTGGACCACATCATATTTCGCTTTAATTTCGCTGTGGTAAAGTGTTATGATATCTTCGAAAATGTGCATTTTCTTTTAGTGTATTAAAAATCGCCATTATACTCCATAGATCTTGCATTAAACAAGTGCATGCAACTATTCAAGAATATCATCACCAATTTTACTAGAAACATTTCGATCTCTTTTGTTTCACATGGCTTAGTATAGCCTGGTCACTAATGACACATGCAGCTCATGACAGGAAGATCTTGGTTGTGAGGTCAAACTACGCATGCGCTGACTTGGATAATAAAAACCTAAACTAACCAAACCTAACATTCGTATATGCAAGATGTGTAGTACAAAGATTTGGAATCTACACGCGAAAATAAATCCAGGTAAGGATCGCTCTAGCACTACAAGAGAAGTCCGCATTTGCGCAGTTTGATCTCACAGCCAAGCTCTCCCTGTTGTGAGCCCCTCCTCTAATGGCGAACATAGTTGGTACTGCTTTATGGTAGGCATTATCCAGTTGTTCCAAATTAATATATTTTTTTTTTAAGTTGACACTTCAAATGCCATTGATAGAATAATACAGAGTGGACCCTTCAAACTTCCCTGATTTCCATTGCTTCTAAAAAAGAAACAGAAAGAATAACAATAATAAAGACAATACGCCTTCATCTCTACCTTTCATGTCTAAAAAAAACGAAGAATCGAGGAATAGGGACTCAATATGGCATATTTCAAATTCTTATGGCATCTGCAGCAAGGCAACATGAAGAGGATGACTGCCAGATCTTCGGGAACTTTATAGCTAAAAGATGTAGCAGGTTCATTTGCAGAATTTGTGTAACAAATGATGTCAATCAATTCATACCCTTCCCATTATTGCATTTACAGTGATAGAGTTATGAATTCCTAACAGTGAGTAGATTCAATACTAATGTAGTAAACGTCACAAGAATTATTTCTTTCATGCGAAATATTTCACGAGTATAAAATAAAATTCTCATAGTGACAGCTAAAATGACGTGTCCATACTAGTTAAGTATTTAAAATGGAGCATGATAATGTCCAGATAAAGCACTGTTTAATAATGTAATTGAGAAACTAAACATTAAAGAAACATATGATATTATCAAAACTTCTTCATTTATGTCTGACTTTATATTTCCTTAAATATGATTGCATAATAATTACTCTAGTCCACTAAATCATTCAGGTCTGTTACACCATTCTGTTCCTATGGATACACAGTTGAAAAAGAAATCCCATATATGTCAGCACAAGTCAGGATGATGCACAAAGAGCCATCTTGATTGTACTGTTATGTTCCCTCATTTTGATTTGGCGAGTTTGTGTCTCATACTCTTGCTTTGTGTTTGAGTCTAAGCGTGCATTTTTACTCTGTCAGATCTGTTTGTGTTGTCTTTTCCACAAATAGCAACATATACAGTCAAGATCAAGAGGACATAATAGTATACGCGTGCAGTAGTTAAGTTGCTATTTTGAAGATTTTAAGCAAACAAATTTTGGGTTATCACATGCTTATGTTTGCTTTGTCATGTCTGTTACCTGTCAGATCTGTTACTCCATGTCATGTCTGTTACATCATTCAGACAGAGCCTTAATTTTTTCTAATTATGTTTCATTAAAGAAACTAAGGTTCAAATATCTTCGCCTTAAGGACAATCTAAGATAACTGTTACTGAAAGAATGGTTTTCTGTTAGTTACTGAACAAGTTATTGCTTTACATTAGGTAATACATATGATATTAAGATATTTAAAATATTTGTTCACTTTTGATCTGCAGTTAGTTCTGTTACTATTCTAAGACCTATGCACTGTTTAAAGAATATCTGATATAAAAAATAAAGGAATTCTATTTCTATAAAAGATCCATTATCTTGTCCTATAATACACCTGACATTTAGTCGTGCCATCAAAAATTCATTGATACTAAGTCTTGTAGAGAATGCTGTAAAGCAAGGTGAGTGTACAGTGGCTGATTACTATGGCAGAGACATTGCACTACATCGAGAATATGCACTAAATAGGCCTAATACTTTAATTTTGACTTTCTCAATCGTCCATTTGTTATACAAATTTTGCAAATGACCCACCAATGTTCATCCATAACACAGTGCAAAGTCCAACATGCTATTATAAACAGAAATGAGGCAGTGTGTCCAAACATGACATCCAGTTCTTTCTATAGTTTACCGTATACATTGTTCACAACATCATACTGTAATGTTCATTCACCACAATGCCCGTTACGATATTAAGAGAGTTCCTTCAATTCTCCTGATCTTGTCAACCACTGTACTGATTACACTCAATTCAAACCTAACTTTTTCTAGCATCAAATACATCCAATTGCCAAGATGTGGATATGGATTTTCAGGCTTTCTTCATTTTTAAAAATAGCATTTTTATGTATTCGTAGAAAAAAAATAACTACCAGTAGACTTCTGACACATTACCTGTGCACTCGGCCGATGTCAGAGTGGTGCGGAGGTCTACTTAGCACAATGTAATACACTATTGTATTATACCCACATATTAAATAAACACAACAGAAGCAGGAAATGACGCTTTTAGAACCACATGATAGGCAGACATGTTCTTTACTCAGAAAAATTAAAGTTTTCTGGAAATGTAGTAGTGTAGGTGGTGTTTTACGCATGATAGATAGATAGCTAGATAGATAGATATTTATTAGCCTTAGGAAATACAATGATTTCATGGCATCGTCAGAGTGAATACATAATAAATATGCGGTTACGTACATGTTATTCCGACATACAAGATGTCTACAATAATATACAATCAACACATTCTGTAATGAAGTCAATTCTCCACAGTTTTCTTCAGACCATTATTTGTACAAAGTTCTTGGTTTCCTTATCTTCTTGGGCAGTCTCACCCCAGACATGAATCAAACAGAAAAGAAGAGCAGTTAACACAAAAAGGAGATACTAACTACCGTAAGTTAACCCTGCGTAGATGTGGCTCACCATTGCAACATCTTTAGTGTGGTCGGTCTCTCAGACCAACCTACCAATATGTTCTTTATTTTTAATTTTATTTGATGTTATGATAGTGGGTAAGATTGCTGACTTAAATTTTGAGAATCTGTGAGTTCAATTTGAGAACAGGTAGGTACCAAGTCTTGGGTTCGATCCTTGTTATTGCCGTAGAAATTGTTTAATTGCGGGTCCCATTCATTGTAACTGAAAATCCTTATAAATTGTGAAGGGTGACAGAATTATTGTGAATTTTATGGAATACCCAATATAAATATGGGCATTCTGTTAAGATTGGTTTTTTCTATGCGCTGGGTTCAAATCTTGTCATTCCAATGGGTATTTTGTTTTATAATTTCTGTATCTATAGTCACTAGATACGAAAGAGACTTATAGGCCTATTTATGGATAAGGAATCGACTCCATTGTTGGGGATCCAGCTTTCAATTAGTTACATTTTAGTAAAGGGTCCTAGGTTCAAATTTGTCATTTCACTTCAGGATTTTATTAACTTAGATCCCATTCTCCATATTATGTAGAGGCAACGAAACTTGACAAAAGGGAAAAGTGTTTCTTTCTACAATACAGTATAAATTTCCTTTCATCAGCTACACACCATATCACCAAATTGATTGAATTTACCATTTTACCCTCTCATTAGAGAAAGCTCGAATCTATGCGCGATATGAGAAAATTTTCATCTTGGGAAGTCATGATATATACAATATAATAAATGATTCTGTGGTGTTATGACAGAAGCTGATGTGTACAATTTTGGTAAAAATCTTTTCTTGTCTATATATGTTGCAAATGTTTTTATCGTTATGGCAAGACATGTCATGTCTACTCCCATTAGTAGCTTATAGTAATTCCAATAAAGAAATATTCCTCCTAATGTACCCCTGATTTTTCCTGAAAGAGTAAACTTCAAAACTGCTCTCCTGTAATATAAAGAAAACATGCATATCAGCTTATGCCATAACACCACGGGATTATAACTTACAATCCGTACCAAGTACTGTAACTATAATTTTTTAAATAAATCAAGAACCAAAATTCTGATTTATTGTTAACAAAACACTAAAAACCAAAATAAAAAATAGAAAACAAAACAAAAATTAGTTACACACTTCTGTTCATTGTTCATTCACAATCTTTGCACAACACTTCAATATGTTGAAGACACAAGAACTTGTTTCACTTTCTGCAGTGATACTTAGTTTTTCTGTTTTGCTTGGAGGTGCATACACGGCATCTTCCGATGGCCGGCAAGGGATGGGGTTCTTCTTGTTTGCGTTGAATATTCGAAACAGCAGCAATCCTCTCCCGTAGATGTCTTGGGATGTTGGTCATAGCGGCACGGTTAGCAAGGTGGCTTTGTACAAGTCCCATTCCCACCTCCGTGAGAAACTTTCTTCGCACAATGTTTTGTGTTGGTGCATTCTGACTGAATACGACTTGGCTATTGATACCTGCAATGTTTATGATGGCATAAAAGAGTACCATAGGCCAACGTCGTGTATTTCTTGCCACGTTGTAATTGGCGCACAATTGATCCACGACGTCGACGCCGCCTTTAGTCTTGTTATAATCCAGAATTATATCTGGTTTCCTTGTTTCTTCGTCAATGATGTCATCATCATGCATCGAAGTTATCAATACAACATATTTTCCTTTAGATGGAATGTGTGAAACAAGAGTACAATCATGACGAAATGCAAAAATACTGGAGGGAATAGGCCTTGATTGTCCCTGAACGAATTGAGGTGGTAACTGGCGTTTGTTTTTCCTTATGGTGCCTATAAGAGTTAGTTTATGATCTTCTCGAAGCCTTTCACACAGATCAACACTCGTGAACCAGTTGTCTGTTGTAACGTTACGGTTCGTTCCAAAAATAGGTTGTATCAGCCTTTGTACAACGTCAGCTGGAGAATTACTGACAGCATAGTTCGATCCCTCTGGTTGCTTCCCTACATAAACTTCCATTTTCGAAGTATAAAATAGTTTTGCGTCACATAAGGCAAAAACTTTGATTCCGTACTTACTAGGCTTCAAAGGAATGTACTGACGGAATCCAGCCTTCCCTTAGAAGCATTTCATCAACTATCGTATACTGACTGAGGCTAAAGCTGGATTCGCATTTATCACAAATAGCTCAAAAAGATCGCGAATTGGAGCCAGTCGATCTGATTGTAGTCTCTCTTGTCTTGTCTCCGAATCGTCAAATCGGAGGTGAGCCAGCAGAAAAGAGAAACGTTATTGGGACATCACTAAACGAAAAATTTCTGGGGAGTTTCCATCCGTAGAAAACAGTTCGGAAACATTAGGGGAGAGTCGGGTAGTATCGGACATCGGGTAATATCGGACAGTGAGTTTCTTTCATCTACCACACGATGATAGTGCCTGATTGACATGGTTACGTTTCTGTGATGTCGCATAGAGAAACGTAACCATGTCATTCAGGTACTACCATATGGTGGTAGATGAAAGAAACGCACTGTCCGATACTACCCGATGTCCGATACTACCCGACTCTCCCCTAATCCTATTAGATTTTTTTACGCCAGCCAAGATGAGAATGCCCAATAGAGCTTCTATTTCACTACGATCTGTGTCACGAGTGTGATATTCTTGTTCATATTTCCCTCGTGCACAGATCTGGATATGCTGATTCGTGTAATTAACTATTATGTCACTCATTTCAGCATCGAAGAAATGCCTCCAAACTTCAAGGGGATCAGTTTTTTCTCTAACAGGCCCTCTAACTCCCGGTAAGTGAGTTATTATATTCTTCGGTCTAGTTCTGACATTTCTCGGGGGTGCATGGATTCTCCACTTGAAGTTATCTTTTCCAAAATAAAATAAAGAATCTTTACCTCCATGGAAGTACTGTTTCCGTAAAGATTCTGCATCTTCATCAGCGTCAAGTTCTTGCTCACTTTCGGAATCCTCTTCTCTCGCCTCTACGATATCGTCTTCGTCAGCATCTGATTTGTCATCTGCCACTGCTTCAGGTTCGGAATCTGTTTGAACAATTTCCAGTAGCCTCTGAATTCGACTCTCTTCTTGTTCATATTCCATTATATCTAGAACATACATGAATAATAATAATAATAATAATAATAATAATAATAATAATAATAATAATAATAATAATAACAATAATAATACCGGTAATAATAATGTTGATAAAGTGTCGTAAAATAATCTACTAAAAATAATAATAATAATGATAATGATAATGTGATGGACGTAAAATAGGCCTAGATCGTATTTTATTTTTAGTCTTTTCATCAATATGCTAATTTTACACTTAATGTCCTTACAATTATTATCATTGTTGTAATTAAATTAACAAAATATGAAGGTTATTACATTTATTCTATTATATAAATGAAAGTTATAAATACCTGCTTGTCGATGTTCAAGTTGCGGCAAAAGTGTGGTCGGTCTCTGACACCAGATTGCCTCGTCTTGCTTGAAAAACTGATCTTTTGTAAATGTCCTCGCTCTGACATGTAAAGGGCAATAAAAAAGAAAGCTACACAAAAGTACAACCCCTGTCCTTGAGTGGATGGGGAAAAAAAAAACTTGTTTCTAAGGTCGGTCCCTGACACCGTGCCACACTAACGCAGGGTTAAATTTGGAGTGCTAAACTAAGATACTCATTGACAGTAAAAGGCATGTGGAAAAGTAAAATATGTTTCACTGACTTTTTGAATCTAGCATAATTAAGGGCTTTAGTTTCAACAGGGAGTTTGTTGTAAAGTCTTATCCCTGTATGTGATAAGCTATTGAGACTTTTGGATAACCTATGATGATTAAAATGTAAATTATTGCATGTTCTTGTGCTGTAGTTGTGATAATCAGAGTTTATTTTAAAACTATCATAATTTTGGTGGATGAAACAGACTGTTTCAAGAATTTAAATACAAAGTAGGGGCAAAATATCAAACTCTTTGAATATTTTTTTACTATCAGAGCGAATAGGTACCTTCTTTATAATTTTCAATATTCTCTTTTGCAGTCTAAACACTTGTGCAAGTTTTGATGACGACCTCCAGATAATTATCCCATATGATAATACAGAGTGAACATAGCCAAAGTAAACCGATCTAAGTAGTTCCTTGGGAGTTATATTGGTTAGGACACGGAAAGCATAACACAAACGACTTAGTTTATCAGTTAAGAATTGAATATGACTTTCCCACGTGAGGTTGGAATCAATCCATATCCCTAAAAATTTTGTACAATCGACGTCCTTCATTTCAGTATTATTAAGTAGTTAATTGATGAACAAGTGGACTTACTCGTGTTAAATATGTAATATTCGTCCGGCTTACAGCTGTTTCAGTGCATCACGCACCATCATCAGAGCCTACTAGATCGCGGCGTCATCTCGAACTTCTCTGCCTGTTAGGAGGGTGTGTTTTATTGTTGGAATGGGTTGGATTGTGGAGTCGAATAGTGTGTGTGTACTGAAATTGATCTGTGTGTTGAGGATTTGATCAGGGTGTGTTTTAGTGTGTTTGTATATTTCGTATTGTTCTAGTGTGTTGAGTTTTTGGTTCTTGGGTTGTGTGTGTAGGATTTCCATGTCCGTATTTATGTTATTGTATGTATGGTTGGCATTGGTTATGTGATCGGCATATGTAGATGTGTTGTGTCCTCTGGTTATAGCTTTAATGTGTTCTTTGTAGCGAGTTTGGAATGATCTGCCTGTCTGTCCTATGTAGAACTTGTCGCAACTATTACATGTGAGTTTGTATACGCCTGTGTGGTCGTATTTATTTGTTTGTGTTTTTTGTGTGTTGAGATGTCTTTGTAGTGTGTTTTCTGTTCTGTATGTTATGTTGTATTTCTGTTTTCTGAATGAAGATGCGATCTTATGTGTGCTTTTGTTTTCATATGTTAGTGTGATGTATTTCTTGCGTTCTTGTGTTTGTGTTGTGTTTTGTGTATTTATGTGTTTGTTAAGTTTTTGTTTTGTCTTCCTTATGATGTTGTCTATTATGTTTGGATTGTATCCGTTTTCTTGTGCTATGTATTTGATTGTGTTCACTTCTTCATTGTAGTGTTGTTGGTTCATGGGTATGTTGAGTAATCTGTGTACCATTGTCCTGAATGCAGCATCTTTGTGTTGTATGGGGTTGGTTTTCTGTATATTTTGAAGGTGTGTTTGTTGTCGATTTTTATTATGGTGATGTCTAGGAAATTTATGGAGTTGTTGTTTTCAAGTTCTAGTGTGTATTGAAGTTTTGGATGTAATTTGTTTATGTATTACATCCAAATTACATCCAATTACATCCGAAACTTCAATACACACTAGAACTTGAAAACAACAAATCCATAAATTTCCTAGACATCACCATAACAAAAATCGACAACAAACACACCTTCAAAATATACAGAAAACCAACCACCACCACCACACACATACACAACACATCTAACCACCCCATACAACACAAAGATGCTGCATTCAGGACAATGGTACACAGATTACTCAACATACCCATGAACCAACAACACTACAATGAAGAAGTGAACACAATCGAATTCATAGCACAAGAAAACGGATACAATCCAAACATAATAGACAACATCATAAGGAAGACAAAACAAAAACTTAACAAACACATAAATACACAAAACACAACACAAACACAAGAACGCAAGAAATACATCACACTAACATATGAAAACAAAAGCACACATAAGATCGCATCTTCATTCAGAAAACAGAAATACAACATAACATACAGAACAGAAAACACACTACAAAGACATCTCAACACACAAAAAACACAAACAAATAAATACGACCACACAGGCGTATACAAACTCACATGTAATAGTTGCGACAAGTTCTACATAGGACAGACAGGCAGATCATTCCAAACTCTCTACAAAGAACACATTAAAGCTATAACCAGAGGACACAACACATCTACATATGCCGATCACATAACCAATGCCAACCATACATACAATAACATAAATACGGACATGGAAATCCTACACACACAACCCAAGAACCAAAAACTCAACACACTAGAACAATACGAAATATACAAACACACTAAAACACACCCTGATCAAATCCTCAACA
The DNA here is from genome assembly GCF_040183065.1 of Periplaneta americana. NCBI lineage: Eukaryota > Metazoa > Arthropoda > Insecta > Blattodea > Blattidae > Periplaneta > Periplaneta americana. The sequence goes on along the minus strand of NC_091125.1, from coordinate 10,283,791 downwards.
CACAGATCAATTTCAGTACACACACACTATTCGACTCCACAATCCAACCCATTCCAACAATAAAACACACTCTCCTAACAGGCAGAGAAGTTCGAGATGACGCCGCGATCTAGTAGGCTCTTATGATGGTGCGTGATGCACTGAAACAGCTGTAAGCCGGACGAATATTACATATTTAACACGAGTAAGTCCACTAGTTCATAAATTAATTATATTCAAGTGTTAAAAGTGGTGTACGCAAGATTCAAAAATGGATTATTAAGTAGTATTTCAATGGAGTCATGTAGTTGTTTCTGACTGAAATACATACAAACGGTTTTACTGACATTCAGTTTTAGTCTATTGCTAGCTAACCACTGTTCTAGTTGTCTTGAGGTTTCATTTATTTTCTCCTGTAAATTATTTTTATCAAGAGCGTTGAAAACAATATTAGTGTCATCTGCAAAGAGAACGGTTTTAGCTTGCGTTATCCTTGAGGGAAGGTCATTTATATATAGGAGAAATAGAATTGGGCCAAGTATGGAACCCTGGGGCACCCCGCATTTCATGATAGTGGGATATGATTTCATTGAGCCTATTTCAACAAATTGTTGCCTTGCACTTAGATAAGAAACAAACCAACTTTTAGCTAACCCCCTTATGCCAAACCATTGTAGTTTCTGGATCAGTATCTTATGATCAACTGTGTCAAATGCTTTGCTCAGGTCCAGGAATAGCCCAACTGTTTGATTCATGTTGTCTTTTGAAATTAGAATAAATTCCGTGAAAGTGAATATGGCGTTATTAATTCCTTTGCCTTTTTGAACCCAAATTGAGCATTAGATAGTGCACCATTGCAAACTAAAAACCGAACTAATCTATTATACATAACTTTTTCAAGGATTTTATAGAATGTAGATAATAGAGATATTGGCCTATAGTTGTTAATATTTTGTTTATCTCCCTTCTTAAATATAGGACATACTTTTGCGAGTTTGAACTGTTCAGGAAATTTACCACTAATTAAAGATGAATTGCAGATGTTTACGAGTGGAGCTACTAGTAGTATGGCACATTTCTTTACAATACCATCCGGAATGTCATCAGGTCCACAGGGAAGATTATTTTTTGGTTTTTTTATTATATCGAGAATTTCATCTGCAGTCACGGGAGATAGAAATATGGTGTTTACATTTCCTGTTCCATGTAAGGTTGTTTCCTGACTACATGTTACCTGGTTATTAGGATTTTCTGCTACATTTGCAAAAAATTTATTAAAAATTTCAGCTATTTCGAAGGAATTTTGAATTGTTTGACCATTGTGTATTATTGAAAAGTCTTGATTTGAGACTTTTGTATTTTTACAAATTTCTTTCTTTACAACTTCCCATATGGCTTTACCTCTGTTCTGTGCTTTCATAATGAATTCTCCATTGAATTTCAATTTAGCTGCATATATAACTTTCTTTAATATGCTGGTATATCGTTTATAATGTAATTTAAGATCTAGGCTATTTGTAATTTGGCACAATTCATATAACTCCTTTTTCCTCCTACAAGAAGTTACAATCCCCTTCGTTATCCAATTTTTTTAATTGTTGAACTGTTTATTTGTAAGTGTACATTTTTTTAGTGGAAAAGCAACATCAAAATAATGAGTTATTGAGTTTATAAATTCGTTTGTTTTCGCATCCACATCTGTTAAGTTGGTTACTTCAATCCAATTTTCTTTGCTTAGCAAGCGTTTAAAATATTCAACGTTTTCATCATTAAAAGATCTTTTATACCTAACTAGCTTAATGCTATTTGGTTTAGGGTTTTCAAATACATAAATATTTAAGAATACAGCATTGTGGTCTGCGATACCCATATCAATATTTCCTACTGAGAATGGATAAGGATCATGGTCAATAATTATTTGGTCTAGGCATGTTTTAGAATTAGAGGCTATTCTAGTTGAAGTGTCTATTGTTTCTATCAGATTATATGATCGAATTAGCGATCTGAATTCTATTATGGTAGCATCACTATTTAAAAAATTTATGTTGAAGTCACCGCACAAAATTAATTGTTTCTTTTTGCTTTTTAGGTGATTTAAAAGAATTTCAAACTTTTCTAAAAAGGTTTTTATACACTCATCTGGGGACCTATAGACACACACTACAGTTAAATTATAACCCTGACCGCTAATTTCAGTCACAGCATGTTCGAATACTTTGTCTTGGTTTAGATAAAAATGTATTCTTTTTTTCTATATATGATAAATGTTGTCTAACAAAAATAGCTGTTCCTCCATTTTTGTAAGTGTCTCGACAAAAGTACAGTAACTTGAAAGGTTGAAATCTGGAATATGACAGTATGTTATTTCCTTTGTGTTTAGCCAGTGCTCTGTACAGCATAAGATATCTAACTTCTTTAAATCATGGTTTATGATTATTTCTAATTGATACAGCTTATTTCTAAATCACTGAAAATTTTGATGCATTAATGTTGTTGTTGTTGTTGTTTTCTAATGCCAGGCGTTTGACAATAAAATTATTTGACCTCTTGCACTCCAATATTTTTCAAAGATATTATCATGACTAGCCACTGAAGCACAGATTTTGAGGTGTTCCGAATCCATTTCTTGGTTTGAGTTGCACAATGGGCAGTTAAGGGACTGATATATTCCAATTCTATGCAGGTGTTTGGCCAAACAATCATGGCCTGTTGCCAATCTAAATGCAGCTACAGACGATTTGCGTGGTAAATCGGGAATTAACTGTGGATTTTGATGCAGAGAGTTCCATTTTTTCCATTGGGATTGAGTTATCTAATTTTGTTTGTTGAAGTCTAAGTATGTAGATTTAATAAATCTCTTCACAGAGTAATACGTAGATTTAGTAACAGGTCTGTAAGTAGCAGTGCTGCCCTTCTTTGCTAAAGCATCCGCATTCTCGTTTCCCAGGATTCCACAATGGGATGGTATCCATTGGAATACAATTCTTTTATTGTGTGATAATAATTGAGAGAGCATTTTAGTTATTTCTGCTGTTTGAGATGGTGTGTGTTTAGAGATGATTGATAGAATAGCTGCTTTGGAGTCTGACAATATAACTGCATTCCTAAATTTATTGATGTGGCATAGAAGATTCCTGAGACATTCACTTATTGTAATGATTTCACCACCAAAACTTGTTGTTCCATATCCAAGAGATCTATAAAGTGAGAAGAGACAGCACGTAACATCTGCACCGGCACCTTGTTCTGTGGAGATCAAGGATCCATCGGTGTATAAATGAAGCCAGTTTTGTGGAGGGTACCTAATATTGTCTCTAAAGACAACTGTTTCAGCATTTCAGTGTCTACTTCTGATTTCAGTATTTCTTCTGTTAAATTTAGATTATATTCTATATTTAATAGAGTTAAAGGGTTTGGTTTAATTTGTAAGTTTTCTTTTAAATTCAGGATATTGATTTTCTGTTTTAATTCTTGAACAATGGATATGAAACTTTTTTGAGTTTTCAATCTACAAAGAGGACTGTATGAATGCCAATTGTTACCTGGTAATCTGATAAGTTTCTCATATTGAATCAGTGCTTTTTCTTCTATTGTCATTTTGATGCTGTTAATATTAGTGAGGAATCTCATAGAATCTATTGGCGTTGTTTTGATTCCACCAGTAATGAGTCTGAGAGCTAGGTTTTGAACATATTCTATGTCGTTTATGAAAGGTGAAGTAATTAAAATTTCTTCGCAGTATGTCAGCACTGGCTGTATAAACATTTTGTATGTAGTGTTCAAAGTATTCCTAGAGCATCCCCAGTTCTTTCCTGCTAGTCTTTTTAGAAGGGAGAATCTTTTACGAGCTTTTCCAGAAATGTATTTCAAATGGTTGCTCCATGTTAACTTACTATCGAAAATAACTCCAAGATATTTGGATTCATAAGTCCTAGGAAGGTGTTGGCCATTGTATTGGATATTGAATTCTCTTTCTTTTTTACCGAGTGAAAATATTTGGTAGTTACTTTTGCTTAAATTCAGTGTTATCAAATTTGATGTATTACATTCATGTAGTTGATTTAGAGCTTTAAGAGCAAAATTTTGAATTTTGTCTCTATGTCTGTAAGATCCGGAAGTCCACAAAACTATATCATCTGCAAATAGTGCTGTTTTCATGTTTGATTCCTCTAATAGGGAGGGTAAGTCATTTATATAAATATTGAATAAAGTTGTGCTGAGGACAGCGCCCTGAGGTAGACCTCGATATGTTTGTCTGTAACTAGAAAGTGAGTTATTGAATTTAGTGGCAATGAATCTTTGACTAAGGAATTCTGATATCCATCTGAACATATTGCTGGAGATGCCTAATTTCTGGAGTTTTAGTAATAATTTATTTCTCCAAACAGAGTCATGTGCTAACTGAAAGTCAATAAATATTGCCAAGGTATCTTCTTTCTTGTTGAAACTGTCTTTTATTTCTTGGCCGAGGCATATGACTTGTTCATTGGTAGAGTGTAGTTGTCGAAAGCCGGCTTGTCGTGGTGATAAAAGATTTTGGGATTCTAAATACCAAGTTAATCTGTTGGAGATCATGGACTCCATGGTTTTTGCTATTATGCTTAATAGTGCTATTGGTCGATAACTATTAACATCATGAGCAGGTTTCTCTTTTTTGTGAATTGGTACAATGATTGCTTTTTTCCAAGCTGCAGGAATTGAGGTGTTCCATGATAAATTGAAAATGGATAAAAGTACAGACTTGGCTTTTTCCCCCAGATGTTTAAAAAATTCGGAATGAATCTTGTCGGGGCCAGGAGATTTCTTGGTTTTTAAATTTTGTATAGCTAGAGTTAATTCTGTGGAAGTAAAATTTTTATGAAATATTTCAGGTTTTGTACTAGTAATATTGTTTTTATTATTTTTGTGTAATTCTCTTTTGATAAATTTGTCAGTTGTTTTGATATTGGGATGTAATCTGTGTGAGTTTGAGTAGTGTTTATTAAATGCGTTTGCTATATCTCTACTATCTGTTAGTGTTTTGTTATTATGAATAATAGGTTGGCTAGTATTTTCCTGTGTATTGGAAATATTCTTCAGAAATTTATATGTTTTAGCGCTATCGGTTCTGTAATTAATATTTTCAATAAATTTATTGAAACTGTTCTTTTTTGCTGTTATGATTGCTTTTTTAAGAATGGCAGTCTTCTTCCTCCAATCTTGAGTATCTTCTAGTGTTTTGCTATGTTCTGCTTTGGTTCTTGCTTTATCTCTATCTTGTTTCAATAAATTCAGGTTTTCTGTCCAGAATGAGGGTGTATTTTTTTGGTTTGCCTCGTGGAATGTGCTTTTTTGCAATTTTAAGAAGAGATTCACAGAAATATTTGTTCAATCTATCTGAGTTTGTATTTTCCATTAGTGGTGTGTTGAGCTTGAGGTATTTGTCGAGTTCTGTTGTAAATAGTTTCCAATTCGCTTTCTTAAAGTTCCATGTTGTTTTGTTATTGTAGGGTTCTTTTCTTCGGTTTTGGTGGAGATGGATAGAAGCAATGATGACTCTATGGCCAGATCCAGGGTCTTCAATTATTTTTTTCTTGGTTTCGTGATGGATATCTGATGTTACTAGTAATAAGTCTGGATTTGTACCAGAACCAGAATAATGAATGAAAGTAGGGGGATCTTCTTTTCTGTAGACAAGTTCTGCGGTTGTAGTATTTAGGAGGTCCATGATCATTTTTCCAGGTTGGTTTATATTATCATAGCCCCAAAGTTGGGAGTGGGCGTTAAAGTCACCTATTATGATAGTTTTAGGTTGTACATCAAACAAAGTTAGATCAAGGGGATTATTCGGTGGGTTATAGGCACTGTAGATTTTGAAATGTTGTTGATTTTTCCATACTTCAATTTTTATTAGTTCTAATTTGTCTTGATTATCCATTTCTTTTATGATTTGAAAATTTGTAATTAATTTCTTTGATGTACCTGCGAGAATTCCACTACTGATCTGTCTACCTTTGGGTAACAGTTTCTTATTAAAACCTTTAAAATTAAAATATTTTAATTGGTCAGCATTAAGATTTGCTTCTTGGATAAGGAAGATATCTATATTATTATCTGAGAGTATATTAGGTAGTTCAGTCTTCTTGGCTGATGTTATACCGCCAGCATTCCATTGTAAGATGTTTAGATGATTCTGTGCCATTAAAGTAGTCCCCGCCCGGAGATCCGATTGGGGCACTATTTTATCTCCGGATAATTTTACCTTAATGGTACTCATTTCATATTGGAGTTAAATGGAAAGTTGTAGCCGATTTAAGTGAACACCATATTTTAACGTTTTGGTGGCTACTTCATTCACACACAACCCCAGAATGTCTGGAGGACCACACCTGCTTTTGGTCGACGGGTCCATTGGACCTAGCTGGGAGATCTTGTTGATCACCAGCTTTCCCTCCTTAAGCCACTGGAGGACGATTTTAGTGCCATAGCAGGTCAGCACTAGGAACAGAAAAGTAGAAAGAGGAGGAAGGAAAGGGACATTAATGTCACAGAGGCCATTTTGTTAGCATTATAAGAAGTCTTTTTATCAGCAAAGTTTACATGCACTATTTAGGTCTGTGGTTCCAATCTCCGTGAGTGGCCCTGGTATAAAAAATCATGTAGATGGGCAGGCGTCTTCACAAGTTGAGCCGAGGATCTAGTTGCAGCTTCCGGGCTCTGAAGACTTTCTTGGAGGCATCAATTTTCTTCATTATCTACCATTGAGTCGGACTTCCATTGAAGAGATGTTGCATGAGACTCCTTCCTAAAGGTTCCTTCGATGGCAGCAGATATAGCCCTTGCTGATTCTTCTTTTCCCTTGTAGTTCATATGGAGTCCATGTTTTGTGAAGTGTTCCCTTTGTACATTGAGATCTAATACATTTGACGTGGCTAAAGATCTTCATCCTTTTCTTCAGCTTACGGTTGAATGCGCAGAGTCTTTCTCTCTCTCTTTTAACTCCATTTTCTCCATTAACTAAATGTTAGAAAATGCACAGAAAAACTGTCAGAAGTCTAAATGTAAGATTGAATATTCTATTAAAATTATTATACTTGTATATTTTGTTTAAGTCCTTCATTAACCCTCCTGCTACCAAGGGGAGTAATAGAATTCCCCCACAGTTGATTTATCAATATTATTTTCATTTTTCTTTATATTTCTTTTTGGAATTTCATATATTTGTCCGTTATATGCTTACTAACAATTTGAATTAAGAATAACATAAATAATCAACCCTTTCATTCACTGCGTCCTCTACAAAGGACAGCAATATCACTTCGTGGATAGTCGTTGACAGGTCCTTTTAGCTACCTTGCCCTCTCAAATGGGTAGTTCATATCTGGAAATCTAGGAATCATGCTGTAAAAATGAAACAAAATCTCAAAAGGAGTCAAGAACAAACAATTAGACTTTCATAAACAAAAATCATAATTCGTGACTGAAAGTGTTAATCTACTTTAAGATATAATTCACATTATTCAAGTGGGGTGATATTGTTACCCGTCTTGATAGTCTGTGTCATGAAAATTCCAGGGTATAAAATTCGATCTATAGCTTAATTTTCTTCATTTCTAAGTTAGTCTGCTTCCAAATTATTTTATTTTGTGTTATCTACACCAATTTTTATATTGCTATTTATATTATCATTACTTTTTGTTCTCAATTATTTACTTTTTATTTCTATGTGTTGTGATTTATCTAAAAGTGATTTTGTTTGAAATAAATATTAGTTGAGCTTTTTTTCGAGATGCTGATTGTAGTATATGTGGTGTTCGAATATTTGAATTCCAGCAAAGTACTAAAATTTAATTTATTAGTTTTATATATTTACTTATTTGTATACCTTCAAAACTTTTTTTTTTTTTTTTTGGAATTTTATTTTACTATAAACAAATTTTTTGAGATACTCATGGTTGTGTATATATTTTTCTAATACAGTGAGGTTAGTTGGGGACACTTGGGTTTTTGTCCAGAGCCGACCTGAACTATCAATGTAATGGTTACCATGGGAAACATGCACACATCTCCAGCACTTTTAGGCCTACAATCCTAATGTTACAATGCTTAAAAGTTACAGTACAGACCAAGCTCACATTTGCTGCTCAAAATGTCCTCCATTTACTGCAACACACATTTGACATCTTTTTATGGAATTTGCAGTTCCTCTCGCAATAGAATTTATTGCAACTCTTATATTCTGTTTAAGTTAGTTTATGGAGTGTGGGTTTCTTGCATTCTGTAGAGCCTTAACTTAAATAATTTTGTCTCTACACGAGCAGAATTTCTACTTATTTCAGTTTCATGCGCTAAGCTGTGAGGAATTTTTGAGGGCTGTGTTCCAATCTTTCACCAATCTCGTCTAATATCTCTTCTGACAAAACACGGCATTCTTTTCAGTTTTTCATCGTTTACCGAACCTGTCCGCATGAAATTCTTATTAAATCTTATTGTACTGGCAGCTGGAACAGGTCTCTCTGAAACCTTTTCCCGAAATTTGGTCTTGTTACTGCACAAGATTTTTGTTTCCGTATGCATATATTGTATAGATTATAGATAAGTACGTTCACCTAATGAATAAGTCATACAACAGTAGTCTACACGAAGCACTTTAAACTTAACTTGAATTTTTAAGATTATATCGTGGGCTTACAAGGAAAATGTATTAAGTCCAAAAAGATAGTATTGATATAAATCAACTTGAAAGTTTGAATGTTTATGAAAAATCTGGTTTTGCATTTAAACTTATCTACTCTTTCTTGTTAAATAATACATGTATTAAGCTACATATTTGCATGTTTTACAGATTGAATTTTAGTTTTAAAGCTTGAATTGAATTGAATGAAACTATATATTCACAGATTTTGAACTTCATGATATATAAAGAGTACGTTAAATGATCAATCTTTTTTAGAGCTAAATCACAAGGTTACAGTATTAAAAGTCATCTTCAGAATCAACACTTATCATTTGCACTGTTATTCACAGCAAGTATACTGGAACCTTGTCAACTGCAGTGTCACATGTTGGCAGAGTGTTATATCAGCCATGCAACTCTTCAGGAATCATACTTGCTCGAAGGACTTTGGGAAGATTATTATTCTTTGCTGAGCATAATTACAATGAATTTGAGTATTCTGATAGCGGTTGTTTTAAACAAATAAATGGTCGTCCCTCTCTACGAATTTTGATTTCTCTATATTCATCAGAATACCCACACTCAAAATGTTTCTTTCGTGTAATTGAAAGACTTTACTTTGAGCCAATTAACAACAACACCATTCTCATTTTTGGATTTCTTTTTCACCAACATTTTTGCCACCTTCTGTAGGTTGAAGTATTTCTTTCAGAGAGAAGGTTCAGAGTTTATGAAAACACTTGTGTACCAGAAGGAAAGCAATTCTGACTGCTTCCAAACACAAAGGACGATGAATAGTAAAAACAGTGGCCCTCGTCAACATTCTTACGATTCCTCCTCCTTCCTCGAGTGCTGCTGATGACTCAATGATAATGAAGTATTTCTACCTTCCAATAGGTTTACAAACCTCCTTTCGCCGCTCGTCAGAAATTTTTTCAGTGCACTTAAATCCGTACAAGTTACAATTTAGAGGTTTTAGGAATTTTAGCATCTTGTGGTTTTTTAATTTTATATGTCACGCCATCTCTACATTAATATTGTTTACATTGCCTTTCCATTTGCTTGAATTTCTTTTTCTCCATCTACTTTCATTTTCTTGAGTCGGTTCCCCAGGTGCCGCACATTTTTCATTGTGCTCTGAATACTCAGAGTTAGGATGGTAATGAGAATCTAAATCTGTCAAATTACTTCCGAAACATTATCAATTTTCTCTAACACATTTCGTTCACTTATGACTGACGAGTAATACTGCTGGGAAATGATGATTTTATTATTGCATATATTAAATAATCACATTTATTCTAGATGTTATGTATTATTTAATTTACTTCGCCTATCTGCAGTTCCACTCATTCAAGACGAGTAATTCTATAATTTTGGTTACACCCTTCTCATAATTCTATTGTTAGATCATATCAAATTTAATTTATTAATCAAATATTTTTAATTACAAATGGAATATTCGCAGTAAAGTTTTAATATTTATCACCTTGTTGTCATTAGGTGTTCTACGTTTAGAATTTATTGTTTTGGTATTGTTTTTAATGTTATAATATGTTATTTAAATAGTTTTAATAATGAATCTACTGGATCCCAAAACAAGATTAAAAGAATGATTAGTTATAGCATAAAAGCATAAAAATAACAAATTCACCTCAGAATATTGAAGTAATTAGAGTATTTATTTGTTTTGACTATCATGTATATTTTAACAAGAGTCACTTACTAACAATCACTTCAGCATTTTTCTGCAAAGCTAGCTGCAATAATTTCCTTCCTCTTGCCATATAATTGTTCATGTTTATGAGAAAAACATATACAATCAATATTAATCACTCTCACAGATCACTGTGTACCTGATCAGGTTGTGAACTAAAATCATTCTGCCTGTACAGATATTCTAAAAGTGATATTGAGGTGCATAGGCAAAAAGTATTAAGTGCACTTAATACTTTTTTCCTGTCAACATTTGTTTGCAATGGACTTAATAATTTATGAAGGTTTCATTACTAAGGAACTATAAGAGTTAAGACTTAATTCGTTTTCCCAGTAGACAAAGCACAATTTGTTGTACTTATCACCATTAATAACTCAAATTTCGAATTTTTTAACTTAATACCTTTTCCTTGTAAGCCCATGATATCTTTCACCGCCAACTTACTTCCCACAACACAACACAACTAAACCGAAGCTGCAGTGTCACTCATTGCTTGCATACCGAGAATGCGGATACTCTATTCCAGAGTCCGTGGATATCCAGAGTACCGCAATCGTTTGAGCCGGCAAATGCCGACAAATCCGCCATTGTTAGTCCAGCGCGAGCTATGCAGTATACAGTTGCATAGGGAAAGAATGTAATTTAAGTGCGAAAAAATGCAATGCTGCTGTGTTCAGAACTGTTCACAGAGAACTGAAAAAAGCGCACATTTGTTTTCTCTGTGACAAGGTGAAAGAAATAAGGAAAAAGGAAAGAAGTGACTATAAATATAAAAAGGAACGATCCGCTACCTAAGCGAGCATACATTGTGAGATTAATGAATGACTGTATTTTGATATTTATTTTTTCAAAAATTGGGCCCCGAAATATTTTTATAAAACTAATCTAGAATTTAAGTTGTTTCAGCAATGATATTTCTACATAAAACAAATGAAAATCACGTACCAATTAGGATCAGTGTCAAATTTTTACCGTCTTCTCCCTTTCAAATCAAGCATTTCTGAATTTTATCCTATTTGCTATTTGCAAGAATGACATAATATATTTGTGAAGTTCTGAATTCATTCTTGAGACAAGATTGTATTGTTTGGCTCGAGTGGAAAATGCAGAGACCGTAGAAACTAGAAACTCTATTAAAGTTAGACTGATGTGAAATTTCAGATTTCTAAATTATTCTAGGTAGATCTCTGAAATTTTGTATTTTTAATTTGTAATTTTAAATTGTGTAAATTTAGGTTTTCAAAAATTGCTACTATTATGGCCAAATTTTTTCTACATACTTGTCAGACCTTCAGAAACAAAACTTACTATACAATTTTCCTTTTGATTTACTAAAAAATAATTAAAAATATTTAATGCACTAAAAGTATAAAAACGGACAAAAAAATTCAACTCGAGCGTAAAAAAATAGTATTAAAATACCTTTTATTAATATTCTGACTGATATGCATATATATTATCAGGCAGTACATCTCACTTGACGATATGTGTCAGAGGAAGAACAATTGTTTGTATGCATATGAAATCTAATTAGTAGAATTTGTAGCTAATCGGCGAAGTATGCATTGGAGGGAGAAAGGAACTGGCCACCCTACCCCATTATCTCCTGGCCTAGTTGTCTCATGAATGATGCCTTATTGGTGGTACTTATGAGATTCAAACATGTCTTCGGACATTTGACTAAGCAACAGCAACAACAAAAAATGTGAGTGTTAGGTATAATCCTGATAGTAAGTTTTGTTAAGAACATATTCAAAAACTCCTCTAATGATTATTGTAATACAGTAAACTCTATGTAAACTGTAAGAATTGTTTATGTATTTTTGCGATATGACTTCCTAAGCTAAAACGACATCAAATAAATAAATTAAAAAAAAAAACTCTACAAAAAATCATGCACGTAGTACAAAATCCGTAGAAAGAGTAGAATTTTTAGCAATGCAAAATTTACAGTAAATTAAAGTGGAGACAATTCACTTCAAAGTTTTGGATTACAATAATGAACCAGGCCTCTGTCTTTTTTATTTTCTAGGCATTTTGAAACATATAGACCTAGCATATTATATACAGAACTTAGCCTTATATACACTACCACGCTGTGCACACCTAACCTACACTAGTAAATAAAGGTGACTAAAAAAACTATGTAAACTTATGAAAACACTATAATAGATAAATATTATTTACAAATCACTATAGACTGTAGACACTATTATAACACTAACAATAAAACTGTTAGAAACTTGCAAATATTTCTTGTATCACAAACAAAAACCAAGCATGGAAAACACGTTGCTATAGCTACTAGCAACAAGTGGAATTTTCCTTTAGACAAGAGTTGTGCTCTCCTTTGCAACTGAATATCTTTTAAAGGAAAGCAGCCTTTGAAGTAGGCCTAACACCTGTTGGATTCTATGAAGAAATATTTCGAGAAATCGAGAAGCTACACTGGCTCAATCGGAAATCTAATATAATAAATAATGTATGAAATAGAGCGTAATTTCCAAAATGGTCACAGAATTCAGAGTGGAGGTCGTGGATGGAGTATTTAAATTAACAGTCAGAGCCCGCAGCCTTTTAAAAACGTGACCCTAAATAGCTGATAGACCGGTCGTATGGTCATGAAAATTGGCAGAGGGCATCTTTAGACCAAAAATGATAAAACCTCACGTCAGTGTATCCTTGGGGACATTATACTGAAATTACTAATTTCCATATTTTTAAAGCTAAATTCATAAAATGTTTATCAGTAGTATATCTGGTTGATAATAACACATTACAAACTTTCGTCTCTCTCTATGATAAGTGGTTTGCACTTTATTAATAACTTAATTATATAGTGTATTGCTTTATACAAAAAGTCCCTTGCGTCACAATTTACATTATTTTTAATTGATATTCACTTATATGATTCTTTATATACATTGGAACAAACATTACTATTGGAATTTTCTGTACAGCGAATGGGTAAATTATTAGAAAATTTTATGGCTATTAAGTTTTTATTTTTTTTTAATAAAAAAATTCTAGTAATTTACTGATTAATTTTACAGCCAAACCTTATAGTAAGCTTTGATTCCATGTATGTAAGGATCCATATAAGTGAAAATCACTTAAGAATAATGTCAATTGTAGTGCAAGCGACTTTTTATATAAAGCGGTTCAATATTTTAATAAAATGCAAACCACGTATCGTAGGCGGATGCAATTTTGTACACTTGTCACTATTAAGCAGATATATCAGTGATAAAAGTTTGATGAATCTAGCTTTGTAAGTATGGTAGTTATGGATTTCACTGTTGTGAACTCTTAATACTAATAAACTTCGCGAAGTTTCAGTATAGTGTCCCCTTATATGTGGAAGCCGGAGAGTTCGCACGAGGAATGTAGTTGCAAATGTTTAGATTTATTGTTATTTTATTTGAAACATTGTTGTTTTAATTTGTTACTTATAATTTATTAAGGTCTTGTTGCTGTAATACCTACAACTGTGACGTTTATGAAGGAGTGTATTGAACACTTAAATGTATATTTATACTATTATAATTATCAAATGAAGTTTTTTTTTTTACATTAGTATGTTGACTGACAATAATGTTCTATAATGTGAGAAGATCCTTTAGACTTTTTGCCCTTCAAATTAAAAATATCTGAGTTTTACTTCAAATATTCCTATCCCTAGCGTGTTGAAAAGGACTAACAATGGCGGCCGACTCGGTGATTGCGCTACTCTGGATATCCACGGACTCTGCACTATTCCTGGTGATCATGCCATCTCTTGGCGGGGAACGGCTCCTGCATAACCCGAACATCCCTAACTAAATATAACCTCACTGTATTTTAATTTAAAGAATTAACTGAAATGATTTTGAATTTATATTATAGTACATTCTGATAACTTTTAAATTATAATATTAAAACTTTCGCTTATGTATATGCTTGTTCAGCTTTGTAACCAACTATGAAATCTCTGGTTGTGACGTTAACATGGCGCAACTCCAGTAATCCGAGATAAACAAAAGTCAAGGTCACACGCGCAGATCCTTTAATAAATCCTGTTGTGTGATTCTAATTTTTTTAACATGTTCTCTTCGCTAATACCGTAATTTTCGTAATTTAACTAAGAGTATTAAATAACGTAATAATAAAGGAAAATTGCAATTGAACATGTACGTGCATAATAAAAATTAGGCCTATGTGTCCCGTCATGAAGATGGGGAGTAGACTTTAGACATTTCATCCATGCTCTGGGCCGCCATAAGAGCCCTACAACTCACTACAAAAGTATCATCACACATATATCATATCATATCATATCATATCATATCATATCATATCATATCATATCATATCATATCATATCATACCATACCATATCATATCATATCATATTATATCATATCATATCGTGTCATATCATATATCGTATCGTGTTGTGTCACGTCATGTCAGGTCAAGTCAAGAGTGAATGTCACAATCGGCAGTTTTGAAATTGAAAAATCTGTTATTAAGGAACTGTTACAACAATCTCGGTTTTACGATGATGTCATAGACGAGTTTGACAAACAAAAAGGGGGGAATCGTTTTGCAGTTTAAATCAAGATGAGTAGGTAATTATTTTCTAAATATTCATTGTATTTAGTTACTGCTTCCCTACTTTGAAATATTACTACAGCCATTGATACTGTACCTTCAGAAAATATGGATTCGGTGACATATATGGATGCTGTTCTCATCTGCATCACTTTGGGATGTTGTGTGGCTGCGTCCTTCAGGTTCTTTTCTTCCGTTTTGGGTCCAGCTAAAAAGCAATAATATTCTGAGTTTAAATCGTCGTTATCACATTGATTGCTAGTTAATGAACAGGGTAAATAGCAAAAAAGGGCAAAAATGTAACAAAAAGTAGAACATTTCCTATAAAAATGACTAGTAAACAACAAATGACCGAAAAATGCAAATAAACGCAAAATAAAAATTAGTATAGACTACCTATATGGGTTCGTGTTGAAGTAAACCGAGTTAATGTAGTATCCTGCATTGGCTGTGATTCTAAGAAAATATATGAATTGTCATCAGCTTCCGAGCCCTATTAGGCTACCAATCATCAACTCTCCACTATTTTCCCACCTCACTTCTGATATTCCTATCACATCCACTCTATTTCTTCTCATTGCTTCCTTCATATTTTCCAACTTACCTGGTAGCTGTGGTGTTTTCAAATTGCTCGTTGCAGTCGTCGATCTTCTCTCTTCCTCTCCGTTGCATTGCGTCATGACGTGTCCTTCCCCAGTATCCCCCTCCCGGACATCCAAACGGGGGATATTTTACGTCCCGAATCTTTTACTGGGGAAAGAATCATCATGCCATTAATATGCAAATCTTCTTGGGATATAAAAATGCGGCAGTTTCCCATTGCTTTCCGCACACCACTCTCTCTTTCGC